>NW_020837955.1:23358446-23396906 GCF_003676395.1 Aethalodelphis obliquidens
GACATATTAATATATCTAATTTCCTCAGAAACAAACTATGAGGTAGCTACTGCGGTCCCCATTTTCCAGGTATAAATCTCAGAGAATTTCAGTAATTTGAGGTAATACAATTAGCAAATGGTAGAGCCAGTATTTAAACCAAGAAGTCTAGTTTCAAAGTAATATTGCTTTTGCAGATATGCCATATCTGCTTTAATCAATTTGCAAGAGTTTACTGAGTCTCTATTATGAATGTTAAAGTAGTCCTTTCCACTTTCTAGAAGCCCTAATTGTTCTTTCTCTTTTAGATCTTCCCATAGAGATTTGGTGGAGGTACTAGTTTGTTTTGTTGTTTTGTTTTGTTTTCCTCACGACTCTATCCGTTTGATGAGTATTACATCTGAACAATGAATCCAGCTGATTCATGACCCAGCGGCCTTCTATCAGCTGAATCTGAGCTGATTCATATAGCCTGTGAACCATTCAAACTGAACCCTGACTTCTCCTGCCATAAGGCACCTTAGAAATGAAGGACACTTACCTTGCCACTTTCATTTGAGTCCTGACATGAAATTAACTAGCAGGTTCAGCTCAGTAACAGCTCTAGCAACTGCCCTACATTACAAATATGTATATGATTTCTAAGTAAGTCTTAGTGACGATCTGCCCCTGGTAAAAAATCACTGTTAGTCTTTTTAAAATGAAGAACTTTCTCGTGTGTGCTCTTTCTAACTTCCTCTCCCTAACTCTCATACATACAGAGGAAATTTCTTGAAGTGTCTTGCTTTTGGACTAACAGAACTAGGCTTCATCCTACAGATGAACTCTAACTTCGTCTGAAATATATTTGCAATATAACCTGCCTTTTGGTGGGGGAAAAGCTCTCATCATTTAGCCCATGCCTGTACATTGCTAAAATAAATGAGTGAAAATATAAGGCCAGAGAGAAATAGTTCTGCGCTTTTGCTTATGAAGCTGAAGACTGTCAGGAAATCTTTCAGGACATTGTATCTCTATCTCTTTTATGCAGACACATGGATTACACATTGGTTACAAAAAGTCAAATGCATAGTTATAACCTCCCCTGCTACTACTGCAGCATAGGCTAGGCTTCTGAGAGATAAGCATACAGAGAACATTATATAATTGTTATAATTTTATTTGCTTGACAAAGAATGGAAATGTAGATATCAAAGTGGCACCGAGTGGCTACTTTTCAGATTAGCCGTGACATTTTGGCATAGAGTCACACGTACGTGGATACCCCAAGCTGTTAATTCCTTCATACACCGTATTTGTGTTTTTGTCGAAAATCTAAATGCGCCAAGCTTCCCAGGTAAGGCCCATACCTGTAGTGAATTTCTGTTGTCTTTACCTAGCCAAAGTTTTCATCCTTTTTTGGAACAAGATCACAGCTTTTATATGAGGAATCACCTTTTCCTCCACTGTATATGGTATTGGTGGGACTTTCAATCAGAGAGCCCTGTGTGCCCTTTGGGGACCCAAGTCAGGCAAGACTAACTCCCTGTCCCTGGAATTTGTCCCTTGAGAGGAATACAAGGGCAAGACATGTACAGAGGTGATCAGTCCCAACTATGGATGTCTAAACAACTCTCCTCCAAGATTAATTATCTCTACTGAGATTTTGTCCATTCTAAGAGCCATTTACTCAGTTAACTACTTTATGTCCTTGAGCTGCTTTGAGTCTTCTTTTGACTTTATTTACATTGTTTGTGCCAAGTTTAAAAAAAAATTCAGACTTACTAAGGAGGGGCTTTATTCAAAACGATTATTGCAACGGATAGAGAGGTACTATTACAATAAGGAGAGTGCTCAGGCCTTAAGATATGCAAGTGTTCTCAAAGGTTGGACAGAGTTCTTCTGTAGGGAGAGGAATAAACAAGTTTAGAAAAAAAACTGTTGTAGAAAAGTGGGGTGAAAGTGTGGTTTGATGGATTGTAGATCAGAGAATGTTTTACTCTGAGACCAGCCTGTTCCCTGAGAGCTGTTAAGGAGAAGTTGTTTGTAGGCTCCAGCTGAGGGTGAGTCAAAGTTCAGGGGCCTGGGGGAAGGAAAGAAATTTAACCAAATTTGATTAAAGAGCATGTTGTTCCAATTGATCACTGGGGACAAGCATTTGAGTGAATCATTTAGGAGACAAAAAGAGTGGGAATTTGGAGGGTCTGTATCTGGTCTTGTCATAAGTAAACTAGAAGGGCATCCATGAGTCTATTTAAGTCATATGGGGAAGGATAGTTCTTTGTAGTAAGCTGTTTCCCAGGACATAAAAGAGTTAGAGGGTTTCTTAAACTTCAGCCTTTTCCAGAATCCCAGGGCTCCAGTAAAGTTGAACATTGTTAGTTTCTATTGCCTGCAACAAAAGAATTCAAAATCATGTACTACTTCAATTCCCAGACTATTTGATCTAGAGTGCCTTTAATTTCTTATGTCATCTGATGCCTGATGCAGGCAGGCAGGAAGGAAGGAAGGAAAGAAGGAAGGAAAAAAAGAGAAAGGGAGAGAGGAAGGAAGGACGATGGAAGGCAGAAAAGAAGGGAGGGAGGGAGGAAGACAAGAATGTTTACCCTAACCATGTGATGAAAGCTGGAGAGAATGATGATTCCACCCTGGGCTCATATGAGAAAAGGGTGTACTACTCACAACCTATAAATATTTAAACCTGCAAAGGCAAACAGAGACTCATATTACTATTTACATGTTTTATCCAGCCTGTGAAACCTTTGGGGACATTCTGACCACCTATCTCTTCAGTGCATCTCAGAGAGAGCTGCCAGAAGTCTGCCTTGCACATTCATTCTGCTGCAAGAACTGCACACACAGGATATAATGAATTTTCCCAAATGCCTCATCCTCCAAAACAAGAAAAGAAAGTACATGAAGTGTGAGCTACATTGATAATAAAAAGAGCTTCTCTCTTGACTTCATTTCCTAGTTTCTGCTGCTAAGCCTTGCACAGAGGCTACTGGAAACTTCTAGGTATCATTCCAAATATGATTGTGTGCTAAGATAACCCCTAAGAAAACCTGATGGACCCACTGAAAAAAGGTCCATAATCACTCTAGGAACAAAATTAAGACCATTGAACACATTTCCTTCCTTGAAATAAAGTATAACACAGTTCAATACCTTCGTTGAAAAAGACAAGAATATAAAAATCTCATCCCCTTCACTTTGACCATCACTTTGGATATCTTTATTACAGAAGTTAATCAGCAAAGAAAATTTGGAAAGAATATTCAAAGAACCACATAAAGTTAATATGTTTTTAAAGGAAAGGAAAATAATCACACTTGGCTTGAAATACCTAAGAATTCCTCATTAAGATCTTGAAAGTACATTATAAATTCCCACTTTTCCCCTAGGACATGACTCGGTTGTTACAGGCTTATAATTGTTCATCACCTCTTTATGCCTATTTTAACATCTTTATGTCTGTTTTAGGGAGTCCCATCATGAACAACAATCTACTTCTCTTAATAGTACCTTCTTTACAGAGCACATCACTTCCATTCACCTGCTCTTGGACCATGTGTTAAATCCAACTAAATCAATTTTAACAAGCCCCATCTTCAATTGTGAAGAAGCAGTTAGCACTCAGTGATGTCACCCAAATTCCGGTAATTGTGAAGCAAATGTCTTCCATCTTTCCTCACAGGTTTTAAAACTCTGACAACTTGGCATTGTTACTGATCCATTCGCAAATGGAATTTAATTTGTCTTTTTAAAAAGTCACATTTTTCCTAAGTTGTTTGAGTTATATAAGAAAAAAAAATACCCTGACACTCAGAAAAATCTATGAAATATCTTGGCTCTTATGAAACTCCTGCCAGAGGCATTCTGTAATGAGGATGGGGGCCAATTCTAAGAGAATGTGATGTCCGATTGACAGGAATTCTCTCTCTTTTCTTTCACATTCTACCCTGATCTGTCTTGCCTAGGTAAAGGATCTTTTCACTACTCTCTTTTCAGTTTTCTGTTTCCTTAATTCTGATCTCTGTTACATTATGCAAATCCTCACCTTGCTGAATTTGTTGCCTATTGGACCACATGCTGAAATAATCAAAACCCCTCCATGTTTCAGTGTCAGAGTCTTTTTATCTTCTTCTTTACTGAATCCCTCCAATGTCACTTCAAGACACAGATCTTTCCTATGACTGGAAGTCTCTCCTCTCATTCCAGCCTCTCCGATATAAAATGTCGTCAGAATGACGGTGAGCTCTGAAAATTTGATGTCTTTCATTATTTAAGAGACCTGTTCAAAAAGTTCCTATTATTATGAAGAGGAGATAAATTTGGTTTCAATCTGGGGATGGATTTCAAGTTGTCTCAACTCCACATCTAGGGAAAATGGCCCAGGTTATAAAAGCAGATCCCTATGTTTGTATATACTTTCATTGGAGGATTCCATGTTGTATCATGGATAAATGCAACCATGACTTTCTATTTTTAGGAGGAGGAAAAGAAAAGCCGTGCTTTCTTTTGTTTGAAAGACAGTAGAAAAAACATTTTTTAATGTGTTGACCCTTAGAAGGGAAGTAGGGAAAATGCATTACACATTTGAAGATTATTGGGTGTTGAATACTTATTGTCAGGGAGAGACTAGAAAATGGAGGGAAGGGTAAAGAAACACAAAGGTGACTTAAAAGTCTCAACTTCAATGGCAGTAACATTCCAGTAGGAGAAAATAAAGAAAATTTTAGAAGTAAAATAGAGGTTCTCTTGAAAATTCTTAAAATTTTTAGAGACTCTTTGGGTGAAGTAAAGAAAGACAAGGACAAGGTCTCCTGAGAAATGTTTGTCTGTATATTTTCTAGGTCTCCAAGTCTTAAAATATCTTCCCTCCTCACTTATCCTGAAACCATCTGAAATTCCATTAATTAAATATACTTTGGATTAGTTTTTGAAAAACAGAAGTGCCTTTGTAGCAGCACTATTTACAATAGCCACAGCATGGAAACAACCTAAATGTCCATCAACAGATGAATGGATAATGAAGATGTGGCATATATACATATATATATATATATATATATATAATGGAATACTACTCGGCCATTAAAAATAATGAAATAATGCCATTTGCAGCAACATCGATAAACATAGAGATTATCATACTAAGTGAAGTCAGAAAGAGAAAAACAAATACCATATATCACTTATATGTGAAATCTAAAATATGCCACAGATGAACTTATCTACAAAACAGAAACAGGCTCAGAAATATAGAGATCAGACTTGTGGTTGCCAAGGGGGAAGGAGGGATTGGGGAGGGAAGAATTGGGAATTTGGGATTAGCAGATGCAAACGATCATATATAGGGTGGAAAAACAACAAGGTCCTACTGTACAGCACAAGGAACTATAGTCAATATTCTGTGATAAACCACAATGGAAAAGTATATATTTGTATAACTGAGTCACTTTGCTGTACAGCAGAAATTAAACACAGCATTGTAAATTAACTATACTTCAATAAAAATTTTTTAAAAACCAGAAATGCCTTGGAAGAGTTCTCATTTTATCAATAGTGCTGAATTTAGCATCAGTTTATTTTTCTTTAATAAATAGGTTAGACCAGAAGTACCAAGGAGATAGAATGTGGGAGGGGTATAAATTCCTGGAGCAGAAAGTATGTTAGGATGGAAGGGAGGCAAGGGTGGGAGTCACAGTGGAAGGTTTAGGGACATATCAAGCCTGGGGAGAACAGTAGAAGGTGAGAGACCCATAGAGACACCGGATGCTTCCGGGACAACACTTCTTGTTCAGTTTGCCTGGAGTCGGTTATCTGCTCTGGAAGTGGGGAGAAACCGTACTCTCTGCCTTTAGGTGTTTTCTCTTTATTTGCTTTGCATCTTCCTTCTCCTTCACTTTCACCTTGGCCTCTCCTCTTACTCTTTCTCTTCTTTTCACTGCCTCGATTCCTTGATTCAAAGACTCAACCACCCAACCAGTACTCTATCAACTCAGTTGCATTGTAAGTTTAATCAGTTCTGGGTCCTGGCCTGAGGAAGAAACTATCATTCTGAAGAAAATGTATTAAGAATTAGCAATACCCAAGTTACAACCACATTTTGGAACAAAAACAGCGTGTAAATTGGGTCCTGAATCCTTCTGCACTCGAAGGCACCGGTTATGCATCTTCCGGCTACACTGATCCTGACAGAATGATTTTCCCAAACACAGCTGACTCTGGATGGTGCAGGCCTCCTTGGTGCCTCAGCTCCAGGACAAACATGATGGAAAATGATTGACACATAAGAGAGAAAATACACTTTGTTCCTTTCCCTAATTACCACAGCTTTGACTGTATTTCTGTTGATTATACTCATTCAGAAGTAATCATGTTAGTATCACTGTATCACAGATACATCCCTGTTTTCATTTTACTGAATCCACTTGGACTTCATCCAAAATACTTTCTATTCTTGATCACTTCATTAAAACCACAAAAGAGCATGTTCAGGGCTTAAATCCTCTGCCCTTAAAGTTTGTGCATGAATATGATGGCCCCATAGACTGCCCAGAGCCCTTACCCTTACCCTTACAGAGAAGCAAATCAGTGGAATAGAGTTTTTCCTTTCTAAACATGGTTTTTCCTTTTCCACATGGTGTTCGTTACTCTGTGGGTGTGTGGCTGTTCTTGAGTTTACCATGTGATGGTGGTTAAATAATAACTGACGACTTATCAAGGTTCAAATACCTGTCATTTAAATCACACTATAGATACAAAGATATAAAATGCCCCAAACTCTAGAACTACAGTTATGTTCTACATACATATATATATAAGTGGAATATTACTCAGCTACTAAAAAGAATGAAATAGTGCCATTTGCAGCAACATGGATGACCTAGAGATTATCATACTAGGTGAAGTAAGTTATAGAAAGACAAATATCATGTAATATCACTTATATGTGGAACCTGAAAAAAAAAAAAAGGATACAAATGAACTTATTTGTAAAACAGACTCACAGACGTAGAAAACAAACTTATGGTTACCAAAGGAGAAAGCTTGCCAGGGAGGGATAAATTAGGAATTGGGGAGTAACATATACACACTACTACATATAAAATACATAAATAACCAGTACCTACTGTATAGCACAGGGAATTATACTCAATATTTTGTAATAAGCTATATAGGAAAAGAATCTGAAAAAGAATATATATATTTGCTGTACACCTGAAACTAACACAATGTTGTAAATCAACTATATTTCAATTAAAAAGAAAAGAACAGTTCCCAAATAATGACTGGTGGAAGTTGGTGTATAAATAGTCTAATTTCCCTACCTCTAGGTTGGGATAACTCTGAGGCCATGGTCTTCACTGTTTCCAGAGTTCCCCAGAAGGAGAAAACTCAATCTTGGAAAACAATTAATTATATGTCCTTTACTCACTTCCTTCCCTTTTCCTTCTCACTTCCCTCATTTACCTGCTAAACTAATTGCTCACTAATCTTTGTTTCAGGCTCTGCCTCTGTGAGACTACAGAATAAGATAGATCCTTTTAACCAGCTCCATTGGTGGAGTTTAAGGATACCAAATAAAATCTCCTCCATTTCTGCTTCTCCTCTCAATGGGTTTCTTATTTCTATGTGGAATTTCATATCTTGCAGCATCCTGTAAATAAAGATTAAATGAATTCCACCCTATAAAAAAAAAAAAAAAAAGGACTTCCCTCGTGGTACAGGGCTTAAGAATCCGCCTACCAAGGCAGGGGGCACAGGTTCAAGCCCTGGTCTGGGAAGATCCCCCATGCGGCAGAGCAACTAAGCCCGTGCGCCACAAACCGAGCCTGCGCTCTAGAGCCTGCGAGCCACAACTACTGGGCCCATGTGCCACAACTACTGAAGCCCGCGTACCTACAGCCCATGCTCTGCAACGAGAGAGGCCACTGCAGTGAGAAGCCTGCGCACCACAACAAAGCGTAGCTCCCACTTGCTGCAACAATAGAAAGCCTGTGCGCAGCAACGAAGACCCAACACTGCCAAAAATAAATAAATAAATAAATTTATTTTAAAAAAAGTTCTGAAAGCAATTGTTGTTATAAGAGAAACAATCATATAGAGGCCATAAATATTTTTATTGCTGATAAATCTGATCACCATCTGTGAGCAAGTGCCCCCTCTGGAATTTTTTAAAACCTGCTTTTTTCCTATTCACATAAAGAAAACATATCTGTGCTAGAAAAATAGGAGATGAAGAAATCTCACCTATATTCACCTTCAGACAGATTTGACTATAGGTATTTTAGCTTACATCACTACCTATCTATTTAGTTGAGGTCTTTTCAGCCATCTCAAACTTCACAATATATTTTTCCCTCTGACTTCTTGTGTTTCACACTTTTCAATGTGCCATATATTAACCAAGCATTCATATAACGGCTCTGAAGAGTACAGAAGAATATTAGGTAAGATATGGCATTTCAGTACAGTCAACTAGACATGATATAGAAACTCATAAACTGGCATTAAAATGGCATAAAGGATGTTATTAATTAACACATTTCATAGACAGGCATCTATAAAGACCAGGGTGCTTAAGAAAGACTTCATGGAGGAGATGAAATTGTTTCCCTTATTGACTGAATTAATAAAATTTTAGAAAATATCTTTAGAAAATAAAGAGTAAAATTAAAAACCACTGGAATAGTCTTCTCAGAGAAAGAAAACTTGGACTTGCTAAAAAATAAGAAAGGGTAATGGTTTGAATACATAAGAACCAACTATGAAAGCATTTGTGAATGTTTATTGAGCCTCTACTGTGGAGGCACTGGTGAAGTTTATATAAGGTGGCTAAAAGCTACTTTTTCTCTGCCTTCAAAAATCTTACGTCTCTATGGGAGAGAAAGATGCCTAAGGAAATAGTAATGCCAGTGATAATTATGTGACAATGGGGCTTCCTTGGTGGTGCAGTGGTTAAGAATCCGCCTGCCAACGCAGGGGACATGGGTTCAAGCCCTGGTCCGTGACGATCCCACATGTCGCAGAGCACCTAAGCCCTTGCACCACAACTACTGAGCCTGCGCTCTAGAGCCCACGAGCCACAGCTACCAAGCCTGCCTGCCACAACTACTGAAGCCCGCACGCCTAGAACACGTGCTCTGCAACAGGAGAAGCCACCGCAGTGAGAAGCCCGCGTACTGCCACGAAGAGTAGCCCTCGCTCGCCGCAACTAGAGACAGCCCACGTGCAGCAATGAAGACCCAACGCAGCCAAAATTAAAATAAATAAAGTTATATAAAAAAATTATGTGACAGTGTAAGAAAGGCTATGGTCAAAACATCTTTGAGTGCTATGAAAATGCCAGGAGGTGAGGGACTTGCTCTGCCCAAGGAATGAAAGGGGCTTTCTTCACAAAGGAGGTCAAGGAAAGCCACTAGTTAAACCATTTCAAAAGCTGGTAGCATTACTTCTTTGTGTGGGTTTGGCATCCATTCATCCACAGACCAATACCTGCACCCTGATTTTCTAATAGAAAACCATCCTTCTTGTACTTTCATCCCAAGTTTTGACAACGACCTGTGCCTGGTCAATTAGACACACTCCATGTCATTCAGTTGGAGTAACTGATTCAGTTATGGGCCTGACATCTGTCGATGAAATGCAGGTGTGGGAATTACTGGCAATGCTCAGCTGATAAGATAAAACCCTGGAGCTGGCTGCATGCACCATGGCAGAGTGGGAGCCTGCCCAAGAAAACAGGATAAGAGGAGGACAGAACTGATATGTGGAGAGAAATAGACTAACCTCAATGATTCCTTGAGGTCTTGAATGTAGCTGTGAATAAAGAAAACCCCAATACTGGGCTTTTCAGTGACATGATTTTGAGAAGGGAAGGTGTGCAAGAAATTCCCTTTTGTTTAAGCCCCTTTGAGTTGGGTTGCATTCAATTAAGAGTAGGAAATGCTTTGTTATAAGGAATTGACGTTTGTGTTATTCTCGATGAGATAACATTGGCCCCAAGTGAACAAAGAAAGACGTTTTCTAAGAGAGAACCAATATTTTTAACAGACTGTGATCAGCAACACCTGGCATGTGGCAGTATATTCTGCTTTTATAGCACACCTACAAAGAACAAGACCCTTTTCATTTCTAATTCTGTGAGTCATCATCGCTAAGCTGATATTGTTTATGCTGATAAAAACACTCTTAGGGACCCTGTATGCTTCATTTGTTTTGTTTCAGGCACAGGATTTGTTTTTGCGCCTGTAATTTCCCTTATTTTCATTGACACGCCAGCAGTGTTAGCGATGGATTGGTGTGATACCATTTATTGGTACCTTCTGAAATGAAAGCTGCCACCTAATAATTACTGGTGAGAAGGTGCCTGCTTGTGGAATTGCTAGTTGCAGCAAATAGAGATGGGTTTTACTTAATCTCCCTCTTCAGGAGGCTGTTAGTTTCCTCACAGAAGGTGGAAGCTACTTTTTTTTTTTTTTAAGGGGACAGGATAAATATATAACTAAGAAAGGATCTGCATGTTTTAAGTGATAGTAGAACTGAAAATTGTTACTGAACCAGAAACCTACCAAGTACTAATAATACTGGTTAAAAAAAAAGAGTGAAGATAATAGAAAGTATTTGTTACTATCAAATAGAAAGGGTTGTGGTTGTTTTTGTTTTTGTTTTTTGCGGTACGCAGGCCTCTCCCGTTGCGGAGCACAGGCTCCGGACGCGCAGGCCCAGCGGCCATGGCTCACGGGCCCAGCTGCTCCGCGGCATGTGGGATCTTCCCGGACCGGGGCACGAAGGCGTGGTCCCTGCATCGGCAGGCGGGCTCCCAACCACTGCGCCACCAGGGAAGCCCTAGAAAGGTTTTTTACCCTGATAATAAATCCTGCTTGGGAAGCGTAAAAGTGCCTTAAGCTACCAACACCATCTGGTTAGTTCAATTAAACAATTGGTTATTTTAAGAGTAACTAGATCAACAGCTGCTATTAAAGGCACACTGGTATAAACTGGTTGTAGTAGGTTGTGGGGACAAAGATTCTGACATTATTCACTTGAAGGATGATTTTTCAAGAGGGCTAGAGAATGAAGCCCAATTGAGTATAACTGTATAAAAAACTGATTATACCAGCACCAGCTTCATTATCATAATCCAGGAATGTGCTCACTGTAAACAGGGCTACAACATAAATTAGAGGTCAAAGACGCTAAGTAACAATACCCATTGGATTTATTCCCACTGATTACTAACTAGTTGTGTAAAACTGGTTGCATAGGAATTCATGAGTTCAACTGCTTCTTTTGTGTGTGTCTGCTTTGTTTTGGCATAGGTCTCTTTTTTGGAAGGGAAGCCTTGTGGCATTGCAGCCACAGACAATGGAGAATTTAGTCACGCCAAAAATAAAGGTCATGATAAGGAGCACAATTTTACAATTAATATAACCATAATCTATTGTCAATAACCATTACAATTGCTAGGCTACTTGTGGCTGTACGACAAAGCTTAACCAAAAAAAATGCAGCTTTCCAAACAACAACAACAACACATTTTTCAATGAAACAGGAAAGGAAAATGCAGAGGGTTGACCCTTACAGGTATTTTGAGAAGGGAGCAAAGCCTGTGCTTTGCTGGAATGAATTAGGCCTCATGCACAATCAAGTGTATCCTTTATCATCTGCCTTTTCCTGACCAAATCTTGAGCCAACAGTAAAGGAAGAGGTAGTAGTTATTCTCTGCTCATCATTGTCAGAGTTGTCCTATTTATGGAATTACAGAGTTCCTATGTGGTTTTGATTAATTCCCACCTTTCCAACTGCCTGCAAGACAGCTCTGCTCTGAATACCTCCAACAGAGCATGGTCAGATTGAATCCACCACACATCAAGCACAATTTCACCACAAATCATCTCCTCCATGAGACCTCCCTAGTGTTCCTCATGACCCCCCTATTTAGGAAACATGAATCTAGACTTCCTTATTCCTTCCCATTCAATCAACCTCTGTTTCTTAACAGTGAAGGAGACTCGCCAAAACTGCTGAATCTGTTTTCTCCTTTACACTTCTGCTCCCACCACGATAATTAAGATTCTCAGAATTTCACAGCTAGAAAGCTTAAGTGAGCTCTGATTTCCTCTCTCTTTTTCCAATCCATTGAACGTTCCACTGCTGCACTTCTGGGCACATGTGTACTGCCCTTGCTCAAAGCCTCCTGTGTCTCCATTTGCAAAGGTATTAGGTCTAGAATAAATAATCGGGGGAAAGGCTGGTTGGTGCACCAGGATGACATTGGCAGGCTTCTCGCCACCTTCTTTGCCGTCTGTCCAAGTTTTGACATCGTTTTCTTAAAATCAGTAAAGAATGTTTAAGATGCATGTACATCTATAATTCCCTTCTAGAGCTATGTTAAACTAGACACATCGAAAATAAACAAACAAATAAATAAATAAGAAAAAGGCTGGATAATCCTTCCACATTATTTATGGGACAATAATAATTCCTACCAATTACAGTACTTACTCTTTGCCAGGTAACACTCCAAGAGCTTTACTTATATTAACTCATTTAATCATTACAGCTCTATGTGATGAGTGTAATAAAGGAACAATAACGCAGTTCCCTCCCTCCATTGTGAGATTAATCTCTCTAAATCAAAGCCCAAAGTATAGCTCTCACCTCTGAAAACCTTAACTATCTCTCTATTGATTTACATTAAGTTCCACTACCTAACCTGGGAATGATAGCCCTGCATGTTCTGAATCTAATCTAACTTTCCTACCTTAGAAACTTCTACTCCATTAGTACAATTCCAGCCATAGGCCTCCATCCCTAAACACATCCCACGCTTTCCCACTTCCACACTTTTTTTTTTTTTTTGCCCACACTCTTCCTTCTGCTCTCCCAGATCTGCAAAAAGAAATTACACCCAGCCTTCAGCTACCAGGATTTGTTACCAGTTGTTTTTCTGAAGAGTTTAATTAACCCAGCTACATGTGATCTCTCCATCCTCAATACCTAACATACTGCTGCAAATCTTTTAACATGTACTACTCTACAACACTCCCTCTTGAAATGTAGCAACTTATGAATATATTTTTTTCTCCATTGTGGTGAAAATTCACTGACGACACGTCTGTGCCATTTTCATCTTTCTTTTTCCGAGGGGAATAAGTTGATGAATATAAAATGATTAGAACAGTGCCTGCTATATGGTAAATGCTCAATAAATGTGAGGTATTATTAGCTAGGAAAACTACTGAATTTTCATGAGAAATCCAGCAGCGCCATAGTGCCTTGAGTTAAGTATTGCTATTCCTATTTTCTAAGTGAAGAAGCTGCAGCTCAACAGGCTAAACGACATTCCCATATTTTTATAGAGCAAGTAGTGGTCGTGCAAGCAGGTTGGGAACCCAGATTTTTTTACTCTAAAGCTAATGCTCACTTTATTTCGCTGTCAGTCAACACTCAGTTCTTGGTGCTCATTTATTAAATTAATTACTGGATTCTGAGGCTAAAATCAGGATTAATAGTTGCTAATCCGAATCTTTAAGGTCAGGCCAAATTTGGCTTGCTGCTTCTGGTTACTGTAAGGGTTATGGGACCCAATTACAACGTGCATGTATGTTGAGGGGAGGCACCTGATCCAAGCAATTTTCAGCAATGCCCGCTGGGGGTCCTACAACTTAATCCTGACACTATCTGCCTGGAGGTAGCATCAGATTCTACAGGTTAAGAGCTCAGTCCCAGAAGACTGTCCCCCCCACCCCCATAAGACAGAGCCAAAATCCCAGGTTGTTACCTGTGCTTCTAACCACCGCTCCACAAGACAGAAGACAGTTGTTACCTGTGCTTCTAACCAACTGGCTACAGATGGGAGGTTCCCAGGATATCCTCCCTGGATTCGATTATTTTGCTACACCAGTTCACAGAACTCAGAGAAACGTTTTAGTTACTAGATTACCAGTTTATTATGAAAGGATATGACTCAGGAACAGTCAGATTGAAAGAGATGCATAGGCTGAGGTGTGGGAAAAGGGGACACAACTCCCACACACTCTCTAAGTGTGGCACTTTCCCCAAATCTCCATGTTTTCACCAACCCAGAAACTCTCCCAGGCCCGTCCTTGTGATTTCTATGGAGGGTTCATTACTTAGGCATGATTGATTAAATCATCGGCCATTGGAGATTGATTCAACCTCCAGCCCTTCTCCCCTCCCCGGAAATCAGGGGGGTGGGACTGAAAGTTCCTACCCTCTAATCCCTTGGTTGGTTCTCCTGGAAACCAGCCTGATCCTTGGATGTGATCCAACTTCATTAACATAACAAAAGACACCTTTGCACTCTCCACACTTAAGCAATTCCAAGGGTTTTAGGAGCTCTTAGTCAGAAACAAAACCAAGACTAAATATATATCTCTTATTATAAATCACAATGTCATAGTTATAAATAGAATTTTACTGGGATAGAGCACTATTTGTTTACATATTGTCTGTGGCTGCTTTCATAGCAGAGCTGCATACTTCTAACAGAGTCCAGCAGTTGTGACACAGCCTATGCCATTTCCCACCTGGCCCTCTACAGAAAAATATTGCTGACCTTTGGTCTCTGTCAGTGATTCCCAACTCTGGTGCATATCAGAACCACCTACCATGGGGTCCTTCATCTAGAGATTCTCATCATGTTGTTCTGGAATAGAAACTTGGGCCTTTGTGGGTTTTAAAAGCCTCGCAGGTGATTCTAATATGCAGTCAGGCTTAAGAATCACTGGCTAGAGAATGCTTTTACAAACTGTGATGACCGTCAAAACCACTGGATACAAAATTAGAAAACACGACCAAGTCGCAATTCAGAATTTTATAATATGCCTGGTTGGTAAAGATACTGGCATGATTTACTCAGTGATTGCACGAAGCTCACAGTGTATAAGCACTAGTTTTCTAGCTCTGATGACAAAACCATTGGAAAGAGGAGACAGAAGCCTCATGGTAAAGGCTAGGACGATTCTAACACTTACTTGACTTCCCTAAACAAAACTACATTTTATTCCAGAGGATCAGACAAAGATGGTTAATTAGAAGATCATTTGTGCCTTGATTAGAAGCCTCTTTGTGAGAAATACAGAATGCCACTTCCATTAAACACAACTGAAGCAAATGGAAAACAACTTTAGTGCACTTGTGTTGTCAATCATCTACCTAATCGGCTTACAATTGTAGCTGCTGTTGTCACATGTATCTCATAGCAAAGAATGATTCTTGCATAGCCCCCTTCCACGCACACACAACCTCTAGTTCACAGTTATGGAGAAAGGTGTATAAATCGTGCACTCACAATCATTTGGCTGTGTGTGTGTGTATAAAAAAGAGAGAGAGAGAGACTACCTAAACACTACTAAGATAAAATTCTGTAGCTTGTATTCTTCTAATTGTGTAGCAATGTGATGGTATATGTGAATTATGAAAAGAGATCCAAAGAGAGATTGATCTGTGAAGAGGACTCCTCTAGAGTTTTCATACTCACCCAGCTCATCAAACTTACTTTCACCCAATCCTTCCTACAGGCTTTCAGGAGTCCCTAAGGAGACAGACTACTAGAAGGAATGTCCAGAGTATGGAACAACCAGGGTCTAGCGTTCATTGTCCAGTGTCATTAGAATGGGTTATGGTAGCCAGAGAGAAAACATGCTAAAAGCTAACAGAGAGTTGAATCCTGTGTCATTGAAAAGAGAGGGGAGACCACAAAGACAATGGAGAAAGTCATGTTAAAGAAATCATGTCCTTCCCCCAATTCCTGCCAACCTGTATATGAGGAAATTTTGTTGCTCAGAGGCAACGGGGAGAAAGAATCTACCCCTTCTTTCTTCTCTTAGTTGCTGCTCCCCACTGGGTGGAATAATTTATTTAATTGGCCAAACCACTCAAGTTCTACAGCCATTGGTCATTATTTCTCTTGTAGGCAAAACTGATATGTTAAAGGCTGAATGTACCACTTGAATCTTGGAATGTAGGCCTTGCACGTGTTAGGAAACCTAGTCTAAGTTACATGCCTGCTATGTTCTTTAATCAAGGCAGGCAGAAGTGAAGCTGGCTCCATTGATTTGGAATTTGGAGGAGAAATGAATGGGATTAACTAGCAGCTTCAAACCCCCAACAATACTGTTTTTGTCTTAATTACTATTCTTTCTATGATTCTCAGCATGGGCCCTTCATAATAACCCTGTGAAGTCACTGAAATAAGTATTTATTTCAAGCCTCTGGCTATGCCTTCCTATTGTGCTCATATGTCTGTTAAAGAATCTACTGCAATTTATTTCTTCTGCTGTCCATCCTTCCACCATACCTCCACCAAATGTGTCTCTTTGACAATGCACAGAACTACCCCAAACTTTGGTGTTCTGTCTCCAACAAGTTCCACCAAGCAGTATGGTTATCACTCCTAAGAAGTTTCCAGTCCCTTAACTAAGCATGAGGAGGCACGCACTGGTTGTATGAGCACACCTAGAGGGTACAGAGTGGAAGAGGTGGGACTGCCAGTCTCATTCCAACATAAATGCATTTTGTTGTACATCCTACTGTGTGCTAGGCACCAGAGATACAAAAGCAAAACATCAGTGGTCTCTACTTGCAGACATCACAGTCTAATGGCTAAAGTTCAGTGGTACATTAGTTTGACCAACCACTGGATCCTGTACAAGCCCCATTTGTGTGCTTTTTTCTCCCAATATCTGGTGCTACCGCAGAATGGCACATGGGGTACTATGGGAAGAAGGACATGCTCATAACAGTACAGCTACAGAAAAGAAATGCAAGAGCAAAAGCCATGTGGGCAATGATCATCAGAGGATCTATTTCTCACTCCTATTCTTCTTGGCCTTATTTTAAACAAGAAGATGAAGAGGATTTTGTGAAGTCTGATCCTCTTCTTTCCCAAACCACAGAACAGAAAACTACTCACATCCTATAGAACAAAGTAGCTCATTTGTCTTCATGGCAACTAATGATAAAAACAGAAAAATATATAACTTCAAGTAGGAATAGAGTAGTAGAAATAAACTTTTAAAAGCAAAAATTGTGTCTGCATTTAACTGTCTTATGGAAAAATTACAAAAAAATAAAGAATAAAGGATATGACAAGAATGGATGCAGTAGATAGCCAGAATTGGTTCAAAATACTACTGAATATTCTTTTTTACGGATGGGCCTGAAGCATCAAAGTCTCTTTAAAATGCAGCAATCATATAAACACACTTTGCACAACATTCTGCATTATTATTATCTCAGTAATGAGAAGCACTCTTCAGAGATTGGTTCTATATTAACATACTGGAAGGCAGATGGTCATCATAATTTTAAGAACATCACAAGTTAATATTGGCCTTGGCATTCTTCAGAAGTTACAAATCACACAACTTTAAAACCTGCCAGTTTGGGCTTCCCTGGTGGTGCAGTGGTTGAGAATCTGGCTGCCAACTCCGGGGACACGGGTTCAAGCCCTGGTCCAGGAAGATCCCACATGCCACAGAGCAACTAAGCCTGTGTGCCACTACTACTGAGCCTGCGCTCTACAGCCCACGTGAACCACAGTTACTGAAGCCCGCGTGCCTAGAGCCCGTGCTCCGCAACAGGAAAAGCCACTGCAGTGAGAGGCCTGCATACTGCAGCGAGGAGTAACCCCCCGCTCGCCGCAACTACAGAAAGCCTGCGCGCAGCAACAGAGACCCAACGCAGCCAAAAATAAATTAATTAATTAAAAAGAAAAAAACCTGCCAGTTTGAGTGCAAATTGTATACTTTTATGTTCTTTTTTCAATTAAAAAAAAGCCCCCCAATTTTCTTCTTAAAAGGATTCATCAATCTCTTATGGTTTGGAGAGATAGCAGGGAATCTGGAAGTCTGCTCAGTTTGTATTTTAGATAATTGCAATGAATATTGCAATCTTTACTAACTTAGTCATAATCACTGATCTGATTTTTGAAATGAACTGGAAGAAAACCATCATGCTATATAGGTTTACATTATGTTGGCATTTTAACAATATGTTACTACAATTTTTATATTCTGTGTGTTTTTTTCCTGCCTATAACTTTTATTATGATACTCTTCCTATAGTTTTTTTTTGACATTTTTATTGGAGTATAATTGCTTTACAGTGTTGTTTTCGTTTCTGCTGTATAACAAAGTGAATCAGCTATATGTATACTTATATCCCCATATCCCCTCCCTCTTATATCTCCCTCCCTCCCTTCTTATCCTATCCCTCTAGGTGGTCACAAAGCACCGAGCTGATCTCCCTGTGCTATGCGGCTGCTTCCCACTAGCTATCTATTTTACATCTGGTAGTGTATACATGTCAATGCTACTCTCTCACTTCATCCCAGTTTACCCTTCCCCCTTCCCAAGTCCTCAAGTCCATTCTCTACGTCTGTGTCTTTATTCCTGTCCTGCCCCTAGGTTCATCAGAACCTTTTTTTTTTTTAAGATTCCATATATATGTGTTAGCATACGGTATTGGTTTTTCTCTTTCTGACTTACTTCACTCTGTATGACAGACTCTAGGTTCATCCACTTCACTACAAATAACTCAATTTCATTTCTTTTTATGGCTGAGTAATATTCCATTGTATATATGTGCCACATCTTCTCTATCCATTCATCTGTCGATGGACACTTAGGTTGCTTCCATGTCCTGGCTATTGTAAATAGTGATGCAATGAACACTGTGGTACATGACTCTTTTTGAATTATGGTTTTCTCTGGGTATATGCCCAGTAGTGGGATTGCTGGGTCATATGGTAGTTCTAGTTTTAGTTTTTTAAGTAACCTCCATACTGTTCTCCATAGTGGCTGTAACAATTTACATTCCCACCGACAGGGCAAGAGGTTTCCCTTTTCTCCACACCCTCTCCAGCATTTACTGTTTGTAGATATTTTGGTGATGGCCATTCTAACCGGTGTGAGATGATATCTCATTGTAGTTTTGATTTGCATTTCTCTAATGATTAGTGATGTTGAGCATCCTTTCATGTGTTTGTTGGCCATCTGTATATCTTCTTTGGAGAAATGTCTATTTAGGTCTTCTGCCCATTTTTGGATTGGGTTGTTTGTTTTTTTGATATTGAGCTGTTTGTATATTTTGGAGATTAGTCCTTTGTCAGCTGCTTTGTTTGCAAATATGTTCTCCCATTCTGAGGGCTGTCTTTTCATCTTGCTTATGGTTTCTTTGCTGTGCAAAAGCTTTTAAGTTTCATTAGGTCCCATTTGTTTATTTTTGTTTTTATTTCCATTTCTCTAGGAGGTGGGTCAAAAGGATCTTGCTGTGATTTATGTCAAAGAGTTTCCTATAGTTTTTAAAAATCAAGGTCTGAAATCACTGACGCTCCTTCCCTTAAGAACAGGTAAAAAGGAAAGAGAATTCAGTTGAAATCCTAACCTTGCTATTTCTCAGTTGAATGTCACTGGAAAAGTTACTTAACATCTCAGAAGATTTCTCATCTATAAAATACAGATGATACTGCTTACCTTAAAGGTTAACAGAAAGGAATACATTAATTTTACAATATTTGTTTTCATCTCTGCAAGCAACCCACATCAACAAAATCCTAGCAATGATTCACATATTCATCATTTTCCCAATTGCTCTTCTCTGATATGTGTATTAGTGCTTATGTTAAAAAAATAGTTTTGCTGAAAGGTATTTGGACCCCGAGAAAAATGATAGAAGCAAAATTTGTCATGGTTCTCCCACTGAGTTCAGGTTTTAGACTTGAGATGTGACTGGTGTGGGACTGGTGTGGGAATAGTTAATAGCTGTCAAGAAGCGCTGCTGGCCCCTAAATATACTCTCATTTGCCTCTGTGAATTATCTCCTCATGTTTGTTCAGAGAACAGTGCTTACCTGAAATGCTGCAGTATCATAAAATCATTCTTCAATAACAAATTCTGGGTGAAGGGAGGATATATCAGTCAGACAAGATTCTCAGGCCCTGAGGTTTAAGTAATCAAGTCAAGTAATCAATGGATTTTATACAGCTTATAACGGATGAATTCATCTTTCACTTAAATAACCTGAGTAGCTAAAAGCTTCTGGTAATTTTCTCATTATAAAATTCAGTTGTTTAAAGACAAACTGTTTTCTACCATCGGCCAAGCATATTCTGTAAATCACAGTTCTGGCACCTTGTTCTTACAACCCCATATAAATACCTCCCTTTTTGAAGTAGATTTTGGATTCATAGAATATTCATTTATGTGCCTGGACACTCCATCAAACAAAAAAAAAAATCTTGCATGATTAAACAGAATATATTATTCCGGCTCTGTATTTGCATAATAAATCAGGCCTACACTGTGGGTCATTGAGTGCTAGCTACGGCATCTAACAAATTGTGCCTTTAACCTCACTCTCAATTTTCAAATTAAAATCATTTTAAAGGGATACAAAGGTTCACAATTTTGAAGTTGCAAATATTCAAGAATATGTGGACTATTTTAATATGAACATTGCAGCTATGTGATGCCAAAGCAAATAATTCTATCAATTAGGGAGTTTGGGGTTTGACCTACTATGGAATGGCTGATACACCTATTTTGAGATTCAACACTATATTAGGATATTATAGATACAAACTTCTCTCACAGTCTCTGAAAGGTCTCTGGTTATATCACTCTGTGTTCTCTCTATTCCCTGTTTAGGTAATAAGATATTGACTCTAGTTTCCTCAGTGGAAGTATATACCAAGATAATTAGACTCAAGTCATAAAAACACTCATCATTAAATATTTAAATTATTAAAATATTAAAATAGAAAATAACACTGATCCAAATTTGATCTTCATTCTGTTTCAAATTACTCATTAAATGCATACTATGTTAAAAAATGTTATTCAGGGCCTCTGTGACAAAATTGCAATGGAAATTTATTCTATATGCGGATACTTGTACACAGTGAAAAAACATTTTGAATGTAAAATACATGAACTAATAATAGTGCACCTCTAACAGTGGGTGCTTCCAAGTTGGAAGCTAAATTACATCTTTTCAAGGTTTCAGACATATCTGATCATGTCTGAAGATGGGTGAGGCAGGTCCTCCAGAAGCCTTTTGAGAAATAACTTATCTCAAGAGAAAAGAGAGCTGAGGAGAACTAGGTTGGTCCAAGAAAAATAGAATGATGCTAAAGAGGAAGAGACATCTTGAGTAGAGAAAAATATTGATCACTTACAGTTTATAGCCCAGTCTTCATGAATTTATATCTGACAGCCGAGTAGATGGGTTAGAATTCTTAAAATCCGTAAAAAATCAAAGAGCTGTGTTACTGAACTTTGTGAAAGCACTGAGGAAATGAGGTAGTTCTACTTTGTAACCTGGGTAACGGAATAAACCACAAGTAGCGAGGTAAAATATCATCTCTCCTCGTCTTAAGTATTGGAGAACGTGGACTATGGAAGTTAGTGTGAGCAAAAACATGGACCAAAGAAAGGAGAGGACAGAGCTTATCAACAAGTGTTTGGTGGCCTCAGCTGAAACAGAGTAGAAACAAAAACAGAACAAACAAACAAAAACATATGCATGAATTCAGGAGCATGTAGGATGCCCCCTGAGACTCTGACAACTATCTAAATTGAATGACATTTTGATAATATTTTTCCTGATTTTATAAGTAATATATAAACTGTATAGGAAAAAAATAGAAAAGGCACAAATTAAGGCAAATATAATTTACTCGTGACCTCATCAAAATAAGGAAGAGTTAGCGGAAAGTGGAGTTGTTGTAGGTGAACACAACAAACAACAATAACCACTGCAAAATTCTATCACAGCTATTGTCATCCCTTGTTTACTCCTAACTGGGATAGTCTTGTTAATTTTATATGTCCACAACAGCATGCCATAGATACCCTACATCTTATGATTTATTCCTTAAATAGTCAGTTTTTTTTTTTTTTTTAATTTATTTTTGCTGTATTGGGTCTTAGTTTCTGTATGAGGGCTTTCTCTAGTTGTGGCAAGCGGGAGCCACTCTTCATCGCGGTGCATGGGCCTCTCACTATCGCAGCCTCTCTTGTTGCGGAGCACAGGCTCCAGATGCACAGGCTCAGCAGTTGTGGCTCACGGGCCTAGTTGCTCCGCAGCATGTGGGATCTTCCCAGACCAGGGCTCAAACCCGTGTCCCCTGCATTGGCAGGCAGATTCTCAACCACTGCACCACCAGGGAAGCCCAATAGTCAGCTTTTCCTGTTACGTTTATATTTGCAAACCTAGGTAACGGCATCCCTAGAAGCACGGAGTCTAAAGGCCAACAAAATACCTCAGATGTATTTGTTCTTCTCTTGCTTGTGTGCTCATGACTCTAGGCTTACTTTCTTTTTCCTTGAATATCTTTAATGTATACTATAGCAGTCTGCCTCCTCCAAAAGAAATCAACCGAGTGATTAATACTGACCTTTGGGATATAATTTCATGTCATTAGCAGAGTGAAACCAACAGCAGTAGCAAAATGATGCATATTTTAAGCTTCTCTGCTCAGCCCTATTTCTGCAGTTTTTAATATGCAATTACAACAGAAGTTGTGTCATTTTTCTCAGAAAATTGAACGTCTAGGATGATACGGGCTCCATTTTTTATGGCTTTAGTAAACATTCATGTCTACAATGCCATCAGACAGAACCCCCAAAATTGTGCCATGACAGTATAACACAACTGAGTTTGGTGCCATGGTTAAAAGGCATAATCAATTATAAGACGTCATAAAAGGAAGTGTCCTTTGTTCAAATGTTTCATAGATAAAATTAATTAGAGATTTGAGTTGAACCTTTTTTGAGGCAGAGTGCTTCAGCTCCATATCCTTAGTCAGTTTCTGAACTTTTGAATCCCCAGAAATTGCATATCCTCTGACATATGACAGAGGTTCGAGAAATGTGAAATTTCAATTTCTTGAATAAATTTATTCAATTTCACAAATTTCACATTTATTCACATTATTCACAAATTTCACATTTATTCACATTTATTCAATTTCACAAATTGAATAAATGAATGAATGGATTCTCCAGTTTTGAGAATGCAATAGAGTTGCAAGTATCTACTTTCATCACACTCACTAGTCTTTGTAGGATGGACCATGGATAGCGGAATCAGATTACTGGAAGTCGTTGTGTCACTGCTCTGTTGCTGAACCAGTCTCATGGGATCTGTCCAGTCAGTTTTCCTGTTCATTCTGTGACTCTCTGTCCAACTCTCATGGTTGGTCGTTGTCTCCACCATCTCTCTCCGCTGCCCAAAGCTCTTCATTCCCTACTGCAATACCTGTGAATTTCAACTTCTTATCCTGACTTTCAAGGATTCCCATGATCTGTGGCCCATGAGCCTCATTGTCCATCATTCTCTTTCCCATGACTTTATCCTTTCCTTGCTTTGGGGCTCATGCCTTACTGATCCATAACCATTCAACAATCATTCCTATCTCTGTAATTTATGTCATCCAGTTCTCCATGCTACAGATACTCTTTGCTCCCTTCTGTCTTTCCAAATACCATTCAGCCTTCAATACTTAGACTCAGGTCCTCTGTGAAGTCTTTTCAAACGATTGATCTCTCATTGATTTCTCGTTCATTCACTGTTAACTTACTCTGGGCTGAGATACAAAGTTACCAGCTGCCAGGGATGCAAATATTAGTAAAATGAAGGTCCAACTTCTAAAATTATTATATTCTAATGGAAAGATCAACAAGTAAACAAATAATTAACAATGCAGAGAACCCAAGTCTTTTGACTGAATGCTTAGGGCTTTTTTAGTACTGAGCAGACAGTAAGCTCCCTGCTGTTTTGTTTTACAATATAGCCACATACCTCTAACACAGTCACAGAATAAATGTGTGTGGAAGAAATGGGTGAATGAATAGAATAAATAGAAACACTATAATGTTTCTCCAGAATGTTAAGCATCATGTGTTTGTTTGTTTAAATACATTCTAGTTTTTCAACTTAAAACGTGTCCACAGGACTGAACACAGTGCTAAATTTCAGTTGATTGTAAAACAACGGGTTAAATCTTATGAGTTCAATGGCCTTTCAGCTTTATGTGTCCCCTAACTGCACATGTATTCTCACTTTACCCAGTAAATGAATTCATGTTCCTAATCCGTAGATCTCCAAGGACCTTAATATTTATGAAAAATGCATCATTTTACTATAAGTATAAAAAGTCATTAAAAACTTATTTTTCAAAGAGATATAGCATTATAGGAGCTTGCACCCTAGAACAGGCTCATAGATCGATATAAGGAAAGAATACATATTTCTTCTATCTAATCTCATTCCATACTGATTTCCCCTTGGCTTTTGGTTTGACTTTCTCTGTGTGTAGAAGATGACCTAGAACTGTGGATAGACCTGGGGCTTCATTTGGTTCCAGCCTTACCTCTACCATAAACTTTGCAAGTGGTCTTAACAAGCCATGTGATCATTCACAATCTCTATTTCTTCCCTTTAGAAAGAGACTCATTATATCTATCTTGTTGAATTTGGTGAAAATCATGTGATTTTTCTATGTGGTAATACATGCATAGTGCGTGGCACATAGTGATCATTTATTAAGCAAAAACTATTGTTTTTAATACTACATTGTACTTTTTACATCTGTAATTTTTTTTATTCTCTAGTAACTTAGTTTTTCTTGTTAATCATGTCTTCCTGAATCATCTCTAAGAGACTGGAGAACAAGAAAAAGAACAAATTATTTCTTTATTATTTTTGCTCTGCAGATTTCTGAATGTACACGAATTAATACTAAATATATGTTAAGTTAATGACTATATATATACTATACATGCATACTTTTTTGTGTGTGTATATATATATGTATACATATGTATATATGTATATACATGCATACTTTTGTGTGTATATATGTATATATATGTATATATATATATATATATATATATATATATACACACACAGAGTTTGCTGTGAACTCTGCCTAAAGAAATGATGAATAGGTAACACTGAGCCTCAAAAATCATGAGTTGGTGGCCCTAAAACAATAGATTTTGACTTACTATTACTATGACAACTTGTATAGAAAGCCCTAAGAAAATAATTCATTTTTTTCCATTAAAGCTAATACAGGAATAAATAAGCAAAACAATATGAAGGATTTGCTCAACCTGCAAAGACTACAGACTTCATGAGGTGAGAGTCAAGGAGGTTAGTCAGTATAACCTCTCATGAAATATTGGATAGAAAACTATCAGATTTAGTCAAGGTATTTGAAATTAAGTCTGGTGTGGAAATGAGGAAGTAATCTAGATAAGTCTTCTCTCATTTTATGCTAGAAGAATAAAAAGTATTTTTATCAAAAGTATCCTTTGATGTTGATGTCAGTTCAATTGCTCTCCCAAAGCGGAAGTTCAGTGCAGAGCCCAGAAGTTTTTATTTCCCATTCAATTATCTCCAAGGAATATATATGAAGTATATATTTGCATTAGTCTGAAGCACCAGCCTAAGGGAAAGAATCTGAAGCCTATCTGCTTGTGAGCAATGGGCTTCATTTCATGCTTTGTTCTAGGGGGCAATGGACTCTATTCAATCACTGAAGAACAGTAGCTAATTCTCCATTCTAGTCCCCAGGGCACAATTGGTATTAAATGAAAACAGTAAACTGGTATTTCGAAAGCATTCAATAAATGGAGGATAACGTTTATCTAACCTTTGGATCAGTACTATTGAAGTAGACTTTATTATTCTCATTTTGCAGATAATGAAATGGAGTATCAGATCCATTATATAAATTTGGCATCCAACAAATCTGGATTTGAATCACGGCTTTGCCACTTTCTAACCCTGTACCCTTGGGCAAACTCTGTCCTCTTTCCACTACACCCTAATATATCCATTTTCCTCTCCAAGAGCCAGCCAGCTGCAATGGAACTCCTATTTCGTGGACCTTCCACATCTATCACCTGATCTTTACTTTGAACTGTACAGCACGGAGACAGATCAGCACTGAGCTCTCTGCAGATTTACTGCTGTCACATCAGGATACACACTGTTGTTCCTACATGGTTAGTGCCAAGGGAATTTAGAGCTTATTCTGCTTATGCAAAGCTTAAACTCATGAGCTAGGGAAGTGTTCCAACTTTTCAAAAAGACTTGGCTTTTTGATAAAATTTCATCTGATAATTCATAAAAGATGAGGGAAAGCTATCACTCCAGGGCACCCTGGGTAGATCAGAGCCCAATATCACAGAAACTTGCCCCAGTCTTTTCAGATCATCAAGCTAAATATTGAATCTGAAGTTTCCTGATCTTTCCCATCATGAAGTTTAAATTAGATGTGGTCTCCCCTGGGTGCCATTCAAGAGTCTAATGACAGCATAAAAATATTGAAAGGAGGTAAACGAGATTCTTTTATTTAAATATGCATAACTATATATGTACTAACTTCACTTCATTGAAATGAAAAGGAAAGAGCTAACTTCAATGTTAATATCATTCTCTCATTGCTTGACTTTATATATAAATGCCAATAATTCTGAGGTTTTATAAGATGGATATTTATAATTACTACAGATTTCATTAGTTTAAAAGCCAGCATTAGAAGGTAAAAATTAGATATTAATGAACAATTCCTTGGAAGGATGTCATGAATAGGTATCTGGAGGAATAATCATGACTTAAAAATCAAGCAGATTTAAATGAGTCCAGGACAGGATTAGATAGAATAAGGATTAAAATAACTTTAAAGACAGGTCCCTCTTGAAACACTTTTCCCACCCCCCAGGGAAAATAACAAAGTAAAAAAAGAAATAAGAAAGAATAAGAAATGTGTGTTTTAAAAATGTAATTTGTATTGTAATGCTTTATATTTGACGGGGAAAATTTGGGTTGACAATTTTTACAGTTGTGACTTAACACAGCAGATTAAAGGCTTTGGCAGCAAATCAATAGAGTCACAGTGATTGGTGCTGAAATTCAATGGCCTTCCACAGGGTATTGTCTAAATGCTGCCCTGTCAGACTTCATGAATCCAGAACCATCTTGGGAAAGGTTAATGACCAAGATAAATTTACAGTATGGGTTTTCCAATGCAGCCTGGAAGGAGGTCTGCTGCTGCTGCTGACAGAAATAATAACAAGCAACATTCTTACCATAGCCAAACGCACAGAGCCATTTTCTCTGCCGTGCACTGTGCTGAACACTCCATACACATAAAACATGCTTACTTTAAGAGATGAGTTAGCAAGGAGATTTAAGAGCCAAAATGAAAGAGAAACTTGCCTCACAGTCTTGGTTTATTTCTGTTAAGTATTGTTTATTGGGTCATAATAGCTTCACGTCAGATTTGAAATTGCCTTTATATTTTAAAAATAATAATTTTTTAAACATAAGAAAAAGAACTACCTCTATCTACTTAGTGGTAATCATTAGGCATGAACACTCTATGTGAGAAGTTAACACTTCCTGATAAGAAGTTTTGAAGTTACGATGGCCACCTAACCGCAGTGCTGTGCTCGCAATAGATTGCACTGAGCTTGTGTCACTTTTGCAGTGGTGAGAGAATTATAATTCAGTCTCAGTAGTGGTCCAGGAATTCTCAGCTCACACTCATGCCATTTATAATCTCCTTCCCTTTTGCTAAAATATATCTTTCCTTCAATGGTCTCATTCTGAAATAGCCCCATCTCCTATGATATATATTTATAGATGAAGCAAGGAAAGGAGATTTTTTATGGCTCTTGTCTTTGATGTCTTTGTCATAATTCTGCTATGAGGCATTAGTGGTGAATCATTTTAGAAACTGACCCTGCTGAATTATTTGAGATACTTTGGCCCTTCTGGAAACTTCATGTTAGTTTCTTGTTGTTATTGCTCTGTTTTGTTTTGTGTGTGTGTGTGTGTGTGTGTGTGTGTGTGTGTCTGTGTGTGTGTGTGTCTGTGTGTGTGTGTGTGTGTGTGTGTGTGTGTGTGTGAGATTAGGGCATGAATTCGTAGTTACAACAGGGAGAAAACAATGTCAACACATCCATCTGGCTTTCTGTCTCAGGCAAGTTCTCAATCAACCTTACATGAGCAAACAGTCCCATTCTAACAGAAACAAATATCCAAGTATATTCATGCTACTATTGTTCCTTGGAAAAGATCCAGAGCCTAAATAAGGAAATGCATAAAGTATTTTAATATCCTAATTATTTTGATTTAACTTCCTCTAATAGTTTAAATCGATACTGAATTTATTTAGAACCCATTAGAGTTTTTTTTCAACAGATCATAAACACAGACTGAACTTAATCCCAAGACAAAATTAATAATTCATGCTTCAAATTGCAGATACACTTTTCCAATAACCTGCCACCCTCTTCTACACTCAGGCTTTTTAGGAAAGTAATTACTAGCAATGTATATGTCATTCTGAAGGGCAGCGAGGCCTTCTTCTCACTGATCTGAACACAAAACAGACACTCAGAGTTACAAAGAGAGAAGTTGGTAGGTGTCATCATTTCAGTATCACCATCCCGACCTCCCATCCCCTTGAAGCTGAGCTATCAGGGGAAAAGGACGCAAAGTTACAAGAATCATCTCTCCTTCATTAATAACGGGACAATCAATCATTAAATGACCTCATACACACTACAGAAAACTCAAGGTTGTGTATTTAATGAACACAGTGCATTTTTGTATAAGTTAACACTCACCTTTTAGCTATTTTGCTGAATTCAACTGGCTGTGTTCAAGGGAAGTAGGCTTTTGACTCAATGGAAACATTAAATATTCAAACTTGTTAGTAACCAACTAGGGCAATACAAGACTTTTTGACTCTTATTTTCTTAAACATGAGAAGGGTTAGATAATAATATCAATTAATTAAAAACCTACCGATGCCACAAATGGTGCTAAGTATTTCACATGCATTAATCCATTTCAATTCTCAGAGAATCTTGTGAGATTAAGTTCTTTTAGTACCTCCATTTTACAAATTTTTAAAAAATTCTAAAAATTCAAAAAGTGAAGCCATTTGCCCTACATTCTATAAGTGGTAAATAACAGACTTAGGT
Source organism: Aethalodelphis obliquidens (assembly GCF_003676395.1). Taxonomy (NCBI): domain Eukaryota; kingdom Metazoa; phylum Chordata; class Mammalia; order Artiodactyla; family Delphinidae; genus Aethalodelphis; species Aethalodelphis obliquidens. The sequence continues at coordinate 23,387,456 of NW_020837955.1, forward strand.
CTGTGTGCCTTTCAACCCTAAATATGATTGACTATATCCCGCTACCTCTCTGCTTCAGTGGCACACATAACATTTAGTTATTCATTCAACTCCTAAAGCAGGACACATCCTTGCATAGGACCCTGGTGTGTGCTGGAGGCTGTGAAAAATATTAAGATGGTTAAGACATGGTCCCAATGCTCAAGAAACACCTAACGTAAGAAGACAGAAATACTTAACAAATATACATTTTGATTGTAAAGAATGGAAGTGGTAATTTTGAAGAAAACTTCTTTTTCTTTAAGATAAGAGACACCCAATAATGTAAAGGGAAGAAAATTAACAGCAAGAGCCCACACCATCTAGTTTGATCAGGCAGAATCCAGAAAACCCCTAGTCCAGCTTATTTTTGACACTAACATCCTCATCACCTTGGCAAAATCTTTGACTCTCTTGACCCAGATTCCTCATCTTTGTAGAGGGGGCTAGATTACTAGATCAAATTTTAAAATAAAACATCTCCAACACCACTTAGAAAAAGAAGAGAGCACTATTCGCTTGTAAGATGATATTTTCTCTATTTTCAGCTATGTGACTCACTTCATCTCTGTCTTCCACTGTACAGCTCAAGAATTACTCTTAAAAACCTGAAACACTGATTTGCTTTGTGTTGCTTTTTGATGAAGAGTATCTTTTTGGAGGAAAGATCTAATTTTTTTCCTTTTTTTCTTTTCACGCTGATTTTCCTTAGGTGGACAGGGTCTGATCAGTGATATTACCCAGAACCCAGGGCAGAGGAATAAAAAACAAATAACATAACGATTCAACAGGCTTGTCTCTCTTTTGTTCTAATTGAAATAGCAATAGAGAGTAACTCTGTAAGTCATCTGTCTTGATGTGGGACACAATCTATTTCCGTGCATCCAGTCCAGTTCATACTATTCGAAACAACCACCCTGTTGGGCCCTGCTGCAGTATACGATCAGCATGCCAATTATATGATCCCAATAGATGTGATCCGGGCATAAATCCCAAGCTTCCTCAACCATGGAGTTCTCTGCCCCTTCTTACTCCCTTCAGTGATTTGCCCTTCTCTCTCATCCTCATCGACTCAAATCTCAAACAATCTTTGTTTCACTGTTACGCCTTCCATGCAGCCTTCCTTTATCACAGTTTGGTTGTTCATTAAAATCCCTGGAGTTGACGCCTGGCTCCAATAATTCACAGTTGTGTGAGTTTGGGCTGGTTAGTAAAAACTTCCCAAGGCTTAGTACCCTCATCCTTAAAAGGGGCAATATAGAGTCCACTGTAAGGATTTAAATAAGCACATACACGTGCTTGACACACAATAAAGTGAACAAGAAATGTCAATTAGTGTTGCAACTTGTCATAACCAAAGTCCTAATAAACTCTTTCACGATGTGGAAATCATACAACATTTTTTACCTGGGCCTCTCATTTGGTTCTTAGCATTAACTTTTTCTATTTGTGACAGCTCCTCTTCTGGAATTTCTTAGGTGAGGCTTTCTAATTCAATTTATAGGATAAGAATATAGGGGCTACTTATTTTTACATTCTCCATAGCATCTAGTAGAGTGCATTCATAAAAAGGTGGTCAATAATATGTGTTGGAAAAATAAATGAATAAATAGGTGACTTACTTGGCTCCTGCGGTGTGGCCTCTGGCTAAGCTTCCTCTGAATATTTCACTTGTTAGAACTTCTGCCCCCACTAGAGTCTGATATTTGCATCATCTCCCAGCCTGTGGACAGCTCCTTCCCTTTTTATATTCTGCTGCATGCACTAGGCAGCCAGGATTCAGCTCTCACTCCACTGTGGCCCATTAAGACGGGACAATCTCACACTGGCAGTGCTGAAGGCAGTTAGGCTCAGGGCACAGAAGCAGAACAGGAGTCTGGAAATTTGGTTGATTGACAAGAAAACGCATTAAAATTTCAAGAGTAGCTCTGAAGCCAAATGCACTCACCAAACACTCAAGAAATTCTTTCTAGAGGGAACAGACCAGAGTCTTCTCTGGAATGCAGACCCCACCCCTGCTATAGGAGATAGGAGTGTCATGGAAAATAGCCCGGCCTGAGAGCGAAACCAGGAAGAACCAGAATTCCTAACAGTCACTGTGTATGTGAATTTGGGGAAACGACTTCTCTGTGAACCTCAGACAAAAGGGGGTAGACCGATGCCCCCTCAGATTCTTCCAAAATGTACACTTATGTGAACAGAAAATGAACAATACATATAATAGTGCATAGCAAAATGAACCAGTTCTGCATGAAGGGGATGGTTAAAAATAGAAGTATTTTGACACCCACTGTAGAAAAATAAAAGCCTCATTTTGATGGATCAAGTTTATACAATTCAGTCCAGATTTGACATCAAACAAACATTTGATTTGGCGTCAGAATGTGGGGGACAGAGGAAAAGAAGTGACACAAATCAGCCGATTTCAGAATAGTGCTCAACATAAACGAAAAGCAAAAGTTAACTTATTTCTTGATTTTTTTTTTTAAAGTTTAAAGAGTTAAAAAAAATTTTTAACTGAGAGAAACACTGTGCCATGTTGTTCTTACATGTTCTTGGATAGAGGAGGTTATGAAGACAGGCTGACTTTTTAAAAATTGTTTCTGTCCCAAGGAATGTGAATTCAAACATAGGGATCCGAGTTTAAGCAGTTCCTATTGTTTAAAATCTGGGACCCAAGAATCCTTCATGTGACATGCAAATTACAAACAATCGAACAATTTCCTACAGTCACCCCAGGCCCTTTTAGTATCTATCATCATCCCCACCTCCTCCAACCCACACACAGATCAGGACCCATACCTCCCAGAGGAGATGGTAGAGGGGAGGGAGGAGGAGAGGAGGAGAGGGTGGCGAAGGAAGCTGTTTGCCACTTGGAACTATTTCCCAACAACCTGCAAATGGTCCAAGTTCCTGGGCAGCGTGCTACGCATCAAACTAAATCTGAAATGCTAATTTGGTACAATTTTTTTATTCAGAACATCAATTCTCAACATTAATTTTGACATGTTCTTTTTCTGTTAAGATTTCCAACTGGAACTGAAACATTACCTGGCAAGAGGAGTACTTGGTGCAAAATAAGAGGAAGCCCCCCGCTTCTGGCCATAGGTGAGCTGCGATCCCCGTCCCTCCTAGCTAGGTAGGTGAGAGCTATCTCCTTAATAGGCCTTGGAGCCCCCTCTTCCTCCAGCTCTGCCATTGACTCCAAAGAGCTGATAAATTGCACTTATTTCCTACTCATGACCTAGATTGTAAGCTCATAAATCACCCCAAACACCCTGAAACCCGTTTCCTGGGGCCTCCTCTTGATAAGCCACAGAGTTGGGTACCTAGAAGAGGTCAGGGGATCAGCTGCGAGATCTGGGCTCCAGGAGTGGAGCCCATTAGGTTCAGGTGTAAGTCGTTTCAGTCATTAAAACACTGGCTAGCTGGAAGATCTACCATTAGAAATGTATGTGTGTGCGTGTCTGTGGTCGTCGCCAATGCGCTGGGGGTTGTTTGTGTTTGTAAGGGGGAGGGGTGGATGGAGGGACAGAGGATGGCTAAGTAATATAACACTAAAAATCAGAGTGCTTAAGTCAGGGTAATAAATCAGCCCAGTGTGTGTCTGAAAGTAGTTTCTCCCACCCACAAAATCCAAGCATTTCCATATCACCTTGAGGACTTTTGCTATATCTGTATTCCCCACATATTAATTAAAAATTTTACTTACACCTCTATTTTCAACCCGGTATCCATCTCAAGCCTTGTCTTTACAAATATCACCTGTGAAAATATAAGATTTATGTTCTGCTTATATATATTATAATGCCTACTAAAATAAATACAGAACTATGAAGGTTTTAAAAAGTGATCTATGTAACATCTGATACTGTGCATTTATCATTGGTAAATACACTGTATACTACACCTTGGAAAATTGCTGTAGAAGATTCACCATCAGCGATATTAAAGGTCAGAGAACTAGTATGAAAAAGCTAAGTTCTTGATGAGAAAGTTTCTGCCTATTATGCTTCTAAGACCGAATGGAGCTCTGCTGGGGGATATGCTGCAGAATTCAGACTTGCAAGGGGCCTCCGGGAACTTAAAATCCAGCTGGGAAATACATTAATACATGAGACAACTGTAACGGAGCAGGACCCTTCCCAGAATAGGCTCCCACCCATGTCTTCCACCTGCCTTTTGTGTGTAGAAAAACTTTAGTCAAAGAATAAATTTAATCAGAGAAGTGAGAAAATGCAGAAAGAAAGGAAAAGAGTCAAGCAAGACGAAATAATAATAATTTAGCCATTAAACAAAGTCAAGGACCTTTAATTCTTCCTCAAGGACTATAGATAATATTCTGAGCCATGTCCTTTGAGCTGTTTTGCAGATACTGAAATCCCCACCAGGTGGAAGAAGGTAACTGTATGCTGCTCACCAGCACGTAGACTCCAGACTGGTTGGAACCAGAAGGTTGATGATGCTGACTCCTGATTACCCTACCACCCCGTCAGAAGAATGTCCATGACCACACCCTGCTCCTTGAACACTATAAGACTCCTCGCTACCCCCTCCAGGGCCAGACACACAGTCTTGAGGGCATTAGCCTGCTGTGGCCCTGTTTGCCTAGCAAAGCAATAAAGCTCTTTCTTTCTACTTCACCCCAAACTCTATCTCCCAGATTTAATCCGGCGCTGATGTACCAAGGCCAGATTTCGGCAACATAACTAGTGTACATTAGTTAATTGGAAAGAAAATACTTTACAATCGCAAAGGCAATATACCAACACAGAGCAATGTTATCAATGAATGGTTTTAGAATATTAAGAGAATTTAGCTCAGTGGAAGTTCTTTTCCCTTTGGGAGAGAGAGACGGAAAGTTAACAACAGTGTTGCAAACAAGGCTTGGACCAAAATTGGGCTGTGATGGACTTTCTAAACCACACGATATTGACTTCATTTCATTAACTGCATCACTTTCACTTCGATTTTTCACTTCACGGTGGAAAAGGCTTGGCTTACTGGTACAGATCTTGTTCAGAGTTAAAGCTTCAGTGGAAAGGATCAAGGTCTGACCTTATACTTGGGTATACTTTGGGTACTCTGGCTCTCCAGGTCTCTAGGAGCTCCTGAACTCTAGCCATTTACCCTGCTAATTGTACTGACCTTGGAGGGAGACCAAAGTCCTGGACAGGCAGGTGAGTAGCTTGATCCGGCTCCATCAGCCCATGTCATAACTAGCCCTATGTAAATGGGAACTCTATGCCATAAGCAGAGCAGAGGGGGAATAGATGGTTCAGTTCAATTTAGCTTTAAGCCTGGGAAAAGTCAGTACTCTTTCTCTAGGATCAGAGAGGAAACAGAAAAATCTTATTCTTTAAAGTACTAGAGACCACTAAGCCATACGACCCAAATTTTACTGCAAAGACTTGGATGAGCTTTGGCTGCATGGAAGCAGAATATCTTTGAACATAACTTTTTTTTTAATCTGGATTTTGTTTTGTTTTGATTTTTAAAAATCAACTTTACTCTTTAAAATTTAATGAAATATATCATATATATTATAATGTAATATACATAATGTAACATAAATTACATGCAATGAAATGCACCCATTTTGTACTTGCACCCATTTATACTTTCACAAGGTATATACTTGTGAAACTAACATCACAATCAGGATCAAAAATGTATCAATCACACCAGGTTCCTCTCCCTATGAAAACTTATCTGTGTATTTCTATTTTAAATGGTTTTCTTGTAGACAGTATACAGTTGGTATTGCCTTTCTTCCAGTCTGGAAAAATCTCTGACTTTTAACTGGGATATCTACATCATTGAAATTCATGATCTTCAAATATGAATAGGTTTAAAGCTACAGTTTTGTTTTTTCCTATTTACCATATCTGTGTTTGCTTTCTTCCCCCTTTTAACTTGAATTTTATTGGATTAATTTATTCTATTTGATCTCATCTATGGGTTTAGCGGTTGCTTAGTGTTTGCAATATGCCTCCTCAATGTAAAAATGTATAAGCCTGACAATAGTGTTCTTTCATTTTCCTCCTTTCATTTGTCCTTCATGCTATTTTTGTTGTATATTATTCTCTATGTATTAATAAACCCCATAATAAATTGATATTGTTTTAAACAGTTAAGTTTCTTTTAAAGACACTTAAAATTGTGGGAAAATTTATCATTCATGATGATCTTCATTTATTTATGTAAATCTAGGTGTCCCTCTGTGTTAACTTGAAGAACTTTTTAAACATTCCCCATAGTATTAATCTGCTGGCATAAAATTCTTTCAGCATTTGTTGTCTGAAAATTTTTCATCTCACCTTAATTTTTGAAGAATTTTTTTTGCTGGATATAGAATTCTAGGTTATCAGATTTTCCTCACAACTACTTTACAATTATGCTCCATTATCTTCTGACTTGCATAATTTATGATAAGACGTCTTCAATAATTCTTATTCTTGTTTTGCATTTGATGTGTCCTTTTTCTTTGTGGTAATTCTAATCTTTCTTCCTCAGTATTTCATATCTTTTAATCTCCTGGTCCTTTTACATTATTTTTCCTTTGTCCCTGTTATTTTTAATCCATTTAATTATGATGTCCCTTGATGTGGTTTTCTATAATCCGTGGATTTATAGTTTTCATCACATTTGGAAAAATTTGGCCATTATTTCTTCAAATAGTTTTCTGCCCCTTGCCTTTTTCTTCTATGACACAAACTATATGTATCTTGTACATTGGTATTATTCCATAGGTCACTGAGGCAATGTTCTTTTTAGCTCTCTATTCTGTTCCATTGATCTATTTGCCAGTTCTTTTACCAATATCACACTGGCTTGATTATTATAGCTTTACAGTAAGTCTTGAAGTCAGGTAGTGTCAGTGCTCCAACTTTTTCCTTCTCCTTCAATATTATGTTGGCTATTTTGGGTCTTTTGCCTCTATATACAAACTTTAGAATAATTTTGTCAGTATCCACTAAATAACTTGATGAGATTTTTATTGGGATTGCTTTGAATCTATAGATCAAGTTGAGAAGAACTGACATCTTGATAATAATGAGTCTTCTTATCCATGAACATAGAATATCTCTCCATTTATTTACTTCTTTGTTGATGGATCTGTTTTTAGTGACTGATCTTTCTCCTAGTTATGGAATGCATTTATCTGTCTTTGGCATGTCTAGTTATAATTTGATTTTGTGAATGTTACATTGAAGAGTGTCTAGATTGGCTTGTCTTCCATTAAAGAGCTTTGTTCTGTCAGGCAGTTAGATTGTTTGCAGATTCATATGATCCCTTCATGGTGTGATTTAAACATTTTTTTAAGAGAGTACAGAGCTAGAATAGCCTTCTTTCTAGGATTGTTCAGCCTTGCTTCTACAGTATGAAATTTGGGGCATCAAAATGAAGTATCCATTCTGGCTGGTTGAAGCTTGAACGTCTCTTTACCCACTGTGAGATTTGAGTCTACTTTACCTGTGATTCTTATTTGTTCATCCTTGTAGTTTCACCCTATATAAGGGTTGCTTATTACTCAGCAATAACTCCAGAGTATACTTATGCAGATTTCTAGATTTTTATTTCTCTACATTGCTCTCTTTTCCGGAGTTCTACATGCACTTCCAGATGCCTCTGTCTCCTTGAATTTTGGTCTCTATCTCCTCCATTCAGCAAGATCACTAGGCCCTGTTTATTTGCCCTTCCCTGCACCCATAGTTCAAAAACTGTCCCTATGCATTTAGCCAAGGAAGTTGTAGCACTTATTTCATTTATTTCCCTTCTCTCATGTATCACATTCCAGGATTTCCTAGTGTTCAATGTATGAATACAGTCTGTTAATATTTTTGCCTAGCTGTATAGTTGTTTATGGTGGTTCTTTATACTGTGTTATGGCCAGGAATGGAATAAAGCCCCTTAGCTCCCCCCACCCTTTTTTTTTGGCCATGCCACGTGGCTTTGCAGGATCTTAGTTTCCTGACCAGGGGTTGAATCTGGGCCCTGGCGTGAAAGCACTGAGTTCTAACCACAGGACTGCCGGAGAATTCCCTGTATTTTAAATTTTGGTAAAGTATACTATGGTTGAATATGTTCATGAGACAGTTTGAATTTTCAACTTTCTAGATCTCATATAAAACACTGAATTTTGCATTTATGTCACGTCAGATAGCTAATAACCTATAGTCTTTATCTTTCCCAAAGCCACACAGAAATTTCATCCTTAGAAGAGAATAAAGGGGACATTTCAGTTAATCCTTGTATGGTGCCTGATGACCTTTTATGAAATTCTTTTGTTTTATTAACAGCTTATATTTGAACGTCTGTAGCAATGTGGAACTCTGTCCTCCCAAAGGAATCTTATCCCATGATAAGACAGTTCTGTTACAAAAAACCTTCTTATGTTGGCCTAAATTCTTTCTTCTTGTACTTTCCAATATCTGATTCGTATGCCAGCCACTGAGAGGAGGAATAATCCAGAATTTATTTATTTTTTTTAAATCATTCATATCCCACCTGCTTCCAAATCAGATTTGAGGCAGTCTATTCAGAAGACATGCATGTCAAATGTTTGATGCATAAGAACATCTCTCAAGTCCCCTAGGCATACCCTATTCTAAATTAAGCATTCCTGGTCCCTCAATTATTTCTCATATGATTAGGGATTAGTTCCCTTATAAGAAAAGACACAAGAAAGTAGAATGGTGGTTTCCTGAGCCTGGGGGAAGGGGGAAAAGGGGAGTTGTTGTTCAATGTTTATAGAGTTTCACTTTTGCAAGATGAAAAAGTTTTTGAGAACAGTTATACTGCTATACTGTCCCCTTAAAAATAGTTAAGATGTAAACATTATATGTTTTTCACAAAAAATGTTTTTAAATGACAATAGATGCATGTAATAAAGGCAGTTGAAATAGTAAGCAAAAATGGAGGTCTCTTCCTGATCTTATAACAATGTTTTCATTCTTTTGGCTTCATTGTTAGATCTTCTCATCAATGAATACATCAAATCCAACCTTGTTTCAGAGCTCTGTTGAGTGGGATACTGGGGGAAGAAAAGGAATTTGGACTATAGTAGGGGCTCCAAGAATGAAGTTATAGTTTAGTCATCAGTCTGAGAGAACAAGGTCTGCAGAACCAAAAATGCAAACTCTACTGTTGCTACTATAGTGGCCAGGGATTTAGAGGTTTTTACATTGGATTAAAAACACCTTGACTTGAACTTGTAAGTGTAAAATCTGAAGTGTGGGCCAGCTGGCTGGAGATCTAAGGAGAGCTGATGGTTCAATTCCAGTCTGAACAAAGGCAGCTTGGAGACCCAGGAAAGTTGGTGATGCAATCTCTCCAAAGGCAGTCTTCTGGAGAAGTCTCTCTTAATTGTATTTTTGCCTGTGTGTGTGTGTGTGTGTGTGTGTGTGTGTGTGTGTGTGTGTGTGTGTGT
>NW_020837955.1:23396916-23491817 GCF_003676395.1 Aethalodelphis obliquidens
TGTGTGTGTGTGTGTGTGTGTGTGTGTGTGTGTGTGTGTGTGTGTGTTTATACAATTATTAAAGGTTACTTTACATTTATAGTTATTACAAAATATTGGCTAAATTCCCTGTGTTGTATAATACACCCTTGAGCCTATCTTATACCCAATAGTTTGTACCTCCCATTCCCCCCACATATTGTCCCCCAACCCCAAACCGGTAACTACTAGTCTGTTCTCTATATCTGTGAGTCTGCTTCTTTTTTGTTTTACTCACTAGTTTGTTGTATTTTTTAGATTCCACATGTAAGTGATATCATATGGTATTTTTCTTTCTCTGTCTGACTTTTTTCACTTAGCATAGTGCCCTCCAAGTCCATCCATGTTGCAGCAAATGGCAAAATTTTATTCTTTTTTATGGATGAGTAGTTTTCCATTTTACATATATATATATATACACACACCATTCTTTATCCATTCATCTGTTGATGGACACTTAGGTGGTTTCCACATCTTGGCAATTGTAAATAATGCTGCTATGAACATTGGAGTATGTGTATCTTTTTGAATTAGTGTTTTGGTTTTTTTTTTCAGATATTTACCCAGGAGTGGACTTGGTGGGTTATATGGTAGTTCTACTTTTAGTTTTCTGAGAAATCTCCATATTGTTTTCCACAGTGGCAGCATCAATTTACATTCCCACCAACAGTGTAGGAGGGTTCCCTTTTCTCCACATCCTCACCAACATTTGCTATTTGTATTCTTTTCGATTATAGCCATTCTGACAGGTGGGACGTGATATCTCATTGTGGTTTTGATTTGCATTTCCCTGATGATTAGCGATGTTGAGCATCTTTTCATATGCCTATTGGTTATCTGCATGTCCTCTTTGGAAAAATATCTATTCAGTTCTTCTGCCCATTTTTAAATTGGGTTCTGTGTTTTTTGATGTTGAGTTGCATGAGCTCTTTATATATGTTGGATATTAATCCCTTATTGGTCATATCATTTGCAAATATTTTCTCCCATTCAGTAGGTTGTCTTTTCATCAATCTTTTTATTCTACTCAGGCCTTCAGCTTATTGGAAGTGGCCCACCCATATTATGGAGGGTAATCTGCTTATTCAGAATTCAGCAATTTCAATGTTAATCTCCTCTCAAAACACCCTCCAAATTAACACATAAAATTAATCATCACAGATGTTTACCAGAGACACAGCAAGGGCTAGCAGTAGTGAAGTGTCAAAACTTCAAAAGACTCCATTGAGATTTAAGTGAAAGGACAAGTCCTGTAGAAAACTAGGGGAAGAACATTCCAAGAAGAGAAAGCGGTGAGTACAGAGGGCTATGGTTAGGAGAGTATTTCTCTAAGGAACAGGGGAGACCAGCGTGGCTGGGGCAGCAAGGGCAGAGGAGAGAGGAGCAGGAGCTGAGGCCAGAGCAGCAACGCGAAGTCAGATGCAGACCATTGAAGGCACATGGGGTTTTAAGCTGGATGACACAGCAGCCATTCCATGGTACGAGCAGAGGAATAACATGAGCTAATTTTAGAATATGCTTTTATTGATACTATTTCGATTCAATAGGCCTAAATGGTAGAAAGGCAGGCACTATTTCAGACATGTCTCAGATGTCATTTGAACTGGAGTTCAAAGCATTTAAGTGAATGAATGAAAGTCACAAAGCTGGCAAGTGACAGAGCCAGATCTGATTCTCTTTTCCCTCATGTGATATGCTGCCCTCCAGGTCACTCTGCCCTTCCTATGGCCTACAGGGTCTCCAGGTCACTATTTGGTGATTTAGAGTCATGATTATTGAAGCCACAATTTAGCCTTCTCAGAAAGAAGAGTCACATTAATCCAAAGATGAAAAGATCCAATTCCTCTTGTCTTTCTTGTGAACTCAGGACTAGGATTTGTCCTGCAGTGACAGAAGCCATTCCCACCTTCTACTAATGCTTTTGCTTCAGAATGTCAGCTTATTCATTCTCCCAGATTTCAATCTACTCAGTGATATAAGGAAACATGTTATTTTTCCCTTTCCTCCAGTCAGGAAGCTAAGAGATATTTCCCTGCATGATGCTTTTATAATATTCAACAGCAGCTCCCTGGAGAGAAAGGATCTTAAACAAGATATTCAATTTGAGATTAGTTAAGTGGTTATTTGGCTGAAAGGGATTTGACAAACAAGAAGTACTTCTGTATCGTCAGGTGAAGGAAATATTCAGTTGGATTTAATTAGCAGTGGGATTTTTCTGGCACCTCTCCATTACGAACCTTCAAGCATTGAAAGGGTAATTAAAATTTCTGCAGGTTAATAATCACAATAAAGTTTCATTTAAAAATGAGAATTCTAAGCTCAAATGCAAAACACTGGTATAGGATTCCCAAGAGTATTTCCTCCAAGATCATAGTTAATATACAGACTGTAGTCATGCATCTTATTAACATTTGTGGTCTTGATCAATTTGCTTTAAAATCACACAGCTTTCAAATCTGGTAACTTTAGGCTCGGAAGAACATACACTGTGAATAAATGTTGGCACTGAGTTTCTTCAAAACTCTCCAGTAAGCACATTATCCTCTGGCACAGAAGAAATGCTTACAGATTAGAAGAGAGACCTTGTATTGTCTTTGTTGGTGTTTTTCGCTGGAGGGGTGGCAGCTCAGGATCAAGGGCACTGCTGACCCAAATCACAATGATAGTGAGAGATACGAGGGTTCTGGCAGAGGGAGGTAGTGGTTAGCTAGTATTTTACTCTGAAGTCTCATTTTACATATGCTAAGTGTGGGAGGACCTGATTCTCCTCCTTCCTTTGTCCCTTTATTCCTCACTGGGCTTATCCCTGGTGTGGAAGATGGCTTTAAGCAGGACATACCAAAATTCTACTACAAGAGGTGACAGATGTTAGAAAATAAGAAGTTTGCTTATATTTTTATGTACTTCATCCATGAAGATGTGAGTGTTAAAGGCAAAAGATTTGTAATGGAAAAATGTAGCTGCTGTGAGGTCCTAGAGGATGAGGAAGGAGGGAGAAGACTAAGGGAAAGTGAACTCCAGGTGGCCCTGTGCACTCCAGGTGCCCATGGAACACTCACGGAATGTGGCACAAAGGGTGAAGCCAAAGAAGATTTCCTCTGGCCTCTGGATACGATGAGGATTTCTGAAAGCTTTCTGAGAGGATGTCTTCCCTTCCTACGTTTGTGGAGCATAAGTGTAAGTTACCATGCCTGTTTCCAAAAATGTTCCAAAAAATGCCTTATATACCTATTCATCTTTCAGTCCCTCCAGTGATGTCCTGCAACCAGCGCATACAGACTCATGAGAACAAATTATTAAATTTTTAGGAATGTTGGGGGCAACTGTTAAATCACTGATAGTTTGTAAATGGCTATGATGAAAGTATTTACACCACGAAATGCAGCAATGCTACAAATCAGTCCCCACCCCAGACAGCCAGGTTTTAAACCTTTTTCAGCACACCACTGAAGTTTTCTACTCACTACTCAACACCATACCATGTGATTTTTGCTTCACTTTCCATCCCACTTATTACCATTAGAGGTCACAGATGGCATCCTTTCCAAATACAGTTATCCCCACAATCCACATTCTTCCTGACCTCTCAGCATTTGACAGTGTCAGTGGAGTCCACCTTCCCTTTCCTCCCACAATACTGCTATCTCATGGGTCCCAGGAGATTTCAAACTCTCTTCTAGGTCAGTTTCAACAGTTCTGTTTCTTCCCTCCTTCCCTCAATGTCACTATTTCTCCTGAGTTGGAACTGAGCCTTCTTCACTCTTTCTCCCTCGGCCAACCCATTCACTGTCTGCTTTATCATACTGTGCAGTGCAGACGAGGGCCATGCCAACCCCTACTTCCCAGACTCATGGTTCAGTTCCAGGTTAGTATTTTACCAGCCTGCTAGTGTTAGCACGTGGTAGGCCCCATAGTATCATAAACTCATCCTTTCCAAAAGCAAACTCATTATCTCTCCATCTTTCCTCAGCTCTTGCTCTGACTTCCTTATGTTTGCCAGTGACATCATTAGAACAGTTCTCTCTACCCTGTCTGATGATCACAGGGAATTTATAAATAAGAAATTTTAAAAGAATCTTTGTTTTTCCTTCCTTATTGTTTACTTCTAGTTTACAGCACATCTTCCTAAAATACTTCTTCCTAATGTATCTCACATATGTTGCCCCTAAGAGTCATCTTTTCATCACACCGCTTTAGCTAAAATCTGCTTGTTTGATCCTCTTCACCATTGCACTAGACTTCTAATTTGTTGTCCCGAATACCTATTGATATGGGAGGTACCAGGTGAAAAGCAGAAAATCCCAAAAACGTTCAGATGCTAATCTAGGTTGGTTTTACTTAAATTCTTTGCCATCTCTCCCTTCAAGAAGTGGAGACTAATTACCCTCCCCTTGAGTGTAGGCTGGACTTAGCTGACCCAATTCTAATAAATAGAATAGAGCAGAAGTGACAGTGTGAGCCTTCAGAAGCTAAGTCATTAAAAGCACCAGGCTTCCTCCTCTCTCCCTTGCCTTTGGATCATTCACTCCAGGGGAAGCCAGCCGCGATGCCATGAGGATGTCAGGCAGCCCTGTAGAGACGAATATGTGCTGAGAATCTAAGGATTTCTGCGAGTGCCACGAGACCGAGCTATCTTCGTGGGTCCTCCACCCCACTCCTGTGATTACAGTCCTGGTCAACGGCTTGACCGCCACCCGCTACGGAACCCTGAATCAGAATCATCTCGCTAACTTACTCCTGGATACTTGCCCCTTGGAAACTGTGTGATAAAAAATGTTCAGGGCTTCCCTGGTGGCGCAGTGGTTGAGAGTCCGCCTGCTGATGCAGGGGACACGGGTTCGTGCCCCGGTCCAGGAAGATCCCACATGCCGCGGAGCAGCTGGGCCCGTGAGCCATGGCCGCTGGGCCTATGCGTCCGGAGCCTGTGCTCCGCGGTGGGAGAGGCCACAACAGTGAGAGGCCTGCATACCGCAAAATAAATAAATAAATAAAATTTAAAATGTTCATTGTTTTAAACTGGTAAGTTTTGGGGTCATGTCTTAGGCAGCAACAGATAACCAATATACCATCTTTCACCTTGCTCCAAGGTCAGCTTTAAAGGGAGAGTTCTGATGATGCCATGTCAGTGCTAAAAATTTCCAAAGGCTTTGGAAATAAACTCTCCACTAGATAAAGTCCTGTCTTTTTAGTCTGGTATTCAAGGCACTCTACAATATATCACCAGGCATCACTTCAGCTTTATACCCCAGAACACTATCTATTACAGTTTATGTGCAGTTTATGTTGAGCCAGTTGAGAATGTTATCCATTCTCTGTATAATATGCTGTGCTTTCTATCCCATTCCTATTCTTAGAAAGGAATGTTGTGGCTTTGTTATGGTGAGCACAGAGACTTTTAGCTTCACCATCTTTTCAAACCCTCTTCCTTAAAGAAATCCAGACATTAATGCTTCTCTTAAGTATAGCAGAAGGAAGATGAGGATTAGAATATACTTCAGGTCACCTGGTTTTTCTGCAGTTAAAGACGGTTTTGTTTGGTCAGGGGTGTGACTCTGTCCTCTTTTCTCTGCTCTTAGCCTCTGTTGCCTTTGGCTTGGGCCCAGTCCCTGCAGGATTGCTGCTTTCTGGAGCTCCCTGTCTGAATTTTTACCCCTCTGCCTCCTGCTAGCTCATGACATTTATTCCAATCTCCTTAATATTAGAGAATTGCTCTATTCCCAGTTTGATCATAGATATGAGTATCTTTTGTCTTCAGTTAGCCATTTTCTAATTCTATGGTTCCTCCACTTAGCCTTATAATTAAATTCATTTCAGCATCTTGGTTTCTTAGAAAGCAAAATACCAAACACACACCCCCCTCCTTCTCAGAGGGTCTCCCAGCCATCTCCACCCTGTCTGGAGGTCCATGAAGCAGTAGTGGGTGGCCCCTCCAGCCCTCTGAATGTTTCTTACCATATGTGGAGCTATACCTTTGTGGAGTTGATGACAGGATGATTTCATGCATCATGTGCCCAGAAAAATTTCTCTCTACTCCTTTTCTTTCTCTTTTTCCTTGTTCTTCCTTTCAATTTTGTCGTCTTTATTCTCTGTCTTTTCCTTTTCTCTACACTTAAGTGCTATTCTTCATGCTTTCACCCTGTGGATAATGTGCTTGTGTGAAAACGGTCAATCTTTTAAATTTTAGTGAAAACAAACAAACAAACTCTAGTTCAGTCCTCATGTATCAGCAGCTGCTATAGGAAGGGCAGACTTTTGATTTCTCCTGCCTGATGCCTCTGAGTTCACAATGGGGGTATCTCAAGTCCTGATGCACACTGTCCATTTAAATTATCTTAATTTATTTATATGAATGAATTAAAGTCTATTTTTGCTCAACTGTCCCATGAGAACAGACTTGTCAGGCATGAGTCAGCCATCTGATATGCCCTTAAAGTGGGCAGTGACTTGTAAATACTTCTAACCTCCTTAGGTGCTAAATTGCACTAGTTTTATATCTGGAAGAACGAAAAACAAAGGTCACATTTGCTTCTTCAAGACTGTCATATATTTGTCATATATTTCTTAGACAGACAGTGACCATCTACCAACATTCTTACATGGAGATGTCCCACTGGCCATCTAGAAAGGGATATGAGAAATTGGAAGGACAATATCTTCTACAGGATAAATCTGAGTCTCAAAGAAATAAATGACTTGACCAGGACACTAAGAGAGAAAGAAGAATCAAAGGGACAGGACAGTAAGCTAACAGTCAGACTACCGCATATTCTGGGGAGTTACACTGATGCCAAGTAGTAATTAATGACTGTCCGTTTGGATATAGTGCCCAGTTGTTTGGCCAAACACAGTCTCAAAGTCTCTGTGAAAATATTTTTTAGATGTGATGAATATTTAAATCGGTAGACTGTGAGTACAGCAGATTATAATGCCATAATGTGGGTGCTCTTCATCTGATAAATCGAAAGCATTTAGAAAAGAGATTGAGCTTCCCAGTGGAGGAAGGAATTGTGCCTCCAGATTGCCTTATGAATCAAGATTGTAACATCTACTCATGAGAACTTCCAGCCTGCTGGTCTGTTCTGCGGATTTCAGACTTGCCAGCTGCCATTACCACGAGTCACTTAAAATAAATCTATGAATCTATCCTATTTGTTCTGTTTCTCTGGAACCTTAACTAATATGTGATGATACTGCAATTAAGCCATGCTTATCAGCTGATACCTTAAATAACCAGATACAGGACCATTTGTACCATTGTACTGTACTAGTATTTCTAACTGCTGCTAGAATTCCTGGCTAGCATTTACTGAGTTCTTAGTACACATCAGACTCTGCACTAAGTATTTTCCATAGATCATGGTTTTAAGCTATACATTAACCATGTGATGTTGCTGTATATTTTATTTTATGCAGCTGGATTTAAGGAGAAAAAGGGTAAAGAAAATAGAGGAGTGGGAAAGCAAGGAAAGAAAGGTTAACACTTGTCCATGCCCACACAATCAGTAAGAGGAAAATCCAGGACATTGACCCAGATCTAGCTCCAAAAGTCACATTCATACCAGTACACTGATCTTAAGTACAGGAAAATCCACTAGTAACTTGTGAATTGAGGCTCTGGTATTAGGGGCTCCAAGTTCATCAACAGAAATACAGTTTAGTAATCCTATTCACCAGCATTACTAGGGCAGTTTCTAAGTAGCTGACCCTGCTGAGAAATGGGTTAAACCTGAACTTAAAAACTAAGGATGATCAGTCATTATCAAAAGACAATCTATAAATAAACCTCCAGATTTGCTGGTTTCTTTAGAATAATTGAAATATAGAAGGTTTACACTCCATTTAGTTTATTTACATGGCATCATTGGGCATTAGGAATACACATAAGTGAGGTTTTCTTATTTTCATTTTAAAGTAAGAGAACCATACCTCTTTAAATGTGAAATTCTTTTAAAATAATTATCAATGAATTTTTCTAAAATATACTACATTTGCCACCCCCTTCCCTCAAAAAAGAGACTGAACATAACTCAAAGGCATCTTCTGACATAGGATGACCATTACTACCATACCTTTTTGTTCATAGAAACACCTTCCAGATCTAGTGATGGATGAAGCATTTTTTTTTTTTTTTTCCTGCACTAAAGAGAACTGGATGTCTGGGATTTTCTATTCTTGTCTACTTCTTATAATGTTTCAATGTCCTTATACCATCTGCTGGTACCCCTCACCACTGCCTTCAGTGGGTCTTTATTGTCTCTTGTATGCAAGGTATCTAGATCTGAAATCATTATCTTTGCCAAGACCCTCTTTTTCAAATAGCATTCAGGCCCTAAATTTCATATTAATGTTTAACTTCTCTTTATCTCTTGTTTCTCATGTTTAACGTATTGCAGAATGAGATTGAATCTACTTCCTCCTATGAATTCTTAGGTGACTTACTAATACACATAATTCTCAGACAAGATTTATTCAAGTGTAAGTGTCCTCCTCCCTTTCTCTAAACTGTCTTTTAAACGAAATATTGTGGAATGCAGAATCAAGTGAAGGGACAGAGATGTGGACAGAGATTGGATTTAAGCTTCAATCTAAGTTGATTTTCATAATAAAGACCCCTGGGTGTTGGGTACCTGCAGGAATGGAGAATAAAGAAAAAGTAAAAGAGTTGCTAGTGGCTGTAAGAAAAATTGGGACAGGTAAGAAGGGTTGCTAGGGTTACGATTCACATGCCCAATAATATTCTTTGAGAAATGAAAATAAAGGCTAGAATTTCTTTTTTTTTTTAATTACTAGTTGATGACTAGACTGCTTCTTCAAAGTTACCCACCTCAGAGACTGTCCTGTGACGTAGTAGCTATTCAGATTGTGTTTGTTGAATAAATGACTGAGTAAATGACTAAACACATGCTTTTTCATGGATTGAGGTCCATTCTATACCCTCAAATCTTGGGTTTGTGGCAGTCATTTTTCTCACTTCTCCTACTTCTTTTTTATTCATTTCAAGGGTCTTGTCTGTGTTCTTCAAGGGTGCGGATGAGGGAAGTTATCACAGATAAAAGAACAGAGGCTAACAATGTGGTACAGAAAAGAGGATTTAATCTGGATGCAGAAGTC
Source organism: Aethalodelphis obliquidens (assembly GCF_003676395.1). NCBI lineage: Eukaryota > Metazoa > Chordata > Mammalia > Artiodactyla > Delphinidae > Aethalodelphis > Aethalodelphis obliquidens. The sequence goes on from NW_020837955.1 coordinate 23,406,046, forward strand.
TTTGCTCTGCTCTAACTTACTAGGTGTCCATGAGAAAATACCTCAGTCAAAGGAGGTGATTGGCTAAGTCAACACTCTAGCATGAGGCCCAGTACCTAATCAGCGCTTAAGAAATACTCAGAATGATTTCTTATTCCCCCCCCCAAACACCCTCAGTTTTAAAATTCTGAGTCTATAATTCTAGGAAAGCAGTTTTGGCAGATTTGATTCTTAATAGAGACATCCCCTGAGCACAGAAAATTTGGACTCAGGCCGAGATACTTTCTGCCTCTGCTTCCCTCGAGAGGATGGGTGGCAGTCCCATTTGTAATGCCTATAAAATCATGCAGAGTGGACCACTATAATATACCTAATAAACCATCTGGCATTGCTTTTGTTTTTCCCAGAAACTGCCTACCACACATTATACCAAAAAGAGTGCGTCTTCATATATACAGAGCACACAAACCTGCTTGTTCACTGAAAAGTTTTCCCTGCAAAAGAGGTCAAGGTGAGTTGGTTACATGTACACTGGCTTTATTTGTTGCCTCCTAAAACTATACAGAGCTGGGACCTGTATCAGTGCTGATGCCAAAGGAACAGAAATAGTGTGGAGAAAGTGGGGTGAAAGAAAGTGCAGACAAAATCTATTTGAGTCTGATAACTAATGGGCAGTTACTCTCAATTGGCTCTTTCTTCCTGTCGCTTTCTAAGAGACTGTCCAAGAAGCTCTGAGATGATCAGATAATCCATTCCCAGAGGAATGGGAAGTGGAACCCACATTGTCCTAGAACCAGTGTTTCCAGGATTGAAGACTATATTAGGAGTCACCAGCTCACTTCCTCAGTCTGGGAGAAGTTGGGATGCTTTTAATTGTGGGTCCAATGTGCTTGGGAGTATTGTACTAAGTCCCAGTTATTCTCTTCTCTCCATCATATGGCTCAGACCTAGGTGTCTGGCCTTTTCTTCAGTTTTTTGCATGGATTCCAGACTGCTACTCTGTTCTGCTAACAATCCACTTAAACTGAAGCCAGATGCCCTGATTTGTTTCCGCCATCCCCTGTCCTGCAGGGTCAGCCCTTGCTGACCTCCCAACCCCAGGAGCCTCAGGGGAGTCTTATTCATAAGAAACTGATACTGATGATTGAGGACATCCAGGGGCTGCCTGGATTATGGACACAAGACTGACTTCTGGGGGAGTTGAGGAAGATGGCGGAAGAGTAAGATGCGGAGATCATCTTCCTCCCCACAGATACATCAGAAATACATCTACACGTGGAACTGCTCCTATAGAAAACCTACTGAACGCTGGCAGAAGACCTCAGACCTTCCAAAAAGGCAAGAAACTCCCCACCTACCTGGGTAGGGCAAAAGAAAAAAGAAAAAACAGAGACAAAAGAATAGGGACGGGACCTGCACCTGTACACCAGGGAGCTGCACAGGAGGAAACGTTTCCACACACTAGGAAGCCCCTTCGCGGGCGGAGACTGCGGGTGGCGGAGGGGGGAAGCTTCGGGGACGCGGAGGAGAGCACAGCAACAGGGGTGCGGAGGGCAAAGCGGAGAGATTCCCGCACAGAGGGTCGGTGCCGACCAGCACTCACCGGCCCGAGAGGCTTGTCTGCTCACCCGCTGGGGCGGGCGGGGCTGCGAGCTGAGGCTTGGGCTTCGGTCGGTCGGTCGGAGCGCAGGGAGAGGACTGGTGGCATGAACACAGCCTGAAGGGGTTAGTGCACCACGGCTGGCCGGGAGGGAGTCCGGAAAAAAGTCTGGAGCTGCCGAAGAGGCAAGAGACTTTTTCTTTCCTCTTTGTTTCCTGGTGCACGAGGAAAGGAGATTAAGAACGCTGCTTAAAGGAGCTCCAGAGACGGGTGCGAGCCGCGGCTAAAAGCGCGGACCCCAGAGACAGGCATAAGGCGCTAAGGCTGCTGCTGCCGCCACCAGGAAACCTGTGTGCGAACACAGGTCACCATTCACACCTCCCCTCCCGGGAGCCTGTGCAGCCCGCCACTGCCAGGGTCCTGGGATCCAGAGACAACTCCACCGGAAGAACGCACGGCGCGCCTCAGGCTGGTGCAACGTCACGCCGCCTCTGACGCAGGCCCGCCCCGCATCCGTGCCCCTCCCTCCCCCCCTGCCTGAGTGAGCCAGAGCCCCCGAATCAGCGGCTCCTTTAACCCCGTCCTGTCTGAGCGAAGAACAGACGCCCTCAGGCGACCTACACGCAGAGGCGGGTCAAAATCCAAAGCTGAACCCCTGGAGCTGTGCGAACAAAGAAGAGAAAGGGAAATCTCTCCCAGCAGCCTCAGGAGCAGCGGATTAAATCTCCACAATCAACTTGATGTACCCTGCATCTGTGGAATACCTGAATAGACAACGAATCATCCCAAATTGAGGACGTGGACTTTGGGAGCAAGATAGATTATTTTTTCCCCTTTTCCTGTTTTTGTGAGTGTGTATGCTTCTGTGTGAGATTTCGTCTGTATAGCTTTGCTTTCACCATTTGTCCTAGGGTTCTGTCCGTCCGTATTTTTTTTTTTTTAACTTAAAAAAAATTTTTTTTCTTAATGATTATTTTTTATCTTTTATTTGAATAACTTTATTTTATCTTACTTTATTTTATTTTCTTTTATCCTCTTTCGTTCTTTCTATTTTTTCTCCCTTTTATTCTGAGCCGTGTGGATGAAAGGCTCTTGGTGCTCCAGCCAGGAGTCAGTGCTGTGCCTCTGAGGTGGGAGAGCTAAGTTCAGGACACTGGTCCACACGAGACATCCCAGCTCCACGTAATATCAAATGGCAAAAATCTCCCAGAGATCTCCATCTCAACACCAAGATCCAGCTTCACTCAACGACCAGCAAGTTACAGTGCTGGACACCCTATGCCAAACAACTAGCAAGACAGGAACACAACACATCCATTAGCAGAGTGGCTGCCTAAAATCATAATAAGGCCACAGACACCCTGAAACACACCACCAGACATGGACCTGCCCACCAGAAAGACAAGATACAGCCTCATCCACCAGAACACAGGCACTAGCCCCATCCACCAGGAAGCCTACACAACCCACTGAACCAACCTTAGCCACTGCAGACAGACACCAAACACAACGGGAACTACGAACCTGCAGCCTGCAGAAAGGAGACCCCAAACACAGTAAGATAAGCAAAATGAGAAGACAGAAAAACACAGCAGATGAAGGAGCAAGATAAAAACCCACCAGGCCTAACAAATGAAGAGGAAAGAGGCAGTCTACCTGAAAAATAATTCAGAATAATGATAGTAAAGATGATCCAAAATCTTGAAAATAGAATAGACAAAATGCAAGAAACATTTAACAAGGACCTAGAAGAACTAAAGAGGAAACAAGAAACGATGACCAACACAATAAATTAAATTAAAAATTCTCTACAAGGGATCAATACCAGAATAACTGAGGCAGAAGAATGGATAAGTGACGTGGAAGATAAAATAGTGGAAATAACTACTGCAGAGCAGAATAAAGAAAATAATGAAAAGAACTGAGGACAGTCTCAGAGACCTCTGTGAGAACATTAAATGCAACAACATTCGAATTATAGGGGTCCCAGAAGAAGAAGAGATAAAGAAAGGGACTGAGAAAATATTTGAAGAGATTATAGTTGAAAACTTCCCTAATATGGGAAAGGAAATAGTTAATCAAGTCCAGGAAGCACAGAGAGTCCCATACAGGGTAAATCCAAGGAGAAACACGGCAAGACACATATTAATCAAACTATCAAAAATTAAATACAAAGAAAACATATTAAAAGCAGCAAGGGAAAAACAACAAATAACACACAAGGGAATCCCCATAAGGTTAACAGCTGATCTTTTAACAGAAACTCTGCAAGCCAGAAGGGAGTGGTAGGACATATTTAAAGTGATGAAGGAGAAAAACCTACATCCAAGATTACTCTACCCAGCAAGGATCTCATTCAGATTTGATGGAGAAATTAAAACGTTTACAGACAAGCAAAAGCTGAGAGAGTTCAGCACCACCAAACCAGCTTTACAACGACTGGTAAAGGAACTTCTCTAGGCAAGAAACACAAAAGAAGGAAAAGAACTACAATAACAAACCCAAAACAAGAAAATGAGAATAGGAACATACATATCTATAATTATCTTAAATCTAAATGGATTAAATGCTCCCACCAAAAGACACAGACTGGCTCAATGAATACAAAAACAAGACCCATATATATGCTGTCTACAAGAGACCCACTTCAGACCTTGGGACACATACAGAGTGAAAGTGAGGGGATGGAAAAAGATATTCCATGCAAATGGAAATCAAAAGAAAGCTGGAATAGCAAGAGACAAAAAGGACACTACATAATGATCAAGGGATCAATCCAAGAAGAAGATATAACAATTGTAAATATTTATGCACGCAACATAGGAGCACCTCAATACATAAGGCAAATACTAACAACCATAAAAGGGGAAATCAACAGTAGCACAATCATAGTAGGGGACTTTAACACCCCACTTTCACCAATGGACAGATCATCCAAAATGAAAATAAATAAGGAAACACAAGCTTTAAATGTTACATTAAGTAAGATGGACTTAATTGACATTTATAGGACATTCCATCCAAAAACAACAGAATACACATTTTTCTCAAGTGTTCATGGAACATTCTCCAGGATAGATCATATCTTGGGTCACAAATCAGGCCTTGGTAAATTTAAGAAAATTGAAATCGTATCAAGTATCTTTTCTGACCACAATGCCATGAGACTAGATATCAATTACAGGAAAAGATCTGTAAAAAATACAAACACATGGAGGCTAAACAATACACTACTTAATTACGAAGTGATCACTGAAGAAATCAAAGAGGAAATCGAAAAATACCGAAAAACGATGACAATGGAGACACGATGACCCAAAACCTATGGGATGCAGCAAAAGCAGTTCTAAGAGGGAAACTTATAGCAATACAATCCTACCTTAAGAAACAGGAAACATCTCAAATAAACAACCTAACCTTGCACCTAAAGCAATTAGAGAAAGAAGAACAAAAAAAACCCTAAGTTAGCAGAAGGAAATAAATCATAAAGATCAGATCAGAAATAAATGAAAAAGAAATGAAGGAAACGATAGCAAAGATCAATAAAACTAAAATTGGTTCTTTGAGAAGATAAAATTGATAAACCATTAGCCAGACTCATCAAGAAAAAAGGGAGAAGACTCAAATCAATAGAATTAGAAATGAAAAAGGAGAAGTAACAACTGACACTGCAGAAATACAAAGGATCAGGAGAGATTACTACAAGCAACTCTATGCCAATAAAATGGACAACCTGGAAGAAATGGACAAATTCTTAGAAATGCACCACCTGCCGAGACTGAACCAGGAAGAAATGGAAAATATGAACAGACCAATCACAAGCACTGAAATTGAAACTGTGATTAAAAATCTTCCAACAAACAAAAGCCCAGGACCAGATGGTTTCACAGGTGAATTCTATCAAACATTTAGAGAAGAGCTAAAACCTATCCTTCTCAAACTCTTCCAAAATATAGCAGAGGGAGGAACACTTCCAAACTCATTCTACGAGGTCACCATCACCCTGATACCAAAACCAGACAAAGATGTCACAAAGAAAGAAAACTACAGGCCAATATCACTGATGAACATAGATGCAAAAATCCTCAACTAGCAAACAGAATCCAACAGCACATTACAAGGATCACACACCATGATCAAGTGGGGTTTATCCCAGGAATGCAAGGATTCTTCGATGTACGCAAATCAATCAATGTGATACACTATATTAACAAATTGAAGGAGAAAAACCATATGATCATCTCAATAGATGCAGAGAAAGCTTTCGACAAAATTCAACACCCACTTATGATAAAAATCCTGCAGAAAGTAGGCATAGAGGGAACTTTCCTCAACATAATAAAGGCCATATATGACAAACTCACAGCCAACATCATCCTCAATGGTGAAAAACTGAAACCATTTCCACTAAGATCAGGAACAAGACAAGGTTGCCCTCTCTCACCACTATTAAACATAGTTTTGGAAGTTTTAGCCACAGCAATCAGAGAAGAAAAAGAAATAAAAGGAATCCAAATCAGAAAAGAAGTAAAGCTGCCACTGTTTGCAGATGACATGATACTATACATAGAGAATCCTAAAGATGCTACCAGAAAACTACTAGAGCTAATCAATGAATTTGGTAAAGTAGCAGGATACAAAATTAATGCACAGCAATCTCTGGCATTCCTATACACTAATGATGAAAAATCTGAAAATGAAATTAAGCAAACACTCCCATTTACCACTGCAACAAAAAGAATAAAATATCTAGGAATAAACCTACCTAAGGACACAAAAGACCTGTATGCAGAAAATTATAATACACTGATGAAAGAAATTAAAGATGATACAAATAGATGGAGAGATATACCATGTTCTTGGATTGGAAGGATCAAGATTGTGAAAATGACTCTACTATCCAAAGCAATCTACAGATTCAATGCAATCCCTATCAAACTACCACTGGCATATTTCACAGAACTAGAACAAAAAATTTCACAATTTGTATGGAAACACAAAAGACCCCGAACAGCCAAAGCGATGTTGAGAACGAAAAATGGAGCTGGAGGAATCAGGCTCCCTGACTTCAGACTATACTACAAAGCTACAGTAATCAAGACAGTATGGTACTGGCACAAAAACAGAAATATAGATCAATGGAACAGGATAGAAAGCCCAGAGATAATCCCATGCACATATGGTCACCTTATCTTTGATAAAGGAGGCAAGAATATACAATGGAGAAAAGATAGCCTCTTCAATAAGTGGTGCTGGGAAACTGGACAGGTACATGTAAAAGTATGAAGTTATAACCCTCCCTACACAAAAATAAACTCAAAATGGATTAAAGACCTAAATGTAAGGCCAGACACTATCAAACTCTTAGAGGAAAACATAGGCAGAACACTCTATGACATAAATCACAGAAAGATTTTTGACCCACCTCCCAGAGAAAGGGAAATAAAAACAAAAATAAACAAATAGGACCTAATGAAACGTAAAAGCTTTTGCACAGCAAAGGAAACCATAAACAAGACCAAAAGACAACCCTCAGAATGGGAGAAAATATTTGCAAATGAAGCAACTGACAAAGGATTAATCTCCAAGATTTACAAGCAGCTCATGCAGCTCAATAACAAAAAAAACAAACAACCTAATCCAATAATGGGCAGAAGACCTAAATAGACATTTCTCCAAAGAAGATATACAGATTGCCAACAAACACATGAAAGAATGCTCAACATCATTAATCATTAGAGAAATGCAAATCAAAACTACAATGAGATATCATCTCACACCAGTCAGAATGGCCATCATCAAAAAATCTTGAAACAATAAATGCTGGAGAGGGTGTGGAGAAAAGGGAACCCTCTTGCATTGTTGGTGGGAATGTAAATTGATACAGCCACTATGGAGAACAGGATGGAGGTTCCTTCAAAAACTACAAATAGAACTACCATACAACCCAAGCAATCCCACTGCTGGGCATATACCCTGAGAAAACCATAATTCAAAAAGAGTCATGTACCAAAATGTTCATTGCAGCTCTATTTACAATAGCCAGGACATGGAAGCAACCTAAGTGTCCATCATTGGATGAATGGATAAAGAAGATGTGGCACATATATAAAATGGAATATTACTCAGCCATAAAAAGAAACAAAATTGAGATATCTGTAGTGAGGTGGATGGACCTAGAGTCTGTCATACAGAGTGAAGTAAGTCAGAAAAACAAATACCGTATGCCAACACATATATATGGAATCTAAGAAGAAAAAAAAAGATCATGAAGAATCTATGGGTAAGATGGGAATAAAGACACAGACCTACTAGAGAATGGACTTGAGGATATGCGAAGGGGGAAGGGTAAGCTGGGACAAAGTGAGAGAGTGGCATGGACATATATACACTACCTAACGTAAAACAGATAGGTAGTGGGAAGCAGCCGCATAGCACAGGGAGATCAGCTCGGTGGTTTTTGACCACCTAGAGGGGTGGGATAGGGAGGGTGAGAGAGAGGGAGACGCAAGAGGGAAGAGATTTGGGAACATACGTAAATGTATAAGTGATTCACTTTGTTATAAAGCAGAAACTAACACACCATTGTAAAGAAATTATACTCCAATAAAGATGTTAAAAAAAAAAAAAAAAAGCACTAGGATGCTATTAACGGGTTGGGCGGGCCCGGTCGGGGAGAGGTTTGTGGGTGAGCCTTGGGTCCCCCGCCCGCTGAGGAGACGGTTGAGGATGGGCTTCTTCTTACGGGGTCACACATAGACCTGACTAAGGGGCCAGCTATTCAACAGAAAAGAACGGTGGCATTTCTAAACCAATTATTGGTGTACACTGTACAGTTCCTCAACCCCTTTTCTACAGTTTGTGAGGAGAAACTGGCAGACCTTTCTCTTCGTATCCAGCAAATTGAAACAACTCTCAATATTTTGGATGCGAAGTTGTCATCTATCCCTGGGCTAGATGATGTCATATTTGAAGTATCTCCTATAAGTGTCACTAGGATCACAAATGAAACACATTCTGAAACCACTTCAGAGCAATCACAGAACAGTTTACAAGACTCTGGACCACGGGAAAGTGAAGTAACACCAGAAAAATATCTTAACTGTAGCCAAGGACATAAGATACACCAGATATCTCAAAATGGTTCAAGTGGGTGTTCCAGTGATGGCAATAAGAAACAAAATGATATCGGAAGGACTAGACCCAGATCTTCCTGAGAGGCCAGATGCCCCAGTGCCTGATGTAGAAGGTGAAAAAAATACAGAAGAAAGTTCAGACAGTGAATCTTCTTTTAGTGACTAAGCTTAATTTTTAGAACAATTACATATACACGTGTTGGTGCACATTTACATTCTATAAGAAAGAGAGCCTGAACTTTAACTCTTAGTCATAAAAGCATCAAATAGCTACATATCCACCACCAAGCTTCCTCTGTGAAAAAATAAATAAATAAAGCATTTATAATTAAAAACAATAAAAAGACTGACTTGTGACATAATCACTGATAGGAATCTTTAGGTTACATATTTCACCTATGGGATTGGGCCAAACACAATCTAGATTTTTTATGCCTCTTTAGATACTACATTAAATTCAAGAAGCAGCCACTCACCTGTGTCAGTCCTGCCTCACCAGTCCTTTCCAGGCTTGCTTTCTTCTTCCTTCCCACTTAAGTCTCATGATGCATCATGACTGAGCGGGACATCCCAAACCAAGCAGTTTTTTCCTATTTGCAATAATACTGTGGACTCTCATCAGTTAAAAACAAAAACAAAAACACGCTTGGTCAAGTGTGCTTGTATATAACAGAACCACAAGGCTTCATTCTGTGTTGTTACTTTTCACACCATGGGCCAAAGTGAGGATGGAAGATCTTGCCCTGCAATGAGGGCACTGGGAAGAAACTTCATTCAGAGGCATGAGAATCAGTAAGGAAGCTAATCTCCAATGGACTGAGCCATGTCTGTATCTACAGTTTTCCTGCAGCCCTCCGGGTGCTGTATGAGCTGCTGGGTTTCAGATTACTCCGTGCTGGTATTTGGAAAACACTTCCTCTATATCCACTTGTTTAACAAAGTTAGTAGCAAATATCAGTTCTTTCCTCTGGGAGGGCTTAGGTGGCCTAACTTCCCCATGTACCACGTCAACTAGGGTGAAAATAGTAGGTTACACTATTTGTGTAACTCAGTAGTAAGGGCTGAGGCAGGATTTGTTGTGTGCTTTCAAAAGAATGATAACTCTTTTCCTTGTGTAAACTCTTTCCCACAAGTATATTTGCAGTAGGGAACTGCAGGAACGTGCAATTTTTGTTTTAAACCATCTCCTATTTGTGGCTTACCTGGAGGAGGGCTGGAGGGGAGGGTGGTAGAGTGGAAAGAGGAGTGGTCATATCCATTAGGAGTCCTGGGTTGGAATTCTGACTTTACTACCCTACTGGCTATGTGACCTCAGACATGGGACTTAACCTTCCCAGACCAAGGTTTCTGCATGATTTAAATGAACATGCTACCTTGAAGTATTTACATGTTTTAAATCATTTATTCCTTATAACACAGCAAATGTACCATCCATCACCACCTGTGTCTCCTCTCCTTTTGTAGCTCACTGTCCCCTACTTGTATCAAATGCTTCCCATCCTCTTATCCCACAGCCCGAACTCCCTTGTAACATGTTGCATACAATTAAGAGGCTAAAAAGAAGAAACAATACTTACAACACATTTGAAAATACATCTAGCAATTGGGAATGCTATAGTAGGTAGACCAAATAACGTTCTGATTGTTTCTCTGCCATATTAAAAAAAAAAAGAAAAAGATTTCAGTAGTTACCTATGTACACACATCTGAATAATGAACATATTTATATTATATTTATACTGTAAAATTTTATTAATCATGTTCATGTGTATGTGTGTGTATATACTTGTACAATACATATAAACACAGTTAGCAGAGTTATACAGTTTAAAAATTTTAAACATTTGAAATTTCGTGAATTAAATTGAAGGTACCATAATAGCAAAATGTTTTCATCTCAATATAAATATAAATTGATAAAAATGAGATGAAAATTGTCTTGCTCTAGAAAAGCTATCTTTAATTTACTAAAGATATTTAAGTATATACCATCAACAATTTTGAACTTTTCTATGAACTTTACATATTATATTAAACATAGAACTATTCATAATTATATAATTAGCATAATATACAAATATATTTTAGATTTACTCCATATTTCTTGTAAGTTTTATTTAAAATAGCATTTTTTCTGACCATATAAGTAATATATGTTCATTTTAGAAAAAATATAGAAAATATCCAAAGATATGAGAATTTTTAAAAACCTGACATTTTACAAGCTAGAAATAACCAGTGTTACTATATTTTAATCTCTCAGTCTGTCCCTATTTATTTTCTGTACGAATTATTTTCATACCATGTGAAGTCTTAAATTCTGCTTTCTCTTGGCATCACATGAGACTTTTCTCAGGCCATTAAATATTCCTTAGAAAAATAGTTTTACTGGAAGCATTCTATTTTATCATATAGATAAATATATATTATGATTTATTAATAAATTTATAAATACTGTTTACTGAATTCTTTTCAATGTTTACATTGGCAAGAAGCTTTTATCAAGATATCTATACATGCATCTATTGAAATATCTTAGTATTGTTCATAGAGTGGCTTCATTATCTAGATAACTTAAGCTTATTTTAAATATTTTAAAGCTTTCTTTACTGGTTCACTTTTCATGGAATACCTTATAAATACCTTTCATACTGTCATCTTCTTTAACAAAGAGTTTTGGCCACAGTTGAACATTCTTTGGGCCAAAGTCGTATTTCTAAATGTCATTTGTTGTGGTTGATGGAAATTGAATGATGCTCTAAGGTTTGTAGAGTGAGGTGGCTGCCAGTCTCCACTGCAGAAGTCCTCAGGCTAATCATGATGGTGAGGAAGGGGAGGATTGGTACTATTTTCTTATCTTTTATCTCTGCTATCAAGTGAGACTTCTTTCTTCTACCAGTATATCCAAACTACTTGGGCTCACGGGCCCAGCCGCTCCGCGGCATGTGGGATCTTCCCGGACTGGGGAACGAACCCATGTCCCCTGCATCGGCAGGCGGACTCTCAACCACTGCGCCACCGGGGAAGCCCTCAAACTACTTTTAAACTAACATTTGAATTACTGTCAGTTCTGCTATAAAACTTTTTTTGAAGATGTAAATATTTTTTCTAATGTGATTGATATATTAGGAAAAGATTTCAGGATAATGCAAATTTTGTGTTTGCTTATGTGTGATTTTGCCAATGAGAAACATTAGGTGAACACAGAAAACTATACCCAAATGAATTTAGCTGTGTAAAAATACACAGAACACGCACACACACACACACACACACACACACACACACCACGCAAACCTCCACCAGTGATCTCCATTTGCCTCTGTGTTAAGAGCCACACCATCCGTTTAGTAGCACAACCTTCTGCCATATTTCAGATCACTCCTTCTACCCCTTTAAAATAACCACAAGCTGTAAGTAGTCAGGGTTCACTTTCACAAGAAAATGTCAGGTCCTCTTCAAGATAAGTATTTTATTTGTGTATTTCTTAACCACTGAACAGTGTATATGTCTCTGAATGGCTGGCTCCTTTTCAGCTTTTGCAACCCAGCAGGACCCTATGGGGCTTTCCCAGAATAGACCCCCCTCTTCCCATGTCTTCTACTTGCCTTTGTGTGTAGAAAAACTTTAGTCAAAGAATAAGTTTAATCAGAGACGTGAGAAAATGCAGAAAGAAAGGGAAACTGTGAAGCAAGACAAAATAGTAACAGTTCAGCCATTAAACAAAGTCAAGGACTTTTAGTGCCTTCTCAAGGGCTATAGACATTCTGAGCCACGTTCTTTGAGCTGTTTTGAAGATAATGAAACCTCCACCAGGTGGAAGAATTTAACTGTATGCTGCCCACAAGCACGTAGACCCCAGACCCATCAACCAGAAAGTTGATGATGTTGACTCCCGATTACCTCACCACCAACCAATCAGAAGAATGTCCACGAGCTGATCACATACCCCACAACCGCCCTCCCTCACCCTGTTTTTAAAAACATTTACCTGAAAGCCTTCAGGGAGTTCAGGCCTTTTAGGCACTAGCTGCCTGGACTCCTTGCTTAGAGCCCTGCAATAAACACTGCACCTTCCTTCACAAGCTGGTGTCAGTAGATTAGCTTTACTGCACGCGGGCAAGTGGACCCAAGTTTGGTTCGGTAACATTTTCAGATCTCAGAGAAGCCAGGGACCAACTCTCCCCTCTCCCGTTCCCAGTTACTCTGCTCCCTGTTATGTCTTTTTTTTTTTTTTTAACCTGTAAATATCCTAAAATATTTATTTAAGTAGGATACCATTGTATATGTTATCTTAAATTTTATTATTTGTCCCTATTAGAATATATGCCCATGAAGGCAGATATCAGTCTTGTTCACCGTTGTATTATCATCACCTAAAATGTTTGTACCACATATGGATTAATAATTATTTGTATTTTATAAACCAAAGATCCCTTCTCATGTATTTAACATGGAAACTATAACAGTTATTTCTTTATATATTTCCATCTGGAATTAATTTGGGATTCCCCCATTCTGAAAGTGTGAGCCTAACATGCATTTTCAAAATACTCTTAACCTCTAAGAAATAGGAAAACAAATTACATCATGATTCAGAAACCAAACTTAGGCCTTTGTTTCTCATGCTAGCCAGTTTTAACTGCAATTATTTCACTTAAATTAATATCTAAGAATAGCTCCCTGAATACAGCAGCTTGAGTGGCAACAGAGAGGAAGGGCAAGGACATGCTGATTCTTGACAAACGACCAACTGAACATGTAATTAGAGGTGCTAGCTAGGTAAGGGGAGTTGGACCAAGAGGCCACCTCAGAGGTCTTTGCTAAATGAAGTGGACTTGCTCACCACACTAAATTGAAAATCACACTAAACTGAAAAGGGCTGAGTTTCAGCAAACATTTATCTAGTGCCTCCTAATGGTGATGTCCAGTGCTGTCAGCTGGAGGCTGAAGGAGTGAAATGAAAAATAGAAGAGCATAGAATTTGGTGAGAAAGGTGTAAAAGGACATACGTAAACATAATGCCACATTTTATTTATTTTTTAACATCTTTATTGGAGTATAATTGCTTTACAATGGTGTGTTAGTTTCTGCTTTATAACAAAGTGAATCAGCTATACATATACATATGTCCCCATATCTCCTCCCTCTTGCGTCTCCCTCCCTCCCACCCTCCCTATCCCACCCCTCTGGGTAGTCACAAAGCACCGAGCTGATCTCCCTGTGCTATGCGGCTGCTTCCCACTAGCTATCTATTTTACATTTAATGCCCCATTTTAAATATGCGTTGTTTAAAGGGGGATACGTGAAAGAATGGCACCAAGAAAGGAACGCCGACTATTTAATAAGTGCCTTTGGGTTGAAGGAGATTTGTTGGGCTTGATGTGGGCAGAACTTGAGAGAGGTGCTGTGCCAGTCACCCGTCTGTGTTCTCAAGTCCACTTCCCACTCCTCTCCCCCTCCTCCTTGTTCTACTTAGTAATTCAGAAAACTACATTTCCCAGGCTCCACTGCCCACTGTCTTGGGCTGGGAAACATTGGCTGGAGATGGGAGGCCTGGAGCAAGTTTCCCTTCCCCCTCTTCTCTGCTTGGGCAGCACTGCTGGCAATGGCCATGTCTCCTCTGTGGCTCCAGCTTCTGCCAGAAACATCCTCCCTGACTTCAGCTTCCATCTGGTGGTCCTGGGTCCTGGGCTCTAGGGATCCCTTTGTCCTTCCAGCCCAGGGAAGATAGAGCCTTCCTCTTGCTGCTCATCTTGGAGTCACTTCACCTTCCCCTATTTGGCATCTTGGCTCTTCAAGCAACAAAGTTACTCAAGCAACAAATTGCCTGAATTAAATCCCCTCTGTCTGAAATCCCTAGGAATGACTTTTGTTTGACTGCCTGTACCGTCAGTGACACAGGAGATAAGCTGCTCTTGATGGAGAAAAGCAGTATAGGCTCTGGCCTGGAAAATAACGATGGGTTGGAAGGAAGACTTAGTCTGTGGGAAAGGAAAGGTGAAAGGCCACCTAAAAAACAACAGAAATTCCAATTGCGTGCTGAGACCGTCCTAATGAGGCAATGCCATTCCAAGCCTGGCAGGTCTTTGAAAAGGCTAAGGAGGGTTTTGTGCCTGCACGAATGTTTCAGCCAAATTCAAGGACAAAATGTTGACCAAGAAAAGATACCACAAGGCCAAAAGGATTTGGAACCAGTCCACCTCTTTATTTTCCACCAAGTTTAAATCAGCTATTTGGGACTCTTGGGAATGACTCACCCACTCAGAATACCAGAGCTGGAAGGTGTCCTTTTCCTTCAAATTGTATGCATGAGGGCACTAAAGCTTTGCTCAAGGTCACACAGCTGGTAGAGCTGGAAGGAAAACTCCACTGTCCTGATTCCAGTATCAAAGCCATTATCACTCTAGCATTTGAGCTCTTTCCACTCCCCAAGTTTCAGTTCATTACATGCAGGTTTGGTCCTTCAGTAACTACAAGTTTCTGAACAAATTTGAATGCGTTTGTTCCATATCAATAATTTCTCATTTTGAATGAACAATAGTGAGAATGTTACTCATTCCAATGTAACCAGCTTGGAGTGATTTTTTTAAATATTATAGAATAAAGTAACAGTAAAGCAACAGATATTGTACAGTCACCTGAAATGCAGGTTAGAATTTAGGTAGTAGATAACAAAAAACCCAAAACTCCCCAAAAACCAAACCCCTCAAACCTGTAGCGTTTACTAAATTCTCATGCAATTAGTCTTTATGAAACCCTATAGATGCATCGCTTCTATATCTGGACTGAACACCGAAGTTTGGAATAAAATAAACACCTTGAGGCATAGACTTCAGAGACATTATCTGTTTAATAAATATGACTGTAAAAGCAATAAACAAGAGCAATTATACATTACACTACATAGTATTTAACAAAAAATACATCAAAAAAGTCATTTTAAAATTAGAAGTAGTTCAATACTATAAGAAAACTTTTTTTTTTTTTTTTTTTTTAAATTGGCTTCCTATAAAAATAAGTTGGCAAATGGGGGAATTTCAATGCTCAATTGGAATCCTGGAAAACACAGCTGCCAAGCACCCCCATTCCTCTCAAAGTTGCTGTTTGGAACTTCTGAAAAAAAGCAAAGCAAACCTCTGCATTTTGGACAGTGAATCCAATCAAAAATAAGGCAAAGGAGAAAACGTTGGTTGGGTCGTTCAGGGTAGAGCACGCGGTTTGCCTTCTGGGATTTTGGAAAACATTGCAATAGCAGATTTGTAGCTTGCCCTGAATCTTACCTTCCCCATCCATCCCTCCCCACCCATTCCTCTGGCCTCAAGCCTACCAAACTCCTCATTGTGTCTGCACCTGCTGTTGTTGAGTAGGTAGGCACTTGGGTCCCTCCCATTGGCAGCTCCTCATTACTACCTTCTCTTTGGGATTGAGCTGGCATGGCCTAGTACAGTGGTTCTCAAACTGTAGTGTATTTCACAATCACCCGAGGAGCTTGTAAAAACAGATTGCTGGGCCCCAACCCTGGAGTTTCTAATTCAGTAGGTCTGGGGTCAGTGGGACCCAAAATCTAACAAGTTTCTAACAAGTCCGAGGTGATGCTGATACTGCTGGTCTGGGTACCATGCTTTGAGAAACGAGCTAGATCATAAGAATAATAAGGTCCCCTCTGAGCAGTACTTGGCCTCACTAGTCTCCTACAGGTGGGAGGGAGCTCTGAGGAGAGGCACATGAGGACCCTGGAGATGCTGAATCTAGAACCAGCCATCTCTGATCACCTTCCAAAACGCCAGGCATCTCATGTCCACCTCTATTTTAGGTCAGGACTTAGAAGCCCTTCTTCGCTATGTCTTCTCATGTATTCATTCATTTCTTCTTTCAACAAGTAACTTTCTTAATACCTACTCTAGGCAAGGCACTGTGCTAGATTGAGTGTTATTCCCTTTTTCATAGTTTAACAATGAAAATTATTGAACTGCAACTCCGAGGACTCCCTGTACTGTCGTGAATGAGCCTCTTTTGGTTTCCAAACACTCTGTTTTCCAGATACAATTTGGGAGGCTCCAACTGAAGAGATTCAATGAGGATGTTTCCCATGGGATAGGAAGCCTGGCAGGTTGAGGATCATTTGAGTTCTACAAATAGACGGCTGCCTTAGGCAGAATCCGTCTCCCAGATTCATACCGAGCATCTCCAGCCATAAAATCTTCTGCTTGATTAACTTCTGACTGAAGTGTTGCCACTCTTCCCCTACTTGAGCTACACAAGGGCAGTGGTTGTCAGGATCTTTAGGGCACCCCCATTGTCCCCAGGGCCCTGCGATACCCTGACGCTGGCCTGGGGACATGGCCAAGTAGGAGGCTACACTCTGAGGTCTTTGGAAACCACTTTCTCCTACATTTTAGAGAGGGCTTTATCCAATCCGTAATACTCCAAGGGCTCCTGCTTCACATACTTTTGTTTCCCTCTTTCTCTGGACCTTCTTTCATGATGGCCCTGGGAGAACTGGGATTTCTTCATGCTTTGAGCCCACCTGCTTGAGTCTGATAACTCCTCCCCTTTATGCTTATTAAATTTTCCTTTGCTGATACTATGCTCAGAGATCAGAGAGCACACATGCAAGAAGTCTAGGGTCATCTTACAATAATCACAATCCCATCCTAATATAAGACAAGACCTCCGTATAATCTCAAGACTTTTTGACACTCAAACATCAAATCCATTAACCTGCTTCTTCTTCTGCTTAACATTGGTTTCATTTTACAAATATTTTCACTCTACTGTGAGAGGGGAAATACTGGGTAATAGCAACCATCACAGGAGGAAATTGCCCTGCCACATAGTAACACGTTCAAAACATTTCTCACAAGAATCTTCTGGAATCTGACTGCAGGAGATTTTTGTTAAGGTGTGACAAAACCACTATTCATCTGTATGCTTTCTTTTCTAAGGTACATGGGCCAGGTTTGAATTGCTTTGCATATCTCAACTCTTTCACACACATTATATGTTTCCAGGGGGGAAAGGCAAGGATATTTGGAAGAGGCAGGTCTACAGGAGGATACAAAAAAAAAAAAAAAAATACATGAAGCTAAACCCTGCAGGGCAGGATGCTGCTTGGTCAGTGTGTATGTAGGCTGCATGCATGGGCGTGTGCAAAGTTGACAGAGAGATCATTAGCTTTGGGTGGTGGAGGCAGGGTTGCCAGAGGCGAGGCTAGTATTTAAAGAACATCAGGATGAATGGCCAGAATCTAGCAACATGTTTGGGAAGAAAAGGCAGGAGCAGTTGAAGGATAACTTGGGGACTGGAAGGAAGAGACACAAAGACATTGACAGATCACGACCACACGTGGAGAGCAAACAAATGGGAAGGTAAGAATGCGGGTAACTGGGATTCTGTTTTCTACACAGGGCAGGAGTAGGAAAAGCTACAAGGGGAAGCTGTCGTGATGGGAAGGGGGGAACAGGAAACACAGGTCCACTTTTGACACTCCTGCCCGACTGCCTTCCTTCTTTCCCTATTCTGCCTGCATCCATGGAACTTGAACTTGCTTCTTTGTCCCTGTGGCCGTACAGAATGGAGAAGGCAACCTGTGGCCCCTGCCGGCCAACAGAGCTCCCGAAGATAACTTAGAAGGGGAAAATGGCAACAAGTAAAGTGGAACAGAGAAACAGCCCAGGGTTTCAAACTCCTGTGCATGTCTTTGTGTCTTGTGAAAAGGGCTGGGGAAGCTAATCCACCCATCAGCCTGTAGAGCTAAAATAGCTGTTAAGTCTAGAGCCAAGAATATTTCCAAAAATACATGCAGATTTCCTTGGCCTATATATGTTAGGAATTTTCTACAAACACAACCAATCAGAAAAAGGAGAGAGAGAAGAAAGGGGGAGGGGAGTGTTTTTTCCATTAAAATAGAGCACCTGTACACTGCCCCTCCAAGCATGTTCTCAAGGTACTGTCCACATGCACAGGCTTAAAGCTAAAAACCCTTGTTGTCTGTGTCTGAAGAATTAAAAAGTCCCGATGCAGTGAGTGTTTGTTTGTTTGTTTGTTTAGATTTTGATTGTTTTTATTTTATTTGTTTGTTTTTGTTTTTACTGGCGTCCTCCAGTCAAACATTTACATAGGTAGGGATTTCTTTTGTGCTTTGATTCTCAGCAACTATGGAAATACTTCCTGGCAAAATAGGAAACAGAACAACAAAGAAAAAAAACACAAAGTTAGTGGTCATGGAGAAGGATGCACTTGACAAGAGCGAAATTCTTTCCTGATCAGCAGGTCGCCTGTAGCCTTTGGGGGTTTTCCTTAAATGGCAAATTGAGCCCCAGCAGATCCCCGCTTTGGCGTTGAAGGTGGAGTGGCGTGTCTTGCTCTTTGCAATCGGAGAGATGAGTCACCAGGTTGAGTAGAAGGGGAGGAAGGGGAGGGTAAAGCTACTCTCCTAAGAGAAAACGTGTAACACTTACTCATTTAATGACACTGGCAATGGAAAGGTGTCAGAGACGGTGTAACGTGCTGGGAGCTCTTCCTGGCGAAGGAGGGATTGCTACTTTAATAAAGCAAACAGCAGCTGCACTTCATACCCCATGGAAATGGGACTGAAAACCAAATGACCCACAAAAATGCCCTTAGAAGCTTTAGAAGTAAATAGGGTAAACGCTTCTCTGGACTTGAAGACGGAAAAGTCTTTTTCTTTTTAACCCAAAGCAATTACGCATTTCTCACCGTTTCCCCAAATAAGAGGAAGCACACTGTGAAAACTGGACACCAGATGCGGGGCTATTGTTATTATTGCCTCTGATATGAGCCTGGCAGCACATTTAAATTTCGCCTTAATACAGCCACAGAACATTCCCATGTTCATTTAAAGAGAGGGCTCTGTCTCCCCTTAAGAACTCATTTTTTCCCCCAGGTACCAGATTAACAGTCATAGGACGTTCTAGGTGACTTGGCATTATCACATCAGAGTGAAGCATGAATGTTATATAATAATTTATCCATCAGAGTCAGCAATGCAGGGTCTAGATGGGAACATTTACAGGTTCAAGTCCTAGGGTCATCAGACAGGAGGAGACAAGGAGAGAAATGGATCACAATGGTGGTCCCATGGGTTTATCTAAGTTCCTGGGAAAGTCCCTCCACAATAAACAGTAGAACTTAGCAATGACCCTGAGACTCTCTATACCTGGCTGTTGGCTTCCCCTGCTTCCTCCCCAGACAGAGAGTGAGCCCTACTGAATTACGCTGAAATCCAGTTTTAAGACTCCTGGTAGGGCACGGGTGAAAAGGAGGAAGACATCTGCCCATCTGCTCTGTGCCAGTCTAACCCTCCAGCACTCTCTCTCAGGAAACCCCACTCCTGAGATAAGTTCTGCCAACTTCATGGCTCTTGAATTCTCAGGTTCCGTGTTTCCCGGGGGGCAGTTTTTGATTACTGCTAGATTTAAAACAATCCCAGGGTGGTCAGTCTGTCTTTCTTCCATGCAGGTTCTGGAGCCGTGTGCCCTCCTTAGAGCTGTCTCCAGGTGAGGCTGCCACAGCTCGCTCTGGTCGTTATACACCCTCAGACCGTGCCCAGCCCTCCAGACCAGCAGATCCAGCCTCTGAGGCCTGCCCTTCTTGTATATTGTTAGAACGAACACTTTGCTCTTTGACCATGAACACTTGAAGCCCAATGTTTCAGCAAGGGTTTTTGAAAAAAAGAGGAATAAACTCATAAGAGAAAAAAAAAAACAATAGGAGCAAGAAAGGGTTTTTTTTTTTTCTCTCTCTAATGGAAAGAAGCAGGGAAAGAGGCATCTTAGCTGTTTCTCTCAGGGATGTTAGAGCAGAAAAAGTGGTTACGTCAAGCCAGGAAGGGGTTAGAGAGAGAGCCAGCCATTGACTACTCAGGCCGAACAGCTGAGGGCTGCCAGGAATCATTTACCTATGAGCTGGGACTCCACCTTCTCATCTATCAGCTGGCCAGGCCGCCTGAGCTCAGTCTGAGGGATACAGGGCCTGCTTTCAGGGTGACTGACTTGACTGACCATCTCTTGTTCTTTCTCATTCTGCATCTGGGCATAAACATTAATCCCCGGGATCTTCCTAAAACATTAACAGAAACCATCACTGCTGTGCACGGGACACGGACATCGCTGCGACAAATGCTTCTGAACCTGTCATGGGAGAAGGGGGAAGGGGGGAGACACGGACGGAGGGACACGCACCTTTTGAACTTGTAGATGACGAACACCGCCAGCCCCACAAACACCACGGACAGCAGCATCAGCATGGCGGAGCCACTATGGGTTGGAGTGAGGTCCACCAGCGGGGCTAGGGGAGAAAGCAAGGCATGGTCATGGTCACGAGCAGGCAGGTGGGTGGGCGTGACTCTGCGACAGGCTTGCACTGTTCACACAGAGGTACGGTGAGTCCCGGAAAACCACGTGGGACGTACACACAAGACGCATGTCACACGGCTTGACATGCAGATGCATCTGAGCCTGTCCCCGCCCCCAGAAGGCTCCAGCAGGCCTGTTCAAGAAGCGCAGTGGAAAATTTAAAGCACAGACTCTGGAGCCAGACTGCTTGGATTCAAGGCCTGCTCTATCATGTGCTGGCTGTGAGCTCCTGGGCAAATTACTTCACCTTCATGTGGCTGATAGGGTGACATGAGAATAAAAGTGCATATCTCATTAGGTGTTTGTGAGGATCAAATGAACTGATGTATGTAAAGCACTGGCAACAGTGCTAGGCACATAGTAAGACCTTTATATAAATCTTAGCTTTTATTGCTACTGCTATTATTACTTTAAATCAATATTTATAATAATATAAGTATTAAATTTTCCTATACTCTGAATGAAAGCTTTTCCCACTAAGCAATGCAGAAAACCAGAAAAAAACATCAACAGGAATATTTTTATGAATTATCCAACCCCTCTAACGCCTATCCCGGCAACTGCCATATGAGAGAAAGGACTGGTTGCTTACGTTTCTTGCACTTAGAAACTGACGGCTAAGTGAACATTTTACAAGGGCAGCTGCTCTGATGCTGGAGGAGGAATGTGCAGTCCAGGGTCGTCTCCATAACTTGCCCAAGTCCTGACAGCTCGCGCCAGGAGGTGGCAGCCTCTCAGAGGCAGTGAGTTCTCCACTTGGGCCAAACAGATGCCTTGGCAGCCATAAAAGATTCTCCCTCCTTAACTCTGCTTGTAGCGTGCACCTCTGGGGAACACGTCTCTCTGCCTCCAAACCCTGCTCCTCTATCGCAGGGTCAAGGCTGCTCTACTTTAATGACTTTGTTTGCAATTAATTTTTACCCTCTAGAAAAGTGATATTTTGCGAACATAGCATAGCTCCAGCATAAAAGGCAAAGCCACACGTACCCCTTAGAAGCCTGGATGCGGACCTTTACCTTCCATCAATCTAAGCAAAGCCTGATACCCAGAAATTCAGGTGACCTTTAAGCACCATTTTCCGTGGCTTTTCTCTGTTGAAAGCCAAGAGCGCAACATTCTGGTCACCCAGGTAAAAAATTCAAGAATAGGTGACTGTAATGTTGATGATTTCAGACAAGACCCGAGACTGCTTCTGCTCTGTCTGGTTGTTGAAGAATTACTTCCTAGCCATGCAGTAACCACTACTGGGAAGCCTATCCCATGTACCAGTTTGGGTGAAAAACACAAGTTAAGCCCTTTTTCTCAGAACACAGGCTTAGTTATTATAGTAGAATCAGCTTTTAGGAAGCACTAAAATGCAGCAACCTCTGTGATTCTCTCTCCTCTGTGAGTCAAGCAGAGCTTAAGCTGTGAGGTATGAGTGTGTGACAAGACAGGAGTGGTTCACTGAATGGAACACCCAAGGCAAATGTGCTTCCAGCTCGAAATCGAAAAATTAAGGTCTCTTTCATTTACTTAGGCAAACACAGTGCAAAGGAGTCCAGAAATGCTTCAGAACTCATACCACTATTGGCAGGAAGTCAGGAGGGAAAGAACACCTTCCATTTATCATAGACATTATTGCAACTGACTTTCACCAATGGAAGGTGGGGCGGTGATCGTCACTGAGCAGACACGAACAGTGAGGGCCTCACTGGTTAGTGTCATTCCAAAGGACTCAGAAATAGTGAATGGAAGAACTATGACTTAAACCAAGTCTCTCTTTCTCTCTCTCTCTCTCTCACACACACACATACACACACACACACACACACACACACACACAATTTTCTATATACTTCAATCCTGGGCTCATTTCAGCAGGAGATATCTGAAATTTAAAAAGATATTTCTGAGAGTGGGGATGAAGGGCAAAAGTAGAGCACAAGAAGCAACTTAACAAGTGACAAAGTCAAAATATTATTAAGTTTTCAAAGGACCAATTAGAATCCTAGGTCATTCACTTTTCAACATGGATGACATGAATACACACATATATATGCATATGTGTGTATTTATGGGTGGTAGTTGTGCATAGAGAAATGGAGCCTCATGCACCCACCACCCTTCAACAACCATCAATCCACAGATAATGTTATTTCTACCCGCGTCCAGTGCCCACAAACCCCAACACTGGATTATGTTGAAGCAAATCTCAGTGATCGTACAATTTCACCTGTAAGTCTAAAAGATAAGGTCTCTCTCACTCTCTTTCTCTGGACATTATCACAATACCGTCATCATACTTATGGAAATAATACTGGAAAGCTATTTTAAAGGTAATCTTCTAATGCAAACCCCTAATGTGACAGGGAACAAAGGGAGGCTCAGGGAGGAGCTCCAGACTGTAAGGATGGTTAGAGGCAGGTTAGCTTGATTAGCTGAGCTTCTGATTCCCAGCCAAACACTCTTGCAGAAGACGCAGAAGAATATCAGTGTTATGGAGCGACCAGGAAGAATACCGAGGCTGCTTGAAAGGGTTGGCATTTGAAATGAACGGAAAACTAAAGGGAGGAAATTGCTCTAGCCAGGCTCTCAGTGACACAGAAAGCAAACACGCAAATGGACACTATTTCCCTTCTCTTCCCTTCCCCCTCCTGTCTCTTCCCATCACAAGCTGAGGTCTTTCAATTCTAAACCACTCCCACTCAAATCATCATTCATAAACAGGTGGCGTTAACAGTGTTAAATAATTAGCATATTACTTTGGGAAAATGAGCTTCTGCATCCTGAGTTCTAACATGTGTGCTCTCCGCTCCCAGCCCCACCCTTATCTCTGCATCACTTAGTCACTGCTTAGTGGCAAGAAGCAGGCAAGCAGGCAGCAGTGGTGAGAAGTTGGGTACCACTGGCCTCTGGGTCCCGGGGGTGGCTTCTACTGGCTGATCTGTGCCTGAGTATAAACCGGACTGCCATTGCTCCACACAGCCTCAGATGCATGGCTTAATTTGCCCAGCACTAGTAGGTAGGTTTGCGTGTGTTTTGCTGGGGAATGAAAACTTGTGATAAATGGGTTTTAGCTTGCTGTGTGCAATAAGCATAAATTAATCCCTCTCCAACTGCAGCCTAAACAAGGTAGAAGGGGCAAGTGCTGAGTGGTTTATTTGCCACTGTTCACAAACACAGTAAAGCATGGTCATGGGGTACAGCACGTGACTTAACGATTCTAAGTCTGGGGCTGGCACACGTCGTTTCTACAATCCTGCAGAAATGCACTGCGTTATTATATTCTATTCAAGAGGACCCAGATTGATTATAATAACAGTGCTGCTTACAGGAATAACAAGTCTTCTTGTGAAAAGTGATCGATACACAGTGAGTGCTAAATACAAGGGCACAGCTAACGTGTATGAGAGAAGAGTGAACTTAAAACGCCATGTTTGGGGTGAGGTAACTGATACGGTCCCTTTTTGAAATCAGATTCTTACCTGGCCGCTTGCTGACAAGCTAAATGACTTAAACTGAACCTCAGTTTTCTCGTCTGCAGAATGGAGATAAAACTAGTGCCTGTTTTAGCAAGTTGTGAGAATAAAATAAGCTGAAATTTATAAAGCAGTGACAGGGTGTCTGGCACACGCCCAATAGTTTTAAAACTGTCGTATCATTGCTATCATATTTCTGAAAGTGTATTCTATAGAGAACAAGCCCTGAAAAATGACTAGAGTCCATGGTCAGATAATTTTGGGAAATGGTATATGTGGCATTCCCCATCTTGAAGATTCAGTATATGAAAGCTGATAGCAGTCCTTCAGGAAAGAAACTCGTAAGACTCCACCATAGAGTTTCACAAAGTCATTAGAGTACAGACCCTTCACAGACTTAGGTCCCACACAACACACTTAAGGAAATGCCTCACCTGGAGCATCACTAAGCCCTTTTGCTGCAGCCTTGCCCCTTTGGGTTATTTCTAAGTTTTAAAGTCAACAATATGGGAGCATCACCTGGTGAAGCCCCACAAATACCCTTACTGCTGTCTGTATTGACTCTCATTCTATCAAAGGGACTTTCTTGGAGGACTTCTACCTGCTCTATGACCTTGGAACTTTGAACTCGTACTGCATTTCTAACCCAGAAGTTAGTGCTGTCAAGAAGTTACAAAAGCAAGTTCAACTTTGTCATAACTTGCTTTTATTTTTCCTCTCCTGTCTCCAAAGCAGACCCAAGCCAGCCTTTACTTACATGCCTTGAATATCATAAAATCCATGTGGCTGAAATCTCTTTTTCAGAAATTAAGGTTATATGGGAATGGCACGGAGAACGTTTATCTAGATCATAGAAAGGGTTGACAGGCCTTTATGACAGAGCGCCCTCACTTGTCTAATAGCCCTTCCTTCCAGTTCAAGTCCAAACCCAATCACAACAGTCTTAAGGATTGCTATAGCCTCTTGATCATAAAGCCATGATCTTGCAGGCCAGATTGGATGGGAATTCCCAGGGAAGCCTCTAATGACTAGTGAAGCATGGCTACTAGTTTTAAACTGAAGATGAGTCTTCAGGAACACCTAGTCACCTCAGGTTGAGGTCACTTGGCCAAATAATGACAACTGTGGATACCTCAAAGACCAAACTTATCACTGTAATTGACAGACAGGAAGAGAAGGATGCCTTTTGGTTTCCAAGGGTGGCAAGTCAGTGAGGTATCCTGTTTACCATGTAAAGCGTTTCTCAAAGTATAGTTTCCTGACCACGTGAATCAGAATCACCTGGAGAACTTGTGAAAATGCAGTTTCCTATGCTTCACTTGAGAAAATATATATCAGTCTCTGAGAGTGAGTCCCAGAAATCTACGTGTGGAACACGCTACACAGGTCATTATTATGCATACCAGCTTGAGAGTACTGTGTGGTAAGCCCCTCCTACTGTCACTCGTAAAACACCCAGTTCTTATCTTTAGAGTGTGCCTGACCTTTATACACCCTGGGTCACTAAAACAAAACAAAACAAAACAAAAGAAAACAAAAAACCACACCCCTTGATTGCTAAAAGTACTTCAATCCCATTACGACTTCAGGAGAATTTTCTAAACTACCTAAAAGGCATCTCAAATCTCCCCTAAGAGACTGCTCAGCCCCATCTAGATTGCGTTACTGGATCAATTCTCTACTTCCTTCTGTGCCCATGCCTCGAGCACCTTGAATTTGAAGCTTCTCCTACCAAGAGGTGAAATCTGTTTCCTCACCCCCCTGAATCTGGGCTAGCACTGCGACTGGATTTGGCGATGGCAACACAAGCGACGGTGCTCCAGTTGTGAGCTTCAAGGCCTTGTGCACCTTTGCTCTCTCTCTTGGAATCCTATCATGGCCACGTGTGAGCAAGCCCAGGGAAGAGCACTGAAGGAGATGAGAGACCATGTGGAGCAGAGCTTAATTATCCCAGCGGAGGCTGTTCTAGAGCCAGCCTACAGCCAGCTGACACCCAACACGGGGACAGCTCAGTCGAGATCAGCAGAGCTCCCTACCCAAGAATCCATGGCTGACTGCAGACACACAATGAGCACAGATAAATCCAGAAGAAACACCGAGCTGATCCACAGACTCATACACAATAATAAATGCTTACTGTGAAGCCACTGAATTTCGGGGTGGTTTGTTACATAGCAAGAGCTTATTAACATCTTCTCTCTTCAAAACTCTTCTCTTCCAAC
Organism: Aethalodelphis obliquidens; assembly: GCF_003676395.1. Lineage (NCBI taxonomy): Eukaryota > Metazoa > Chordata > Mammalia > Artiodactyla > Delphinidae > Aethalodelphis > Aethalodelphis obliquidens. The sequence continues at coordinate 23,432,824 of NW_020837955.1, forward strand.
TGATTAAACATCCAATTAGTAATTCTTACTATTGGGCTCTATATTATCAAATTCTTGGTATGGACGTCTGTCCCCACTGGCAGGGTGCCAGGGCGTAAGTAACATGACCATAAATGTTCTTTTCCAAACCAGGACACTTTAAGAATGAAAGGAAATGCTACGAAAACTGATGTAGACACAACAGATATGGCCTGACAGTCTTGGTCACTGTAGGTATAAGAAACTTGGTGTCTAAAAGGTAGCTTGTCCTAGACTCTGGTATCTTCTCTGTATTATGTATGTGTTCTCCTGCCTTCATTTTCTCCTGCCAATTTCTCTGGACTATCTGCCTTGCCTTTCCCATGGGGAACGGTACCTCCTGCATCCTAACTACTGCTTCGTTCCAATTTGATGCAAGCTTGTACCCCGTTTCTGAACTGTTCATCTGATCACTCTTTCCTGACCATTCTCTGCCCAAGAGATTCTAGGTGCATCTTCAGGCCAATTACCCTATAGTCATTTCATGCCTTTTTATGGGCCCAGGAAATCTTAGAAAAAAATGGTGAAGAAAGAATCTTTAGAATCTAAAGAGCAACTTCATTGCTGGTATATTTATGAAAGTATCACATTTGTTTAGTCACATTGGATGTCATGTTTAACATCTCAGCACCTGTTATTATTTATCATAATACCATAAAAGCTTAATAACTGTTAAAAACCACTGGGTACACGTGTCTGTGAAACAGCTTAATTATTTGTAGAGGAAAAAAATGATTTGGGGGGAAACACAAAAGGAAGGAAAAATATTACTAGCATGACTTTACTCGCAAAAGACTTGTAAGTGATAACTGTGTAGGTAATAAGGCAACCAGAGACTAAAGAGACAGAAAAATGTATTTGGCTGTGGAAGAATTCCACTAGTACTAATTTCATCCCTAAATGGCAAATGTTATTGCAACAATTTATTTTACTTTACAGTTCCGAGCTCCACAACTCTACGATTTGGCATCTGCATCTCTAACGACGTGGCTTAGATTATAGTGAATTTTCTAAAGCTTCTGGACTCGTGCTAATTCTGCCTTCAAGTGGAAGGGGTTTCTCAATATAAACTGTCGGGCAGAATTCATGACATATCTTGACCTAGACTGAAATTCTGAGAACCTTATCCCCTCTCACGTTGACTCATAACACATCCAGAGGCAGCAACTGAAGCTGGGAAATATTAATTCTCTAATATGTCTGTGATAATATCTTTTTATTACACCTGAAAAAGAAATTGAACCAGCCAGCAGCAACCACGGAGGCCAAGATAATACAAGATAACGGTTTTATTAAAAACCCACACATACCCTTGACAAAGGGCAGTTTTCCTAAACATAATAGCTTAAACAAGGCAACTGCTAGACACACACGAGGGGTTGAGAGCAGTTACCGGGTGTTAAAAAATTTTTAAATTCAACCTGAGATTTGAGGCTCTTCCTTTGAGAAGTATTAACCTTTCAAATTTTTTATCATCAGTATCCAAAACTCCAGAAGAGCAGTGACCCCACTGGAAAGCTAAGAGTAGAAGAACACCCCGATTCTCTAATATGTGCAGAAATAACAGTGAGATGCGGATGTATCATTTTCTGCTCACTGTAGCACATTAATAACATCGAGATAATATCATTTGTTTAACTTCCATAGAACTCATGGCTATTCAATTACATCTGCCACTAACATTCTGGTTCACACTTTAATCATTTTTCAACTGCTTCATGGCCACAGCTCTTGGCTGGCCTTTGCCATTCATCTCGATTATGGATACAGTATATCCCACATTCAGAGACAGGCTTCATTTTTTCCCTACTCCCACTGTCATCTACCCATTCTGCCAATTAAGTAAGCTCCAAATATCGGAGGAATTAGATTTTAATGTTTATTACTAATTTCCTCCTACACTAAGTATCAAGGGTTCTTCCCTTTTAGTGCATGTCTCTGTTTTAGTGGATGCCCTGAGTTGTAAATCAGATTTATTGCTGGAGATAGCTCAGCACCTTTCCTTGTTATGCAGATGGTTTCTGTCTGTGGAATGCTCTTTAAGAGCAGTGGTTGAGACTGGTGAAAGGCCTGGCTGCATAAGCATCCCTTGGGGAACTTGTTACAAACTCAGATTCGTGGATATCTCTCCCTGGGATTCTGATTCCAGGGATGTGCAGTGAGGCCTGAAGAATCTCTACTTTTATGAAGTTTCCTCGGTAATTTGACGTACAGTCAAATTTAAGAACAACTGCTTTATAGCAGGGATTGCCTACCCTGGGTTATAAAGAGATTTTCCAACCACAGAACAGGCTGACATTTATCCCAAATATTTTGAGGGAACCAGTCAGCACCAGCTGTTCCCGTCTCTATGTAGAAGTCTCAGCAGCCAAGTTTTGGTTGATTTACCCAATAAATAACCCCTGAGAAATGCAGAAAATCTCTAAGTGCTGTTGTTTGTCATTTAGTAGGAATCCATCTAGTTAGGGTCTGTGTCCTCAAATAAGATGTAGTGTTGTCCCTTGCTTGCTCAGTCTTTAATTTCTATTCTTATTGCCATCATCTATTCTACCAAAGAAGACTCAACACATTTTTGTGTGTGTGTGTGTGGTACGCGGGCCTCTCACTGTTGTGGCCGCTCCCACTGCGGAGCACAGGCTCTGTACGCGCAGGCTCAGCGGCCATGGCTCACGGGCCCGGCCGCTCCGCGGCATCTGGGATCTTCCCGGACCGGGGAACGAACCCGTGTCCCCTGCATCGGCAGGCGGACCTGCAACCACTGCGCCACCAGGGAAGCCTGAATCAACACATTTTTTAAGCTGCTTCCTCCCCAGCCCCCTTCCCCCTGTCCCCACACCCCCACTCCAAAGTATAATCACTGAATTTACTCCTGATCATGCGTGCTCATAGGAACAAAGATATAGAGTTTGATGTAGCTTGAAAGACTTGTTTCAGCAATTAGGTCTTTAATTTATTACCTGTCAGCAGATTCCCTTCACCTGGCAATCTACTAAAAGATGATAAAAAAAAGCTCGCAGTTTAAAGCAGTCTGGCGTCCTGGTCTCCTCACCTGAGTGTCAATCCCCTATTCCCAGTTTTTCACTTTATCTTTTACGGCACCCAACCCGACATGGCCATGAAACTTAGCTTCTTTGGCAACTAAAAAAGAGATTCCACCTCCTGGGATTCCAACTCTATCAAATAAATTACCATCTCTTGTTACCTGGGTTGAAAAATTCTTATAAAATGAGTAAATACTTTGTGAAAAGAGAAAGGATTACTGACTGTTGTCCAAACCTATTGTCTTTGAAAATCCTTTCATCTGCCCCTTCTTTCCTTTTCCATGTGTATCCTACTTTGCAATATTAAACATGCATTAATGAGAGTTTTCTCACATCGTGCATGGATGAGGAACAAAGTGCGTGATATAAATGACATATCAAGTAATGGCATATTTGATTTCCCTGAATTTTATCCTTCTCTCTTTCCTCTGCTCATAATTTTACTTTCAGTCAATATACCAATTAGGAATATTTGAGGGTATGTGTCTAGATGCCCAAACCAAGTATAAACCATACGATGTCACTTTGCTGTGCTTCTGCTCAGCACCGCCCCTCAACCTGGCAGCCTTATTTCCTCTCATTTGGGTGAATTCCTATTCAATATGAATAGTTCATTTATTGAACTTTCTGCATGGAATGTTTTTCATCCTCTTCATTTAGAATTGGGGCCACTAGTATTTGGGCCTCAGGTCTAGCCAGTGTGCACTGAATGAGGGTCCTAGTTCATTTCATATCCCTGGACAAACCATAGCTTTAAAGGAATCACTGCAAAATGAGGCACAGAGTCACGTGAGAAGTAAGATGATACATCTGAAATGGACTGTGCCCTTGAGTAAATTCCAAGTTACCGGGGCAATGAGAAAACTAGTGGCATTTTAGGGATATTTTCTTAAGGGCTCAGGTTTGTTCTGCTGTAAGTACCTACAGAGATCAAATGCTCTGCAAACAGATTCTGAACCTTCCTGTGAGCCTTGCAGGAAAAACTCTCCCTAAGCCATCCCTATATCACAGCTCTTAAAATACAGGAGAAAATAAATAAATAAATAAAGCCAGGCCAGGGTAAAAGCATGCATAAGACAGAACTGAAGGGAGACGTTACAAATGATGTGAAGAAGGTCTGGTTTGTTTGATCAGGGAAAGCATAGTGTAATCTAAGGCGTGAGACCCTGAGCTCTGTCATGAAGTGAGGCTGCTCTGGAAACGGTATCAGAGATCAGAGAAGTGAAATAAGGGCCAATAAGTTAAACTTGCTTCCCTCTCTTTCAGGAACATTCCTCTTGCCAGTCCGTCTCCCATTGTCCTTAGGACCTCTCGTTCTGGGACACAGAGTTCTAATTTTCCTTCCACCCACCCATTTCCCACAATGTGTATATCAACGACTATCCTACATCTTAAGAGGATACCTGACATAAAGAAAGCACAGAGATGGGTTTTCCTTGTATGCTTACTGGATAAATGAGTGCAAGGCTCCACTCACTCATGGTAAGAAGTAACATGACATGGAGACAGGTTCACAGTTGAACACACTGACTCCAAAGGTTAACCGGCGGGGGGGTGGGGGATGGAATTTTTAATGCATCTCTACAGGTTATAAATTAATTATATATCTAATTATTTATGAAAGCAGTATTTATTGAGCACATGCTATGGGCAAGTTCTCTTCTAGGTACAATGACGGAGACGCTATAAAGATATGGTGAACTGTATCCTCGGGAAATTAAATAGGAGAGGTGATGATGATGATCAGACAGATACAGCTTAAAAAAGTCCACGTGAGTTCTGACAAGGGATAGATGGTATCCAGGTAAAGATCTCCAGAAAGATGCTATATGTAAATGTTGGCACTGAGCTGAGCCTTAAATACAGAGACACAAGAGATGGAGAAAAGTAGAGAAGGGGGGAGAAATATTCCAATTGGGAATACCACGAGCAAAGGTACACTTCAGTCAAAACACCAGCATTTCCAGTCCAGCCCCCAGCTTGATTGAGCGCTTCTCCCTTTGTCTGCTCAACATAGCGCCAGCTGCCACGAGGTCCTAAAAGCCAAAGAGAGCCACTCAGGGTATGGCCCTCCCTCAAATTTCTTGATAACAGCTCTTCGTCCTCTCCTTATTCCCATACAGTCTGAAATCTTTCCTTTCTACAAGAGAGTTTTAGAAACCTAGCTGTCAGGAGTGATTAGGCCCTCAAGACGAATTGCACAGAAACTGAGAAGCAAAGGAATAGCTAAAAACAAAACAAGGACTGCGTTCAATGTTTAGCTCCACTTAGGCACCAAGTTAATGAATTCCCTAATAGAACATGTGGGGGAAACAAATGAAATCCAGTCTCTAATGCCATCCAGGTACCTGGAAATGCTTACCTTGTGTTCCCATAAAAGCAAACAGGGAACTGAGTTTGAAAAACAAAAGAAGGCTAGTAAATTCCTGAAAGGAGACAGTTCTTTTTCCTTGGAGATGAACCAAATTATGCATTGCCTCTCCCACCAGCAACATACTCTGGCTCAAATATTTTTAAAAGAAGGCTGCTGAACATCTGCTAAGCAATTAATGGAATGCAGCAGTGTGCTGGAATGGTCCCTGGAAAGGTATTAGCAATCCTGCTTATGAGACATGAAATGTTGCAAGCAGTGGTCCTTTTTTCCTTTTTTAAATTGTAGTTTATTTTTATTTTCTGCCAGGGGGGTTGAGAGGAAGGGAAAGGAAGCTGAGGTGGAAGTTCTGCATCAAATTCTCTTCCTCACTGTGTCTTTTTTCCCCCAGGTATCTTTCTCCTTCTCTTCTAGCCATCCCAATATGAATGTGTTAATTTCAACTTAATCAAAGAAACTGCAGCAATTGTCTCAATCCACTGATCCCCTACCCAATGTGCCAAGTTTTCTATGAGTGAAAGGAGAATTCCCTCATAGTCTACCACCCTGTCCTAATAGTTAAAAAAAAAAAAATTGGGCAGTTAGAGCTATAACCTAGGAACAATCGCCAATGGGAAACTGATCCCTCCTATATTTTACTCCTCATCACAGTCATTGAAGAGTGCCAGCCTTAACACAAGCCTTGCCTTTTGCATATGGAAGTCTGGCTGACAGTGACTTTGTACCCTTAGATTCTGCCAGTCCTAACACTATTACGACAAATATGGCTAAAATCAATACAGAGAAAGTTTCCAAGGCTCAGTTATTGTGTCAGCCCTTGGCATTCTCTTCCTTTACTCTTCCAACTGGAGTTGATTATCCACATATAAGTCTACATTTACTCCAGTCACCTAGCCAGGCATCCTAGGAAGCTCAATAATGCCAGGTGATCAGGTTTCGAATTACACTGCCAAAAGATGTAGGAGAGATACTATCAGATCTAACAGGGAAGAATCAGGGACAGCCCCAATGGTTGGGAGCCAAAGAATTTTCTCACTCTCTCCAAATTGGCCCAGCCTAAGTCTGGGCTTTTGCCTCAAACTGCAGTTTTGTTTTGTTCCCTTGGTAACTTTGCATAGTATCTATCTATGCTGCAGAGGTCTCTCCTTCAAATCTCAGTGTGTTCCCAGAACACACTCCCTTTTGCCAGCCCTTCCTCCCAGGGATCTGCGTACTGCTCCCCAAATTCCCAGCTGTGAAATGAAGTATGAACATCAATTGGATAAATTTTCCAGATCTTCCCAACTTTGCATTTGTCCTTGCCACCTGGAACTTACACTGGTGGGATTAATTTTTTGTGGTTATCAGGAATGGCCTTTCTTTCCCACATGGAACTACGGATTCATGGATGCCTTTGCTATATAAGTTTCCCTGACCAAGCCTCTGGCCAAATCAGTTTCAGCTAATTAGCCACTTTTTTTATCCTTATTTTTCAGCTGGATCCCAGCTCTAAACCAGATGTCATCACAGGAAGGCATCCTTAAGTACCACTTAAAATAAGATTCAAATTCAGGAAGCTAATCTGAGCCACCTTTGGCGTGTGATGTGACAATCAGTTAAATAAAAACCAGGCATATTAAATAACTGTTGGAAGAGAGAGAGGTATGGGGAAGAAAAGGTATGAAATGCAAGTTGCCTCCAGAATTTGAGAGTGGGGTTAGTTCTCTGGCTATCTTGGTCTACGATGCTCCCCTTTCTAACAAAGTCCCTGGGGAGTGTTTTCTAATAAATCAGGCTACACTACAGCAAAATATGCTGCCTGAAGATAGCATTCCTTTAGAAGCAGAGTATGCTGTAAAGGGATGAACTAGTTGGCCACATCACTTCAAACCCAGAGTTCAGTATGGAGTATCAGGCATAGCTGTTTTTAACCTCTAAATTCAAAGGGAACAAGTCACTTTAGCTGTCGTAGGAGAAGATGATGAAGTTCAGGATGCCAACTAACAGGCTGGACCGTGTAGTTCGATGAAATAATCAGTAAACTTATTTCAACCAATTTCAAGTAGTTACTTTCTGCTCATTTGACAACATCTGTCAGTGGCTTGGCCATCAGCATGACTACAAGGGATGTTTCTGGACTTTGTTTTCCAGTTCAACCAGCTAATGTGTAACTGCCACGTGTCACCACCATTCACCGAAGACCAAAGGCCAACCTTCTTGGTAGGAAAGAGCCAGTCTTGATCATCAAATGCTCTGAGATAAGTTGGCAGCCTTCGTTCAGGTCTCAGGCTTAAGGGATGCTAGATGCTTCATAGTTTGCTTTTCTCTTACACTTTCTTATTTTCTTCTGGACCTTTTCATCATTCGGAAGGTGGCATTTGTTAATGCACTTCCTCCCTGGCTTTCCCCAATGATGGAAGCTTCATGAAGGCAGAGACCTTATCCCATGCTGAGAACACTTCTTGGCTCAGAGTAGCCAGGAACTTGGTAAATGTCTGTTCGACAGATGAATTAGGAGGACAAGCTGCAGAATAGCTAATCGGCCCTACTCAACCCTTTCTCTTAAGAGTCACCTTTCTCAAGTGACACTGAATCCATCACACCTCTGCTCCTAGGTCTCCACGGCTTCCCAGAGCCCACCAAAGGAAGTACAAACGGCTCAGCCTGGCATATTTCCACCCTCCCACCTCCGTATCCTATGCTCAGGACACTGACTTTCAAATATCTGGTTTTTTTTAAGCAGTGCTTATTTTTTTTTTTTAAGAAAAAACGTTTTATGAAACCCTAATAAAGAAAAAAGATGGAATCCAAGCAGAAAAGAGGCCAGTGGCCAACCTGTTTGGCCATCCTCTAGACCTAGGCACACCTCCAGGAAACCAGAGAACGGACTTGGAAACACCTGATCTTTGTTCCCACTTATTCAGCATCCCAAAGCCCTCAAGGCTTTCGTGTTCCTTCCTTGGTGCTTCAGTACTTGCAATAATCTCCTGAGTTCAGTCCTTTCCATCTTTCAAGGTTCTTCCCAAAGATTACCTCCTCCATGAAGCTTCCCTGGGTCATTTTGACTGGGTACAATTTACCCCTGCTTTAAATTTCTTATAAAACTCTGATTGTTAGGAATAAAAAGAATAAAAAGAAAAATAATACCTTACTATGCACCAGGCACTTCTCTAAGTGCATTACCTAAGTTAACTCAATCCTCACGCAATCCCATTGTCATAGATGCGACAGAGAAGTTAGTTAAGTCTCCTCTCAAAGTCCATATAGTAAGCAAGTGATGGAGCAAGACTGAAACCAATACTCTGGCTGCACAACTGCAAAGTCCAAGAGCTTAGAAACGTTCTATTGTCTCTCTCTAAAGGCATTTATGCATTTTACTTGTTCAGAGATCCCAGCATTGCCCACTTCCCCCACCCCACAGTACTGCCACCACTGCTACCACCAAACTTTGAAACACTACAACCAGATGATATGTTTTTTGAGGGCAAAGACCATCTCCTACTGGCCTTTATGCAGCGTCAATACAGTACTCTGCAAAAATAAGTACTCAATAAATAGTGTTAATTTATTATTAATATAAAACAATAACATCTATTTCTATATACTTGGGATAACCTGAATTATTATTGACACTTCTATATAGCCTTAGGAAGAAGGTTTTCCCCATCATCTTTTACAGGTGAAGAGACAGAAGTTCAATGATATTAACTCATTTGTAAGATCCTGACCAACGTGGGGTTCAGCTTCTGGCTATGGCCCTGGACAGCTCCTAAGTCCCAGCTATTTCTATTGTACGATTTTATCCCAAGACTGAAGCAAGACAATTCTTTGTAACATGAATGATTTAAAAATAAAGTTTTGCAGAAAGACCAGAAAAAAGTTATTTGTAAGGTTAACTTTATTTTCAAGATTTCTGTAAGATGAAGTATGCTGTCATTTGAGGGGTCTTTTAGTGATTCACTGATGGTTTTTGCCAGGGACTAAGTGGGAAAATCCCCTTATTCTGTTGCCTTTTGGGTCCCCATTAAGGCAAAAATGCCCAGCAAGGGAACCTCCAAAGACTGATGCCCTATTTCTGATTAGCAGTGGCACCATTTAGACTTGTTTTGCTGAAACAACAAATTGGGATCCCCTCTGCTAGAGCCACTAGCCAGAACCCAGGGACAGGAACACTGACCTGCTGTTAAGTGAGCCGCGTGGACAAGGACTTGGACTCCAGGCTTCAGCTCAAAGTGCACGGAGTTCAGGTTGAGCTTGTGAATCAGCAGTTCTGATATCTGAAAGAAGAAGTGTCAGAGTGAGTGCTACCAAAACTGTCACACCAACTATATACAAGCGTGCTGAGCAATATTCACTGCACTGGCCAAGGCATCCCAATATGATATGTGAATGATATGAGTTTACATGATTTTGAGTTTTTAGTCCACAATTTGCTGACGGAATTATTTTCTAAGCATGACCTGACTTTACATACGAATTGTTACAAAATAGGACAAACTATTAGTAAATCAGATATTTCTACTCTTATAAAATTATCCTGTTACCAGCTTGGAGAAATCACCCCTGGTTTTCTGAGAGGGCATTTGTTATACACAAGGATTTAAAAGAAGTAAACATACACAATTTACAAATTCTGGTGAGATTCATGTCCCTTTATTTTATTCCTTGATAGTGGCCTCTACCTTACTCCTTTCTTTGCTTCCCTTCTCTTCCACAAAACATACCCTGTGGCTTTTCCAGAATGGATATTTCATGGATATTTATTGATGATAAATATTGTTCTGCTAAAATAGTAAATTATACATTTGCAACAAAGTGTAAATCACAACTTAATGCATTGGCTGACTCCTGTTTCGTGCTTATGAACCTAAAACCACTCCTTAGGCTGACACATGTGTACTGGGTAGACGGATGGAATTCTGGGCCATGAAATAACCCCAACAAGGGACAAAGGACCTTGTTTTGGGTAGTAACAGCATAAGGTAAGGTTTTCTAGACAAGGTAAAACGCTGTTCACGTGTTTAAAGTAGAAAACCAGCTCAATTTGCTCTGTTTCATTCACCCTTTCGAGTCATTTGTGGAAAGCTATCAGACAAAACCACACTCCTATCATCTGGTCTCCTTGCCTCATTTTTAACATTCTAATCACAGTGTAGTATTTTATTCATATGCAATTTAAGTCTGGTTAGATGCTTTCTGAACATCTAGTTAAATTCTTAAATTATTTTTCCTTTTATATTTATTAAGTTTCGCTTAGTCTACTGAGTTGCCAAAATGACAGCTTTGGTCCTTTAATCAATTAAGCAGGGCCTGATGGCTTTGTTTTCAAGCACAGAGTCTCCTGCAGAGGCCCCTGTCCAGTAATGGAACCGAACTGCCCTGCAGATGAACTTCTTTGCTTAACAGGAACTTGGGATGTCTGTCAGTGACCCGTGGATGAGCACCTGGGATCCAGTTCAAGTTCAGCCTCTCAAATGTTTCCACTTAGCAAACCACGCAGAAGAACAAGGTTGTGATAAACTTATGTTGAAAACAACTTTATTCTCTCTCTATAAGCTACTCTTTCTCCTGGGTACTGAGAAGCTTCCAAAATGTTCCAGGTTTACAGGAAGAGTGGATTTCTAACACGGACTGTGTAGAATAGTTTTCCTTTGTGTCCTGTAAAGTATTACAATGTACAAGTTCCTATTCTATCTTATTCTTATCATTCAATTGGCAAGGCCTTTCTAAGAATCTGACAGTGGATTTTTTTTTTTTTTTTTTTTTTTGCAGTACGCGGCCCTCTCACTGTTGTGGCCTCTCCCGTTGTGGAGCACAGGCTCCGGACACGCAGGCCCAGCGGCCATGGCTCACGGGCCCAGCCGCTCCGCGGCATGTGGGATCTTCCCAGACCGGGACACGAACCCACGTCCCCTGCATCGGCAGGCGGACTCTCAACCACTGCGCCACCAGGGAAGCCCGACAGTGGATTTTTTAGTAGAGGATATCAGAAAGGTTTTGGCTATGAAATAAACATACACACACAGAAATGTGTGTATATATGTGTGAAATATATATAATTAAGTATGCATGAAATTCATATGCTTATATACATACGCATACATGTGTGCACATACATACATACTTATATTTGGAGAAAAAAATATTTTACCTCAAATAGGAAAAACTTATCACAAGTAATTAAGGAACTATCCTGGTTTGCAGAGTCCATCACGTAGACAAAAGGGGACTATGTATTTGCATGAGAAAGGCTTCTTTCTTTCAACCAGCTGAAGTGATATTTCTTTCTTCTCCCTGAGGATGTTTCTTCAATACTTTGTGGGAAAGAACTTATGCACAGAAACAAAACTAAATAAAATTTACACTGCTTACAAGAATAATCTCAGTTAGAACCATATAATTCTCTACTCAAATGAGTATGAAACTGTTGACAGATTTTGACATTACTTTAAATGTTTTCCACCCCATCTGCAGAAATGTTTATTCTGTATTGTTTTCATCAGTTCATGAGTTGTTATATACGTTTGTACATATATTATCTATGCATTGAACACTTTGTATGGGCAAAGTTGCATATTTCTTACTATTTTTTTTCTAACACAACGTATCTCAGGTGTTAGTGTTGCTATCTCCATTGAAAGGAACATGGAGCTTAGAGGACATTGCTAAGTTTACCCAGTTAATATTTGAAGAATTGAGATGAGAATTCAGTTTTTCTCGACTCCTAATCTTAGGACATTTCCATGACAAACATTTTCCTTGAGCCACCTGACAAAGACGCAAAAGATATTTGGAAGGAGGTCCAGCTGAGCAGATTTAGGAGATAAAAAATTGCAGCATTTCATTAATTATGCTTCTATCTCTCATCCAACTGTGAAGCGCACAACTTAAAACACCAGTCCCGTGTCAGTTGACCAATATGAGCTACAGGCAATTCCTAACCTCAGCCTCAGGATTGCCACACTCTGTTCACCAGTTAATACAATTTATAATGTTTAGGAGAGTCTTTGGCTATGAAAGGAGCAGGATAAACTGCGACTATAGAACAGTGTGGTGACAGCCTAAATGGGAAGCACGCAAGTTTGCATGATAAAGACTCAAGTGAAATAATGTGTAATTGCTGGGAGGTCGGTCCGCCTAAAGCAAGTTGAATCTATTCATTTTTCTTTTTCTGTCCAAAGCGTGTAGTCTTAGCAAATTTCATTTATCCTTTGTACTAGCATCCCTCTTCTGCTGCTCTCCATTTTCTCTTCTCTAATCATGACCAAAGAAACAACATATTATTCTTAGTATCTGCCTATTTGGTGGAATATGCCTATGATTCAAATGCAACCCACTCTTCGTTTAAAGTACCACTTAAAAAGACAGTGGGAACTCAATAAAAATACTTGGAAAGACACCATCAAAAGGGTGTAGTGGAAGGGACCTGGTAGAGGGAAAATACCAGTTCTCTTCCTCATCTTCTTCACGAAGTATGATGTTTAAGTGTGGTAATCAGAATAGGTTAGGTCAGGCTGAGGTAACAATGCTAAAATTTTGGGGACTTGAAACAAAGGAAGTATATTTCTTGCTTACACTCCATATCCACTGCAGGTAGGCAATGATGCTGGGCTCATTATAGTCACACAGAGACAAAGGCTGGTAGATCAGCCCCCTCAAATGTACACAACACCGTAGGAGGGAAAAAGCATTCTTAAGGTTCTGTAACTGGCATTTGAATACTTCAGCTTGGAAGTGACACTTATCACTTCTGCTCCCACCTCATTGGCCAGAATTAGTCACATGGTTCTGTCTACAGAAGAGACTCATGGGTACAACCCTACTGGTACCCAGAAGTGGTGAGCTAGAGATGTTTAGTCAACAGAAGGGATGGTTACCATGCAAAGAACACATTCAACATCTAAACAATGTTTAATGAGACCAGTAGAGGAAAACAGACTCTCAGATCATTAGAATGGAGTGTCAAACATTGAAACACAAAGAAAGAGAAGTTTAAGGACAACACAGCAGTTGGTAATTTATGAAACACGAAACCCAAAGAAGTGGTACAAAGTGAAACTACAGATTCAAAATGGGCTTTGGCAGATTTATCCATGGCAAAGCTACATTGGGCCAAACAACTAATGCTTCTCTCTGAAGTTGGGAGGAGGGATGCAAACCCTACTGAACATAAATAGCATTCTGGTGCCATGTTTAGAGGGAGACTTGCTTGGGATGACCTTGCAACTGACCCAGTCAGTCAATCCTGATCATGTTAAGTTATGAAGGCCCCCTCAAAGAGTAGTTGAATGATATTACTTTTGGAATCAACAGAGAAAGATCTTTCTCAATTCATATAGCATGACTTCTGGAGTAAAACTTGGAGTAAGCAATGGAGCCAAACATGAATTCTATTTAAAAATTCTCTGTTTTGTTAGCACGACAGAATCAGTTTGATTAAAGTGACTAAGAAGTTTTTCCCGGATGACATAATGAAGAAATAATTTGTCCATATTCACTCCTTTCCCTTGGACACTCCAACACCAGCTCTAAGCTTCTCTTTTTCTCCTTTTGCCATATTCCTTTGGCTCAACTCTTACCTACTCTTTCAATTACAGTTTCCTGTTTTAGTGACCTTGTGAACTCCAAAATATTTCTTCAATTCCTCGCTTTAAAAAATCTGAACAGGGCAGACTGAGTATAAAGAAAATAGTCTGAGATGATTTATTACATTTCATAATGAATCTTTAATTTCTAAAAATGTTGCCAATAGACTGCTCCATTTCCAGAGGCACCTTTCCTTTCCCTGTCTTTTGGATTCTGCATCTGTCAAATGTACATGGTAACACAAACAACCGAAGAGGAAATTCCTTGTTGGTGGTTGACATTTTGTCCTTAGTCTTTTTGTTACTTTTAAATGCGCTCATGCCCTTTAAGGATTCAGCAAGATAACACCACGTAGGCTCCCTATCTCCCCAGCACAGCATCACACCCAGAGCATGATGGTCCTTCCTCCTTCCAGGAGAGGTAGATACAAATCTGAGGACTCAGAGAGATGCCTGGGAGTACAGTGGTGGAGGGGGTATGGTTTGCTCCACACCTGAGCAGCTGGCTTCAGGGCAGCCCTATCCCTGATGAGGCCAGCTAAGGGCAAGTGAGACTTTTCTCACTCTCTGGAGATGTGAAGTAAAGAGTGGTGGAACCCTTCCAGACAGAGGTCACTTGATTAACCCAGCCCAATGTTATCCGGATAACAAGGTCAAGTACTTCTCACTGTGAGGAATTTTCAATTTATTTCACAGACAAGCTGGCTCCAACTAAGCCAGCATCTCTCCTCCCCTGGGAACATTATTAGAGGAAGCTGAGGGAGGAGAGCCCAGAGCCCTTTGCTGGGGCCCTGCCCTCACAGTCTTCAGGGTCCATCTGGTCAGGGTCCCACTCATTCCCCTGCTGGGAGTTCTGTGTAGTATCTTTACAAGAAAGGCGCCAGAGTATTAACAGGGGGGATAAAGTCAGCTCTTCCCAAGTTCCATCTGGGATTCAGAGTGCAGCCTTTAAAGGAGTGGGGTCCTTTCTGTTGTTTGGTTTTATTTTGCATTCAGTTGAAATTTCTATGTAATTTATGACAGAGGAAGTCAGTTGCTTTTGCCTGCCTCCCGTTCCTTCTCCTTCCCCCACATTTTTCTTTAAGGAACCATATCCTTATTTATTCTTTGCCCATTTGGTTTAGGAAGGGCTCCCTAAACTCCTGATCCGGGGAGGGTATAAAACATTGAGTTGTCACTAATGGAGATCTAGTCTTCTGATTACCAGGCTAGTTAAGACATGCCCACTTCAGCCAAGTTGAGTCAGTGAGAATTATCACCCTGGGCTCTTGGGGTGCACTCAGGGGAGAGGCAATGTCTTTTGAATGGGGCTGATAAGATGACTAAATAAAAGACTGGGGCTTCCTGTGGCTATTCTTGTCTTCCTATGTGTTGGCTTCATTCTCAGGCAGACTTCCCATGTGGTAGCAACGAAAAGAGATGGAGAAAGAGGGAGAGAGGAAGACAGGGGAGTAATCTGGTGACGTTTCCTCTCTGAGTTCATCCACGCCTGAACTGTATCCTTGGACTTCCCAACTAAAGAAGCTCATGACTTCGCCTTTTCCCCTTAAATTTGTTTGAATAGAATATATGTGCACTGCATCAGGAAAAAAACCCTGCAAAAACCCAAAGCAAAACATCTCTTGTTCATTTCCGGGTACAACAGGCTTGGTATCTTGGGGGGCCCGCAGAAGTCAAGTGGTACCCAAAGACACATCTGCAGCGTGGCAGAGCAAGGGGACTCTAGGCTTGAGAGTTAGTTGCAGAAACAGAACCAGAAACTCATTTTCCTTGAAGAGTTGTGTCTCCTCAGGCAATTCACAGCTCCCTGTTGGGGCCTGAAGTTCTTCATTTTAGGGTGACTGAGTCAGAGAGAAAGATTAAAGGACCCCTCTTAGGACAAAACCTGTAGGATTCCTGTGGGCAGCCCCTATTTTGTTGGTTCTCGACACAGGCTTAATTTGTATGTTGATTTCATAACTGCACTTATTAATCGGGGTAGTGATACTCTCCACAAGACACTGATTTCTTATGTACCTGGTTTGGCATTTGTTTGGTCACTGTATTTAGTTTGAGTTCTGGGTAAGGCTGCTACACTGGCAATTCCCTTAACCAGAGTTACAATCTCTCACTTGGTACTCTGTTTTCCCTTAATGCCATCCATCAGCATGATAACTTAGATGAGTCATCCTCCCTCGAGTTTACTCATTCATGCATGTTCTTTCTGTTTCCTGTTGTCCTTGTTCTCTTGTGCAATTTCATTCATTAATCTTTTTCTCCTTATTGTCACCATCCTCTTTCTTCCAATACATGTCCTGGACGATACTAGTCTTTAATACTCTTACTTTTCTTTCTTTCTTTTTTTTTTTTTTTTTTTTTTGCATTTCTCATATACTCTCCTCCTATCACAAAATGTCCATAAATGTAACCAACATCTATTTACCACTTACTGAGTATCTACTATAGGTCAAGGGCTTTGCTGTATCATTTCTTTAATGACCTCTCAAACATCTTCTGAGATGGGTGTTATAGATTATGTGATTTGGGCTGAATTACTTAACTTTTCTGAATATTTGTCCTCTATAGGATACACACAATGAATACAAGAGCTGAAGCTAGAAACCTGGTGTATGTTTCTCCAAACCTGTGGTCTTTCTAATAAAATGTCTGCACTCCCTACATGTGTACCAAATGTTAAGTCCCACAGCTTTCACACAAGCCAAGCCAGCTGCCTTTAGATCTCCAATTAAATGGCTCATCAATACCTGATACCAGGCTGCCTCAGGGACAGTTACTCAGGTCTCCGAGAGTGTCCCTGGAGGAGCCACTCAGACAAGACCGAATAAAGAGAAAGAAGAACTCTAGGGGAAATAGACAGTCAAAGCAAGATACACAAGTAAACCAAGTTTCAGAGAACACACCCCTCTTCTTCCCACATTTCCTCTCAAGGAAACATCTAGAAAATATATTTTAGAGAAAAAATGAAAAGTATGAGAAATAAGGATGCACAGATGATGTGGTAACTGGGAAATTAGCTGGCTTTATAACTGGACTCTTCCATATCGAGAAGACTATATTCTGGATTTCATGCACAATCCATAAGATTTCCAGAGGAGGAATAATTATAAGCGTCCCTACCTACATGCCTTGGATAGCGATCTACCTCCCCTCTAGGTCTCATGAGCAGTGTGGTGATAAGAAATAATCCATTCTTTCTCCCACTGAATTGCAGGTGCAGAGAATAATTTGTCAAATACAGTGGGAAGTCTAGAGCTAGGGCTGAGCAAAGTCAGATGTAGGTCTGATGGGTTCCCTGCTGCCCGACCCCTAACTACAGTTCACTAGGAGATGGGGTTCAGTGGGGTTTTCCTTGACAGCCCAGTTATTCAATTACTTGCACATGGAAAACAATAGAGAGGTGAGTCTTTTGCCAAGTGAAAAAGCGGCAGTTAAAAGGCGGGTGTGCCCACGGGTAGGCCAGCCTATAATTTGGGGTTGTTAATAAGGCTATTATAGGAGGTTCTCAAACCATCTTGGAGACTAGAGATCATGGGACTAGATTATAGATTTATTCTAAGTAAATTGAAAAGCTCCAAGTACTGGAAGGGAGAAAGCCAATATTTACTTAGTGTCTGAGAGGAATCCTATTTTTTTTTTTTTTTTTTTTTTTTTTTGTGGCGGTACGCAGGCCTCTCACTGTTGTGGCCTCTCCCGTTGTGGAGCACAGGCTCCGGACGCGCAGGCTCGGCGGCCATGGCTCACGGGCTCAGCCGCTCCACGGCATGTGGGATTTTCCCGGACCGGGGCAACGAACCCATGTCCCCTGCATCGGCAGGTGGACTCTTAACCACTGTGCCACCAGGGAAGCCCCAGGAATCCTATTTTTAATCTATCTGCCAGAAAGAATTGAGAAACCAAAATCATGTAGTTTTTAACAGGAGAACCAGACCAAGACTGATCATTTTAACTGAATGGGTGAAGAATAACAATAACATCATCATAGTAATAATCTTCACTATAGACATTGGATAATCTTTTGAAGTTAAAAGGAAGGAAGGGAGAAAAAAGACCTAAGGGAACAGAAGAGAGAGAAACAGACACAGACACACACACAGACACACACACACACACAGACACCCTAATACTTCAGAGGTGGTGGAGATGAGGAGAGAGTAGACCCCACGTAGCCAGGAGAGGTGCTTGGAGCCAATATCACTCATTTATTATAAGCTCAAATCAGGTCATCTTAGTATGGTGGTGATTCATGATTTGTATGTAAGTTGTACCTTTTTAAAAAGATACATCATTTGATTCTGATGGTACTCCTATGATGTAAGTGTGTGAGGTAAGATATAAATGGATTTGACTTCTATGTCTTGTGTAGCCTCTTGCTTTTTTCCCCCACCTAATATCTTGGCCAGATATATCTTGTCACATCAGTACACAAAGATTTATCTCATTCATCGTAAACACTGTAGAGTATCCCACAGCGTGGGATAGACCCTGAGTGGTTTAGCCACTGACGACAATACACACTCTTGCACATATTTTTTGGTGAAGCTGTAGTTAAATCACCAGATTATGTTCCTCAGCAGAGGACAGGAAAGTGGACGACTCCACAAACAGCTGGCACCCTCGCTCCCACGTGGAGATTCCCCAGAACTGCTGTCGTGGTCAGACACTAGCAGGGTTGTGGCTCAGACTGCTGGGAGAAGCTGAAATGTCACCTGAGGACTCACCTGCTCCAGGTCCTCGGCTGACCTTTTGTTTTCTCCTGTGGGATCCTGATAGGGCAAGACAAAGAGCTCGGCAGCGGTGGGTAAGCCAGGGAGCACCGCCACCAAGATGTGCTGGCCCGGAACCGCGGTGGCCTGAGGGAGAGACACAGAGGCGCATGTGAGTCCTGCAGGAAAGCTGATGAGAAGGGACCAAGTGTTCAGCAGAGAGTTGGCGGGGGGAAGAAGACACAAAGGTGTGGAGGTAGGGCGGGAAAGTAGGGTCCTGGGTGTACCAGTTGGGGAGGGATGTGAGAGACACCACTGGGTACAAGTCAGACTCTGAGGTCTGGTCCTAGCTCCATCCTCGTGAGACCTGAAACACTTTGCATCTCCTCAAGTTAAAAAGTGGGAATAGCAGTACCTGTCTTGTATAAGTAAGTGGACCTTGCCAGTGAGAAGGCCGTCACTTACTGAGCTTTATCTTCTGCCTCTCATGCCTTAACACTTTCTAACCTAGCTTCCTTCTTCCTCAAAGCATTAAAGTTATTCTCCAGACTGACCAGGCATACCTCCATCACCTAACCTAACCCCAGACCACAGCCCCCAGGCGTCTGCTGAGTTCTCCACAGCGTCAGACCCTGATGACCATCCCGTTCCAGGAAGCACTCTCAGCCCTTCACTCTGCTGCACGGAATCGTCTATTAAAATCATAGATATCACTCACTCAAGAACTTCCTCTTTCCTGAGCCCACTCTCTAGATGGTTCTAGAATCCACGGCTAAAATCCTGGCTTCTCTCTCCAGGGGCCAAGTCAGAACGTCATTTGGTTGTTTTATGAGAACTTCTCATATTCACCCCGGAAATCTTCATTCTGCACGTGGATGACCGGAGCCACTCCTTTCCCAGATACCCTAGCTGGGAGCCTTATCTCGTGTCCAGCACCACACTCTCCTTTCCATGTCCTATCTAATCAGTCTATGAGACCTTGACAAGTCACCCTCCACACGAACGATCCTACTGGTTCCTTCCTGTTTAAATGCCCCCCCCCCCGTTAATATCTCAATTCAGCCTTTCCACTTTCTCCCTTCAAGTTTTAAAACAGCCTTCGCATCTCCAGGAGACAGGCTACTACTTCCAGATTTATCTTCCTACAGTCCAAAGCAGATTGTGTTTCCATGTCCAAATTCATGCACAAATTTCCACTGCCAACTGGGTTAAATATCTATTCAAAGCCTGCAATATGGTCCCACCTTTCCTTCCTAAACTAATTACCCACAACTCATAATGTCATCTTACGCTTAGCCAAATAGACTCACGTACAATTTCTCAGTATTCCAGCCTTTTCTTGCAAATGTTTTTGTGCATGCCATCTCCCCCAGAATGTCTTTTCTATACATTTGCTGCTAGAACATTACTTCTCCTTCATGAGCCCTCGTAAAGTTCTCTTATTTCAGAGTATTTTTCATGATTTCCCAATTAGATGATTGTTGGTTTCTGAAATCTACATTTATATTTTTTTCAAAGTAGCAGGAAATTCCATTTATTGGGTCCTTACCATGTGTCTGGCATTGTGCTAAGCAACTTCTTAATATAATGTAATGCGACACCCCACAGCGACTCTTTGGAGCAAGTGTTATTATGCCTCTCTGTACAGGTGAAGACAGATCACGGGTTGGGAGTCTTCAGGAAGCTGGCTCTGAGTTTAGTGCGTAGGGTGTTTATTAGGGGACATTCTTGGAATCAACATCTATAGGAGCGAAGGCCAGGAAGCAGGAATGGACAGAGGGAGAAGCTGAGCTGTGAAAAACACGAACAACAACCTCAGAAGATCCTGTAAGGAGTGAGAATGGCCCTTCAGATTTGTCTGAGGTTGCACTGAGTGGCCAGGCCTTTATACAACCACGTCATTGGACATGAGCCACTCCAAAAGGGACATGACATGGGGAAGGCCGCTGAAGCCTCTGCCCACAGCACTCCCAGCAGCTAAGATAACAGTCTTTCCCTGAATGGGGATCTGGGAGGGGCATCCCTATTTCTGCTACAGGACAGACAGTAGATGGAGGAAAGTTCAACATTGGCTCAGGGTCATCTAGGTAGTGAGTGGTGACACTTAGTTTGAAACCTTGGTCGGACCATAATGCCTCTGTCCTGAACCAGCGCTCTCCTGCCTTCCTTCTCCTGACACTTATCACAAAGCAGCTCCTATCCCGGCTGATATCATACTGTTTTACGGCCGTCCTAGATTTTTTTTTTTTTTTTTTTTTTGTGTTACGCGGGCCTCTCACTGTTGTGGCCTCTCCCGTTGTGGAGCACAGGCTCCGGACGCACAGGCTCAGTGGCCATGGCTCACGGGTCCAGCCACTCCGCGGCATGTGGGATCTTCCCGGACCGGGGCACGAACCCGCGTCTCCTGCATCGGCAAGCGGACTCTCAACCACTGCGCCACCAGGGAAGCCCCGTCCTAGATTTTAAACTCAAAGCTTATGTCTAAACCATCCTCGTTATCAACAAAACTGTTTACTGAATGACATTCAATTAAAGATTCCATTGCAAAATGTCAAAAGAAACATCCCAGCTGATGAGGAAAACACAGTCGATTTTATATCAAATTCTGTTACAGAATGAATAGGAAGAAAACTATAAATAAGTTGACTGCCGGCTGTACCTCTTATAGAGCTTATTAGGGGACACTTGGCAATAGAGTACTTCAGAACTTAAAGAAGTGGCCAAGTGTAATTACTGATCTCAAAGATAGGGTGGGGTGCTAGGAACCAGGGCTGGCTCAGCTGCCTCTTAGGAGTGGGTAACAAAGGAGCCTTTAAAGCTCCCTCCACCCCATCACCCCTTATCCTGAGGGCTGTTGAGCCAACCTGTTTGTTCTCCATTTAGCTGATTATGCTATGCAGTGGCCTAGAAATATTAATGAGCAGTCACTTCTAGCCTACTGGACAGCTGGTGGAAAGGTGGAGGCTCAGGGCATCTGAGCCCTAGACAATTAATGAGAAGAGAAATCAGCCTGGAAAACATCGCTGCTGCGCTAATGCCTGGTTGATAAATCACCTGGGGGTGTTGGATAGCTGCCTCGGAGATCTACAGGGACGTGGACCTCTAGAATGCCGCAGACTGAAGGAGGTGAGCTGTGGGTTCACTGAAGGGTGTAAGTCATCTCTCTTGGACAGCAGAGGAGAGAAACCAGTTGTCACACCAGGGACAAACAGCTCCAAAGGAAAAAGGGCCTGTTCCAGTTGGGCCTGTGGTCTGGTAGCTGCAGCCCCTGGTGGCCATAATGTTTAGCCACCAATAACGTCATAGATGCTGAGAGTCATTAAGAAAGATAAAGGTGAGATGGCATTTACCCAGAGGCACAGAAGATAACTCTTCTCCACCCCACTATTCCGTTTATTCCTGTCTCTCTATGTAACAAGACAAAGGATAGCAGCAGAGTGGAGCGGTAATCAAGATTCAAACCTTGATGGTCTGACTCCAGAGCCTGATTTCAAACTATACAGCATTGGGCAAGTTATCTGCCTCTAGATTCAGTTTTCTCACTTGTAAAGTGGGAATAATTATTCTATCTACATCATAAGCTAGGGGTTTTGTGATTAAATGTGTTTAAAAATGCAAAACACTGAGAAGAGTTTCTGGAATATTGTAAGTGCTGAATAAATATCAACAAAGATAATGGTATGAACACGGAGAAGGCCAGCTCTTTGCCAAAAGGCTGGATGCGAGATCTGTTTTCTGAGCAGGGGTTACCTGAATGCCTTTGTCTCTCCTTATCCCTTTGGGTCAGGAGACACCATGTGTTGGGTGCAGGAAAGAATGTATAACTAATCCTAAATTGACTTTTCTTTCGTGCTAAGAATAGACTTTAGGGAAAAGTCATCTCTGATTTTCTGGGTTTGTGCAATAAATCCGTGAGCAGATATCCCATTCCTCTGACTGTCCACGGAAGTGGAGTATGCAGGGGGGAATGTGCCTAGAAGAGGGTGTCTGGTCAGAT
Source organism: Aethalodelphis obliquidens (assembly GCF_003676395.1). Taxonomy (NCBI): domain Eukaryota; kingdom Metazoa; phylum Chordata; class Mammalia; order Artiodactyla; family Delphinidae; genus Aethalodelphis; species Aethalodelphis obliquidens. Next base: position 23,455,518 of record NW_020837955.1, read on the forward strand.
TGTAGGTGACCTTTGCTCAGAGAGGGATGAACCACACCAGCTTGTTACTCTCCCAGGAACCGGATGAGGCTACGCTTCACATGTGAAAACCCAGACACGGGATTCAGATCCTTCACTTCAGTTTTGTAGCTCTGACACTTATTAGCTGTGAGGCTTTAGACAAGTTATTTAACTTCTCTGAACCTCAACTGCCTATTCTGCAAATGAAGACAATAATACTTTCTCTTTTTTTAAGCATCTTTTAGGTCCCCCCCCCCTTTTTTTTTTTGGCCATGCTACATGGCTTGCAGGATCTCAGTTCCCCAACCAGGAAACGAACCTGGGCCATGTAAGTGAAAGAGCTGAATCCTAACCATTAGACCACCAGGGAACTCCCAATAATACTTTCCTCTTGGGGCTGTCGTGGGAGAGAAATGCCATTAAAAGAACTGGGACATAGTAAGGTGACTACCCTCCTGTGCTGAGGGTTCACTGTGCTGTTGTGCTGGACATCCGTGAAGCTGGAACCCAGGCTGCTCTTACCAGTTGTATCCGTGCTGTGCCAGTATGATGCACAGGAGCTGTGTTTACATGTACCAATGGCTAATCATGAACTCTACCACGTGACTGTCACATATTTCCAGGGTTGTCGTCTCTAAGCAGAACAAGCGTTTCACAAGGGGTAAGGACCCCCTGATTACTCAATTTCATTTCCCCCCATAGCACCTGTGACGTGTCTGCACACATGGGGCTCAGCTTTGCAGGTATCAGACAGATGATGCCCACTTCCCCTGGCCTCCGGCTCTTTCCTCCCATTTATTTGAGCAAGGGTCCCCTCTCCATGAAGCTCGGTAAAGACAGAGAGGAAAAGGGTCTGGGCCAGAGGAGTTGTTTGCACTCACCTCCACCAGGGACTTCTTGATGACTCGGCTGATGTCTCTCCTCCACTCAGGGATGTCCGGGTTGTAGTCGTCCAGGTTTGGAGAAAAGGACAGGCGAAGAGATCGGAATTCCTCTGGAAATACAACAGTAGGCGGATTACTATAAATCAGATAGGTCTCTCAAGAAGTCTGTTGTACTTTATATTTTATGCAAAGCCCTAATGGAGGGTCCTTTTCCTTCATACTCAACAGAGAGACCTTACTACAAGGCAAGTTCAATATCCCATCCCTCTTACCTCTCAGCTCCTTTTCCAGACCAAAGCCCTGGTCTGTGGCCCATGCTTAGCTCCACAGCCTTGTGCATTGTTCCCAGTTCTAGCCCCTGCACTCCTGGACACTAATTGTGCACACCTGAAGTGCCCTGACAGCATCGCAGGTTTATGTCTCTGGGCCTTTTTGCACACGCTGCCCCTTGCCTAGAATGCCCCATCCTTCTCACCTTCTGTGCACACAACATTCAAGCTCTAGTTCAAGCATTTACTGACTGAATGATCTCCCCCACCATATTCTGATTTTCTTTCTTCTGGTACAACTGTGTTGGGCACATACCTTCACTACATCATCATTACATCATAATAATTATTATATGATTATATAATTATAGTCATCATTGTAGTCATTCTACTGCTAAATTCTGTTTATATGGAAGTTTCATTTAAAGGAATTTTCAGGTCTTTAATTCAAGGCTTTTGTTAGTTGGCACAGTAGCCCCTGAGTTAACCTTGGACATCCAGGAAGTAGATGGAATTATAAAAGCAAGGATTTTGTGCAGAAATAAAAGAATTCTCTTGTCTGTAAGAGAATATGGGGAGGAAGTCAGAGGAGCTTGAAGCACCGCCAGACCGTGATGCATACATAACACTTAGTGCAAGAGCGGGAGGAAGGTTCAGCGAGGCTGATGGGAAGTCCACGAGCCAAAGTCAGCCAGAGGAGCCCCACGTCCCAGGAATGGGTTCGCCCTAGTATTCCTGCCGCACTCAGTCACTGGCTGGCTGGCATGGCGTTGGCCCTAGCACGATGATGAGTTTCAGAGCACAGCCCTGGGGGGTCTTAGCACAGGGTATACTCAGACCACATCGCTCCCCTGAAATCTGCTGGAGGCTCCACATTGCATTTTGAGTAAGATTCCGATTCATATCATGGCCTTCATAGTCTCACACAATCCAGTGCCGACCTTCCCTCCTGTCTTATGTCCCTTAGGCTGCCCTGCACTCCACGACCCCGTCCTTCCCTGTGTTCCTCAATATGCCGTGTTCCTTCCCATGTTAGCACACCTCCAAGTCCCAGATGACAGCCTTCTCGGCTCCTTTTCAGCCTTCAGTCTCTCCTGGGAGAAACCCCTCCCACCAGCAACCTCAGGTATCCTCCCTTTCACCAACTCTAACACCTTTCACCATATGACCCTATTTGTCTTCTTTATTCTTCTTGCCTTTAAAATTATTTTGTTTTGGGGGGTAAGCGGGGGAGGGACAAATTGGGAGATTGGGATTGACCTACACAAACTACTATATATACAATAGATAACTAATAAGGACCTACTGTCTGGCACAGGGAACTTTACTCAATATTCTGTAATGACCTATATGGGAAAAGAATCTAAAACAGAGTGGAGATATATATGTATAAAACTGATTCACTTTGCTGTACACCTGAAACTAACACAACACTGTAAATCAACTATACTCCAATAAAAATATAAATAAATAAATCATTTGGTTTTTTTACTGTCTGTCTCCCACAAAAGAATATTAGTTCAATGAGGACGAGGGCACTGTGTTCCTGGCCCTTTGGGACAGTGCCCAGTTCATGTTAGATCTTCAATGACTAGGAGTCATTTAATTAATTAGTTTGTTGAATAAATAAATGCATAAGTATCAGTGGAGGCTCTCTGTAATTTATGCATTTTATTATTCAACAAACATTTCTTTCTTGTTTTAGGCATGTTCTGGTGTTTCACGAGGGGTTTAGCAACATCGGCAATGCCGATGACACGTTCAGGAAACACAAAAACCCACTCGTGCGTTTCCTAACACTGCTAAAGATTTATTAGGCGCAGGCACTGAAGACTCTTACATGATCAGGCCTGTACTTATGGCAGTCAGCTTACTCCAAACATGTATTTTTCAAAGTCTGACTATTTTATGAGTCACTGGCCACCTAGGTGAATATCCCCATTTCAGTTCTGATGGAGAAGAATGAAACGCATACTAATTAGTAGGACGGTAAATGGCAGCCCAAGGAATCACCCACTGAGTCCTAACTTTTCACTTTGAAGATGTATGTGTATGTCATTTTCACTTTCCCCAAGCCTCTTAACCAAACTGTGGAGACTTCACCTCAAAAGAAGATATTTATCTTAATAAAAAGACACAAATGAGAAAAATGGTGCAGCTCCCTTTGTAATTCCTTAGCATGCTAAACAGCAGTGCAGAGAAATGTTATGCCTAAGTTTATTCAACAAATAGGGGATGCATATGGGAGGACTGAAAAGGGTAAACACCAGTAATATATGTATTTTTTGCAGCTGCTGAGAGATGAAGTCTGTACATTTACATTTTATTTTTTGTATTTAAAGGCAAACCTGAGCCCTGAAGCAAATTAAGGAAAACCATGCAAACTAAATTTTCTTGTCTCCAGTCTCTTGTGTGCCTTTGGGCAGACAATCTTTCCTCTGTCGACTTCCCAAATATGATACCTCCTTCAGTCTGACCATAATGGTCTTAACTTTCCCCTCAGCTTAATTAAACTTTAGACAGGTTTCTTCGGGAATTCAGGCTCTGACCTCCCTTTTCTTAGGGCATCTACTTTAGAAACTTGCAATTGTAAATTCTTCCTCTGCACCTTTGAGATGTAAATCTTCTGCAATCCAGGAATGCCTTTCTCAAGGACCTGGAAGCCATCTCTGAAATGACATACAGATTGCCAACAAACACATGAAAAGATGCTCAACATCACTAATTAACAGAGAAATGCAAATCAAAACCACAATGAGGTATCACCTCACACTGGTCAGAATGACCACCATCAAAAAATCTACAAACAATAAATGCTGCAGAGGGTATGGAGAAAAGGGAGCCCTCCTGCACTGTTGGTGGGAATGTAAATTAATACAGCCACTATGGAGAACAGTAAGGAGGTTCCTTAAAAAACTAAAAATAGAACTACCATACAAGCCAGCAATCCCACTACTGGGTATATACCCTGAGAAAACTATAACTCTAAAAGATAGGGGCTTCCCTGGTGGCGCAGTGGTTGAGAGTCCGTCTGCCGATGCAGGGGACATGGGTTCGTGCCCGGTCCAGGAAGATCCCACATGCTGTGGAGCGGCTGGGCCTGTGAGCCATGGAGGCTGAGCGTGCGCGTCCGGAGCCTGTGCTCCGCAACGGGAGAGGCCACAACAGTGACAGGCCCGCGTACCGCAAAAAAAAAAAAAAAGATACATGTACCACAATGTTCATTGCAGCACTATTTACAATCGCCAGGACGTGGAAGAAACCTAAATGTCCATCGACAGATGAACCAACAAAGAAGATGTGGAATATTACTCAGCCATAAAAAGGAATGAAATTCAGTTATTTGTAATGAGGTGGATGGACCTAGAGTCTGTCATACCGAGTGAAGAGTCAGAAAGAGAAAAACAAATACCAGATGCTACCGCACATATGTGGAATCTATAAATACGGTACTAATGAACCTTTATTCCTACAGGGCAGGAATAAAGATGCAGATGTAGAGAATGGACTTGAGGACACAGGGTGGGAAGGGGAAGCTGGGACGAAGTGAGAGAGTAGCATTGACATCTATATACACTACCAAATACAAAATGGATGGCCAGTGGGAAGCTGCTGCATAGCACAGGGAGATCAGCTCGATGCTTTGTGACCACCTAGAGGGGTGGGATAGGGAGGGTGGGAGGGACACGTAAGAGGGAGGGGATATGGGGATCTATGTATACATATAGCTGATTCACTTTGTTGTACTACAGAAACTAACACAACATTGTAAAGTAATTATATTCCAATAAAGATACATATATATATATATATATATATATATATATAAAGAAAGGAAAGATAGCACCCCTGCCTCTGGGAGGGTAGGAGCCTATCTTCCCTAAGCACCAATTAGCAAACACCTGTGGCTTAACCACACTGATAATCCCCTCCCCGCAGAGTCCTTTAGCTTATCCCAGAGTTTAAAACTATTCCTGCCATTTGTTTCTGTTGAATTCAATCTTGCCTGTTTAACACCCTGTGATGCAATTTTCCTTTAATAGGTCATGCCTGTCCTTAGAATTTTCTAGTTATATATATGAAACTCTGGACAACCCACCTGACTGAAGATGAATTAAGGATGTTGGATGGCTCAGGAATTTGGTTAGAGGAGGGAGAGACCACTCTCCCTGCTCAAACTTTTAGTTAAGAAATGCTTTTTAATGAAGAGAACCCATATGATGGAGAATGACCCACTCTCGATGATGCCTTTAGAAGGATTTTAGGAAGAGGAAGAACTAAGCACAGCAAGGGATAGAAGGTTTCCATGAAACTAGATTCAGAGTTATACTTACCAGATTATTCAGATTATATTTATCCCCATATTTTGTCACTTGTATAACAGGGGTAATCATAGCATATTTCTCATAAGTCTGTTCAGAGGATTCAATAAAACAGATCATATATATCAAATGCTTAGAACAGATGCTGATAAAGGATCCATCAACATTAATTTCTACCACTACCATCATCATCATTATTATTATCATTAGATCTGTTACTGAATAGCAGAATGACTTTAAGCCAGTAGTTTCCCATTTTGGGGCCACAATTTCCTAACTGTGAAATAATGGATTGGACTAGGTAAGTCCAAAGACCTTCTAGATTTAAAGTTCTGTCTGTGGTTCGAATGAGGAGATAGCTGTTGGACTAATGGGTCAGTGTCCATTAGTGACACTGGTGAAATCCAGGAGGGAGAGACGAAAGAGAGCATCCGATGGAAAAGACATGAGAGCCAAACATGTAGGGTAATTTCGGAGCATGGGCCCTGGGTCTAGAAGGGGTGGGCTGGAAGCTCAGCTCCACCACTTACTAGCTGGGGCAAGTTATTTACCTCTCTGAAAAAAATGAGAGTAATAATATTGGCTACCCTGCACTACGATTGTTATGAGAATTAAATGCATTTCCAGAGCGTAGAAAGGAGATGGAGAGGAAAGAGAAACAAAAGCTCTCCTCCATTAGGGCCACCTGGCTAAGAGGTCGCCTTACTGATGGGACCTTGTAGGAAAACCACAGCCCTGGTTTACTTTCACTTAGTGTTGGGGCTTATCAAGTCTCTTCAGGAAGGGGAGAGGGAGGAAACATTACGTAATCTAACAGGCAGCCATGCAAGAGGAAGAGTGTCCTCAGACACATTCAAAGTTGCTTACAAATTACTTTCTGAATTTGAAGGTCAAGTTAGCAAGATGAGAAACGAAAAACAGAACCTGCATCAGAATCAATTAACTCTGGAACTGGAACAATTGATATTGTTTGGACCACGAGCTAGTGTGTGTCTCTGTCTCTGTCTCTCCATCCCTCTCAACCTCTGTCTCACCTTCCCTCCCTCCCTCCCCTGAGCCTCTCTCTTGCCCTCTCTCTGCACAGCATTTATTTCCCCATCTATCTCCTTTTAAATTCCTGCTTTTTAAATTTTAATTTTCCGGGATGCATTAGTACCGCTTTCATATTAACAACAAAAGTTCATATTTTTACCATCTACTAAAGCACCTAGTGCAGATCCATCTGACTATCTTTCTATGCAGAAAAAAATTAGCAAAATGAGATCAATTTGTATAAACTGTTTTCCACCAAGGTTTCCACCTTTTCCATTTCAGTAAATTTTCACTCCATGTAACACCTTGACCACATTCAATTTCCCCAACTGGTTACCACATTGTTCTGTACAGCTGTTTGTTCAAACTAATATCTAGGCTACAATGATGCACATGTGCTTGTTATGACCCTTTCTTCACTTTTAGACTAGCAGAGTGTTTTATAAAGGATACATATTTGCAGAAGAGCTTTTCAGAGCATTTAGACATTGGCAGATTCTTCTTAATGATCAAGACTCTTGAAGTTGAACTTTAAAAATAAAAGCCTCAATATTAACCTCTTTTTTTTATAATAGGTTTTAGCTCTTTGAATACCACCAAAATACCAAATGGAATGAATCAGCCTTACACATAATGAAACTCACTCTTCTCTACCTAAGGGAGGTGGGCGTACAGTCGTTCTATGGGCACCAAAGCCAGTTTGAAAAAAAAAGCAATAAACCCTCTTGCGGTTTTGTGACCACTATGTTGCTGGTGAACCGTATCTTCCCCAGAGGAGGAGATGAGCCTTGACTCAGCTCTTTCTCAACCACTACCCTCTGTTCCCTGGGAAGATTCATAGCGAGGATGGCTTCCGGCACCAAGGTACCAAAGCACCTCATCTGAGGGATGGATGAGGGCAGTGATGGATCAGCAGACAGACCACTCACCGTACACTGCGATGGTCTTCGTGTCCTGCAGGATGGCATTCCCAGCTGAGACTTGCACTGTGATGGTGTTCATCCCTTCAGAAGTAAACTTGAATGATATGCTTCCCTCCAAGGTGATCAGGGGCTAAAACAAATGAGGCCACAGAGTGAAGGGACAGCTGTTCAATTACAGATGAGATAGGCACCAGCTCTGAGCCACTGACAAGCTCTTTAAATCAGCGGAAGCTCTTTCTGGGGCATTCCATGTGACTAACTCCACCTATGCCTCCCCATCACCTCAAGTTCAGGCCAGAAAGGGACTATTAGAGACATGATGCCAAGAAACTCTACTCATTCTTTGTGAATTTGACACCTCCTTTCTGCTATCATCCTGATTCAGGGCTGGGGAGATCCATAGGTCTTACTTGCTGGTGGGACATATCTCTCTTTGTTGATAACCTACTTGTATCAAGCAAATCCCTTAATCTGAGGCAATATTAAAGAGGGGGTTCATATTAATCCAGATTTAAGCAGTAGTCACTGAAAGTCTACAAGGTGCCAGTGCTCCTCTAAAGGGTGTACTATGTATATAAAATTACAGTGGAACACAGCAACTACAGACACCAAACTACACTAGTTAGACAGATGTGGCCTTGTGCGGCTCGGCTTCCTCTGAGAAGCCGTATCAGCAGTTTCCTGGAAGGAGCTGCTATGGAAACATGTACTAATTGGACAGTGGTTTGCGGACTCAAAAAAGAAAAAGAAAGACTTGGAGCAGTGCCTGTAATGCAATTAGATACCAGGGTCCTAGAGGAAAAAGATTATTAGCCTACTGACCTCCCTCGACTAACTCCCCACAAACATTTCATTCCTGTCTTTCCTTAATTAATTTACAAATCAAAATTCATTTAACTCCCTGTGTAGCAGAGGGTAGACTAAAGCCCAGCATAAAAATTCTACTTGAGTCTGGGCTCTATATCCAATGCAACCCAACTACAGGCAGTTTCAGAACCCAGGCAAGGGGGAAAACACATGCTCAAAGTCTGAAAGTTCTTAACATACAAGCTATGCATGGAAGATTGGAGTGAACTTACCCACCACCTTCAGAGGCAGTGAAAAAGCAGTGACTCAAGGGGCCGTGTATATGGCTGAAAGAAGTTGGAAACTTCTGTCTGAGGAAAGGAAAACCCTTAGAAATCTGAGCCATGTGGCTGACAGGGTCTTGGGGCTCTGGCCGGGTGTCAGGCCTGAGCCTCGGAGGTGGGAGAGCCGAGCTCAGGACACTGGACCACCAGAGACCTCCTGGCTCCACGTAACATCAATTGGTGAGAGCTCTCCAAGAGATCTCTGTCTCACTGCTAAGACCCAGCTCCACTCAATGACCAGCAAGCTCCAGTGCTGGACATCCCATACTAAACAACTAGCTAGACAGGAACACAACCCCATCCATTAGCAGAGAGGCTGTCTAAAATCATACTAAGTTCACAGACACCGCAAAACACACCACCAGATGCGGTCCTGCCCACCAGAAAGACAAGATCCAGCCTCATCCACCAGAACACAGGCACCAGTGCCCTCCACCAGGAAGCCTACACAACCCACTGAACCAAGCTTAGCCACTGGGGGCAGACACCAAAAACAACGGGAAATATGAACCTGAAGCCTGAGAAAAGGAGACCCCAAACACAGTAAGTTACGCAAAATGAATAAACAGAAAAACGCAGCAGATAAAGGAGCAAAGTAAAAACCCACTAGAACAAACAAATGAAGAGGAAATAGGCAGTCTACCTGAAAAAGAAGTCAGAGTAATGATAGTAAACATGATCCAAAATCTTGGAAAAGAATGGAGAAAATAAAAGAAACGTTTAACAAGGACCAAGAAGAACTAAAGAGCAAACGAACAATGATGAATAACACAATAAATGAAATTAAAAATTGTCTAGAAGGAATCAATAGCAGAATAACTGAGGCAGAACAGATAAGTGACCTGGAGGATAAAATCGTGGAAATAACTACTGCGGAGCAGAATAAAGAAAAAGAATGAAAAGACTGAGGACAGTCTCAGAGACCTCTGGGACAACACTAAATGCACCAACATTCGAATTATAGGGGTTCCAGAAGAAGAAGAGAAAAAAAAGGGTATGAGAAAGTATTTGAAGAGATTATAGTCGAAAACGTCCCTAATATGGGAAAGAAAATAGTCGATCAACTCCAGAAGTACAGAGAGTCCTATATAGAATAAATCCAAGGAGAAACAAGACACATATTAATCAAACTATCAAAAATTAAATACAAAGAAAAAATACTGAAAGCAGCAAGGGAAGAGCAACATAAAACATACAAGGGAATCACCATAAGGTTAACAGCTGACCTTTCAGCAGAAACTCTGCAAGCCAGAAGGGAGTGGCAGGACATATTTAAAGTGATGAAAGGTAAAAACCTACAAACAACATTACTCTACCCAGTAAGGATGTCATTCAGATTTGAGAGAGAAATTAAAACCTTTACAGACAAGCAAAAGCTAAGAGAATTCAGCACCAACAAACCAGCTTTACAACAAATGCTAAAGGAACTTCTCTGGGAAGGAAACACAAGAGAAGGAAAAGACCTATAATAACAAACCCAAAACAATTAAGAAAATGATAATAGGAACATACATATCGATAATTACCTAACATGTAAATGGTTTAAATGCTCCAACCAAAAGACACAGACTGGCTGAATGGATACAAAAACAAAACCCATATATATGCTGTCCACAACAGACCCACTTCAGACCTAGGGACACATACAGACTGAAAGTGAGGGGATGGAAAAAGATATTCCATGTAAATGGAAATCAAAAAAAGCTGCAGTAGCAATTCTCATATCAGACAAAATAGACTTTAAAATAAAGACTATTACAAGAGACAAAGAAGGACACTACAGAATGATCAAGGGATCAATCCAAGAAGAAGATATAACAATTGTAAATATTTATGCACCCAACATGAGCACCTCAGTATATAAGGCAAATGCTAAGAGCCATAAAAGGGGAAATCGAGTAACACAATAATAGTAGGGGACTTTAACACCCCACTTTCACCAATGGACAGATCATCCAAATGAAAATAAATAAGGAAACACAAGCTTTAAATCATACATTAAACAAGATGGACTTAATTGATATTTATAGGACATTCCATCCAAAAACAACAGAATACACTTTCTTCTCAAATGCTCATGGAAAATTCTCCAGGATATATCATATCTCGGGTCACAAATCAAGTCTTGATAAATTAAGAAAACTGAAATTGCATCAAGTATCTTTTCCGACCACAACATTATGAGACTAGATATCAATTACAGGAATATATCTGTAAAAAATACAAACACATGTAGGCTAAACAATAAACTACTAAATAACCAAGAGATCACTGAAGAAATCAAAGAGGAAATCAAAAAATACCTAGAAACAAATGACAATGAAAACATGACGACCCAAAATCTATGGCATGCAGCAAAAGCAGTTCTAAGAGGGAAGTTTGTAGCAGTACAATCCTACCTCAAGAAACAAGAAACATTTCTAATAAACAACCTAACCTTACGCCTAAAGCAATTAGAGAAAGGAGAACAAAAATACCCCAAAGTTAGCAGAAGGAAAGAAGTCATAAATATCAGATCAGAAATAAATGAAAAAGAAATGAAGGAAATGATAGCAAGGATCAATTAAACTAAAAGCTGGTTCTTTGAGAAGATAAACAAAATCAATAAACCATTAGCCAGACTCATCAAGAAAAAAAGGGACAAGACTCAAGTCAATAGAATTAGAAATGAAAAAGGAGAAGTAACAACTGACACTGCAGAAATACGAAGGATCATGAGAGATTACTACAGGCAACTATATGCCAATAAAATGGATAACCTGGAAGAAATGGACAAATTCTTAGAAAAGTATAATCTTCTGAGACTGAACCAGGAAGAAATAGAAAATATAAACAGACCAATCACAAGCACTGAAATTGAAACTGTGATTAAAAATCGCCCAAAAAACAAAAGCCAGGGACCAGATGGATTCACAGGCAAATTCTACCTAACATTTAGAGAAGAGCTAACACCTATCCTTCTCAAAATCTTCCAAAATATACTAGAGGGAGGAACACTCCCAAACTCATTGTACAAGGCCACCATCACCCTGATGCCAAAACCAAACAAAGATGTTACAAAAAAAGAAAAATAGAGGCCAATATCACTGATGAACGTAGATGTAAAAATCCTCAACAAAATACTAGCAAACAGAATCCAAGAGCACATTAAAAGGATCATACACCATGATCAAGTGGGGTTTATCTCAGGAATGCAAGGAATCTTTGATACATGGAAATCAATCAATATGATACCCTATATTAACAAATTGAAGGATAAAAACCATATGATAATCTCAACAGATGCAGAAAAAGCTTTTGACAAAATTCATCACCAATTTATGATAAAAACTCTCCAGAAAGTAAGCATAGAGAGAACTTATCTCAACATAATAGAGGCCATATATTACAAACCCACAGCCAACATCATTCTCAATGGTGAAAAGCTGAAACCATTTCCACTAAGACGAGGAACAAGACAAGGCTGCCCACTCTCACCACTATCATTCAACAGCAATCAGAGAAGAAAAATAAATAAAAGGAATCCAAATCAGAAAAGAAGACATAAAACTGTCACTGTTTGCAGATGACATGGTACTATACATAGAGAATCCTTAAGATGCTACTAGAAAACTACTAGAGCTAATCAATGAATTTGGTAAAGTAGCAGGATACAAAATGAATGCACAGAAATCTCTTGCATTCCTGTACACTAATGATGAGAAATCTGAAAGACAAATTAAGGAAACACTCCCATTTACCACTGCAACAAAAAGAATAAAATACCTAGGAATAAACCTACCTAAGGAGACGAAGACCTGTATGCAGAAAACTATAAGACACTGATGAAAGAAATTACAGATGACAGAACAGATGGAGAGATGTACCATGTTCTTGGATTGGAAGAATCAACATTGTGAAAATGACTATACTTCCCAAAGCAATCTATAGGTTCAATGCAATCCCTATCAAACTGCCAATGGCATTTTTCACAGAACTAGAGCAAAAAATTTCACAATTTGTATGGAAACACAAAAGAGCCCGAATAATCAAAGCAATCTTGAGAAAGAAAAATGAAGCTGGAGGGTCTTCCCTAGTGGTGCAGTGGTTGAGAATCTGCCTGCCAATGCAGGGGACACGGGTGCGAACCCTGGCCTGGGAAGATCCCACATGCCGCGGATCAACTAGGCCCGTGAGCCACAACTACTGAGTCTGTGCGTCTGGAGCCTATGCTCCACAACAAGAGAGGCCACGATAGTGAGAGGTCCGCACACCATGATGAAGAGTGGCCCCACTTGCCGCAACTAGAGAAAGCCCTCGCACAGAAATGAAGACCCAACACAGACAAAAATAAAAATAAATAAATAAAAAATTTTAAAAAATGAAGCTGGAGGAATCAGACTCCCTGACTTCAGACTATACTATAGTATAGTAATCAAGACAGTATGGTATTGGCACAAAAACAGAAAGACAGATCAATGGAACAGGATAGAAAGCTCAAAGATAAACGCACACACATATGGTCACCTTATCTTTGATAAAGGAGGCAAGAATATACAATGAAGAAAAGACAGCCTCTTCAAATAAGTGGTGCTGGGAAAACCGGACAGCTACATGTTAAAGAATGAAATTAGAACATTCCCTAACACCATACACAAAAATAAACTCAAAATGGATTAAAGACCTAAATGTAAGGCCAGACACTATAAAACTCTCAGAGGAAAACATAGGCAGAAAGCTCTATGACATAAATCACAGCAAGATACTTTTAGACCCACCTCCTAGAGAAATGGAAATAAAAACAAAAATAAACAAATGGGACCTAATGAAATTTGAAAGCTTTTGCACAGCAAAGGAAACCATAAACAAGATGAAAGGACAGCTCTCAGAATGGGAGAAAATATTTGCAAATGAAGCAACTGACAAAGGATTAATCTCCAAAATTTACAAGCAGCTCATGCAGCTCAAAAAAACAAACCCAGGGCTTCCCTGGTGGCGCAGTGGTTGAGAGTCCGCCTGCCGATGCAGGGGACACAGGTTCGTGCCCCGGTTCAGGAGGATCCCACATGCCACGGAGCAGCTGGGCCCATGAGCCATGGCCGCTGAGCCTGCGCGTCTGGAGCCTGTGCTCCGCAACGGGAGAGGCCACAACAGTGAGAGGCCCGTGTACCGCAAAAAAAAAAAAAAACAATCTAAGAATGGGCAGAAGACCTAAATAGACATTTCTCCAAAGAAGATATACAGATTGCCAACAAACACATGAAAGGATGCTCAACAACATTAATCATTAGAGAAATGCAAATCAAAACTACAATGCGTATCACCTCACACCAGTCAGAATGGCCATCATCAAAAAATCTACAAACAATAAATGCTGAAGAGGGTGTGGAGAAAAGGGAACCCTCTTGCACTGTTGGTGGGAATGTAAATTGATACAGCCACTATGGAGAACAGTATGGAGGTTCCTTAAAAAACTACAAATAGAACTACCATATGACCCAGCAATCCCACTACTGGGCATATACCCTGAGAAAACCATAATTCGAAAAGAGTCATGTACCACAGTGTTCATTGCAGCTCTATTTACAATATCCAGGACATGGATGCAAACTAAGTGTCCATCAACAGATGAATGGATAAAGAAGAAGTGGCACATATATACAATGGAATATTACTCAGCCATAAAAAGAAACGAAATTGAGTTATCTGTAGTGAGGTGGATGGACCTAGAGACTGTCATACAGTGTGAAGTAAGTCAGAAAGAGAAAAACAAATACCGTATGCTAACACATATACATGGAATCTAAACAAAAAAAACAAAGTGGTTCTGAAGAACCTGGAGGCAGGACAGGAATGAAGACGCAGACGTAGAGAATGGATTTGAGGACACAGGAAGGGGGAAGGGTAAGCGGAGACGAAGTGAGAGAGTGACATTGACATATATACATCATCAAATGTAAAATAGCTAGTGGGAAGCAGCTGCATAGCACAGGGAGATCAGCTCGGTGCTTTGTGACCACCTAGAGGGGTGGGATAGGGAGGGTGGGAGGGAGACGCGAGAGGGAGGGGATATGGGGATATATGTATATGTATAGCTGATTCACTTTGTAAATACAGCAGCAAGTATCACAACAATGAAAAGCAATTATACTCCAATAAAGATGTTTAAAAAATTGAAAAAAAGAAGCCTACTGAACATAATCTGTTGAGAATTTGGTTTTCTTCTAAAAGCTTAAGAAAAAACAAAAAAAAAAGAAGTTGTTTAGTACTGTCAACTTCTAGTACTAGCTTTCAGGCAAATAAATAGATTTCTCTTCTATTGGGCCCAATTTACATGCATGGTTTCATAAGAAATAAAAAAGGGTTTCTTTTCAGTTGATTTATGTCAGCAGTAGAGGTGAGAGATTCCTTTGACTGTCAGGCATGCAGCAGGTCGGGTGTCAGGAGAGGTTTCCTCCCTAGGCTTGTGCAAAAGTATGGCTCCAGTTAAAGCCAACACTCAGCTCTGAAGTAGAAGATTTGTATTCACATAAGATGCATTGCGTTTGAAGAGCAAAGTCACAAGCGAAAGCAACTCTGCTGGAAGGAGATGACGCTTTCCAGTCCAGAGTAGTTGGTCCCAGGGCCCTCTGGGAAGGGAGGCTTCGGGGCCTGAGTTCTACTGCCTTTAACTAACATTTGCAAGCAAATTTTAATTTCTGAGAATGGAGTGAATTCCAAACTGAAACAGAGCATGAAGCCTGGTGTGAGGGGAAGAAAAACCCAGGCAGGCCCGAGAAGGTCTTGGATCTGCGTGAAGCAGCTGAATGAAACTGGAGGAAGCCACTTCACCTGTCCTCACTTTCTCATCTGTAAAATGAAGGACAGAGTAAATGAGGTCTAAGGTTTCTACTGGTGTTGAAACTGCTGCCCACTTTGGATCACAGGGAATATTTGGGGGAAACAGAAAGCTGAGCTAAAGAAGGGGCTGTGTCTGATCCAGGGTGAGGGGGTCACGGCGGGGAGCTGGGTTGCACAGACATCTGTGGCTCTTGCCTGTCTGGTGTCCACTGGCCTCTTTTCCTTTCGAGGGCCATTCCCTCCCTTCTCTTGGTCTAGATGGATCTAGGGAGGCTGACTTCAGCAGCTCTGTTTCTGTCCCCAGCACCGTGGTCAAGGCCTGGCCGACATTACTCCGTTCTGGGACTTCTGTTAGAACTTTGGGGAAAGACGGCTTGTTTTCTCTGAAAGCTCAGGCTCCTGCTAAGGGTCACTGCAGAGCAAAGCCCAGCTGGAGGAGAAGGCTAACTCAGAGGAAGGCAGAGATAACGCATGCACAGTACTATATATAAAACAGATAACTAGTAAGGACCTACTGTATAGCACAGGGAATTCTATTCGATACTCTGTAATGGCCTATATGGGAAAAGAATCTAAAAAAGAGTGGACGTACGTATAACTGACTCACTTTGCTGTACACCTGAAGCTAATACAACATTGTAAATCCACTATACTCTGATAGAAATTAAAAAAAAAAAAAAGAGGTAGGGGCACAGTGGTGAGAGAGACAGAGACTGACGAGATGACTGGGGCACTCGGAGCCCACCGTCCCCGGAGCCGCGACAACCTCTAGTCTCTTGAGTCACATGAGCCATGACTTTCTTTCCCTTTCGCACTTTGGCCAGTTTGCGTGGAGCCGCACGAAGCCCGTGTGGAAGCGACCCACCTCGGTGTTATTTCCGTACCACCACACGTAAGTGAGCGTGCCCACTTGGCTGGGCCACAACACCGCAGTCGCGTTGACCTCTTTGTTCTTCGTGGTGACGAAGGGAAGAGACAGGTGTACATGCTCCAGGGGACCTGAGGCACAAGAAGAGAGGGGAGGCTTGGAGAGGGAAGAGCTCTCTCTGCTTCACCTGCCTTCCCTGATATGAAGAGAATACGCATTCCTTCTGGAAGCCTCCCAACCATCAGTAGGGTTCCCTGAAGGAAGTGCTCGGGTGCTGTCCCTACTCTGGGGAAAAGGATATGTTGTGAACAGTTGTGTCTCCACATTTTCCATTTACCAATCTTTCTTCCAGGCCTAAAACTTGAGTTATTTACGTGTAAAAGTTTAAAAACTTACAAGTAATTGAAGAAGTCCTTAAGGGAACAGGCGTAACATGAGATTTCACAGGGAGATGCAAAGTGTTTCCAGGAAGTTATATTCTTGGTGGTAAACCAGGATTGTGAAAACCTCCGAGAATCCACGTGGGATGGGGGTTAGGGGTTGGTGGTGGTTCTTATACGAATCCCCAAACCATTCTACATGTAATTATTCTTTATTCTTTACTGGATTTTAAATGTGTGTGTGAGTGTCTGTAAACGTGCATGTTTGTATGTAACTGTGAGTGTGTGTTTGTGTGAGTGTGTGTAAAGCCACCCGGTTAGGTAAGCGTGGTGTTGAGTTGAGCTTGTCCAGGACAAAGGCAGGCATGAGGGGGCAGAGAGAGCTCTGTGGTCCTCAGGTTCTCAGGATGCGCTCAGCTGAAAAAGAGGATGATTCTACCTATGGAGGCCCATTAGACCAGAAACCTTCATCAGATGTACAAACCCACAAAGATACAAATATCCCCTCCCTAGAGACCTATCCTATGACCCCTGACCTTCTCTTTGAGTTACTTTTACCAGACAAAATGCATTTTCTTTTGAGGTGAACATGACAAAAATCCATCATCCCCATCTTTATCCCATGAGGTGGAGAAGGATGTGGTACCTCAGGCCTTTGCACCTGGTTTAATTACTTCCTCCTCTTCTGCTTGACCATTTAATGTGTCTCCTAGGGTACTGTCTTCGGCCTTTCTCTCCCTCCATCTACTCTTCTGCTGAGTAATACCATCCACACCCTGACCTTAAACTGTGAACTATATGCTTAGGGCTCCAAAACCACCTTCTTGACTCCAGACTCAATTAGCAGCCAAAGGTTCCCTAGAAATCCACTGTTTCCCCCCAATCTGTATTCTCCAATCTTGATCAATGACCAATGTTTATCCAGGGGAACCCAGAAGCAGACAGTCAATCCCAATTCCTTATTTCTCTGCCATCCATATCCATTGAGGAAACCATTGATTTGGTTTCATAAATTCTCTCTCAGGTAGAGCTCTTCTCACCCTGCCCTGGTTCATACACTAAAAACCTGTCTCACGTGGACTGGTACAAACTCTCCTACAGGTTTTCCAGCCTCTAACCTTTCCCCACTCTAATCTGTCCTCCTGCTCTATGCATTCAACGCCTGCCTCCCTCCATAATACATAAGTTGGACCAAGTGCCAGGTGGCCCCATCGCTTAGATATGCTCCAGGGCGAGGGCAGAGCAAGTACAAAGACCTTGAGGAGGAGGTGGCTCTCCATGTTTAAAGAATAGCAAGAAATAGAGAAATAAATGGAGAAAAAGAGTGGAAGCAGATGCGATCTCAGGGGTATTCAGGACATAGAGCATGTTGGCCTTGTTGGCCCTGAAATATGTATATGTGTGTTTGCATAACTTCATTCTGTATAACGTGTATATATATATATATATATATATATATATATACATACATTCATACAATGTATAGCGATGACTATGTACCTTCTTACCCTTCAAATTGTTGTGAGAGTGATTTTTCTAGAAAGCCATGCTACTCACTTGATCAAGATGAAAATTCCCGTTACCTAATTATAATAATAATGAGAGCTAACATGTACAGATCTAAAATTTGTGATAAAGAGAACACAGGCTGCAAACTTTTGGAGGGCGAGAGTCCTTCATATTTATCTTTACGTGTAAGGATGTGCACAGTTCTTGAGACGTAGCAGGTACTGGAACATTGGCTGTGTAAGTGAACAGAAACATATACTTTCCTATTTCTGCTTTTGTCCATGTTTTTCTTTCTTTATAGATTAGAGGCTTGGTGACCAGCAAACAGAGTAGAATTGATTTTCTGGTTTATAAGCCATATGATAAGAAGTAGTTGATCTTAAGTCAGAATGGTTCAATGAGATAATAAAAGGGCATCATTTATGGACCAATGACCGTGTGCCACATATTCTGTGAATGACTTCTTATTCTCATTTAATCTTCACAACAACCTTGTGAAGTAGGCACTACTGTTAGCTCCATGCAGAGATGAACAGAGGAAGGTGACCATCCTCAATTCCAGGGTGTGAACCAAAGCAGTTCAAGTTCAGAGCCTGGGCCAGCTGACAAACGCTCGAGAAGACTCATGTTAACAAAACAGCTATTAAGAGTCACTACTTCCTGATGACTCAGACATGTTGCAGGCATTGGGCAACGCTCGCTACACAGGCTCTTGTTTACTGCGTGGCTCTTGCTGTCCCTCCCCCATCACATGATGTGCTCCAGCAGGTGCCCTGTCCCACCCGAGGACTCTGCTTACACACCTTTCTTATGGCACCTGTCATCTCCAAATCTCAGTTCCAGGGCCCCCTCCTCTGTGACACTCCTCCTGACTCCGCAGTTAGAGTTACATGGATCAGCTAGGATGCAAGAACTAGATAAGCTCTGGAAGACATGCCAGTTCCATCCTAAAAGGGTTCATCTTGGTCTCTCACATACGAGCATCCAACAATCATTCTTTTAAAGTCCAGAGGTCAAAGGATGATGTCTGTGTGTCCTGTTAATGACAAAAGTTGAGTCTTGCTCCTGAAGTATGGCCGCTCCTTCACCCAGTGGGTTTTGAGTGCTATTACGTGTTGGGCATGATTCTCGGTGCTGGGACACCTGGCCCTTGGTGGAGCTTAGGTATCATTGAGAGGCAGCCCTGCAAGGAGAGGGGGTGGGTGAGAGCCTGCTCTTTTTGATAGGGTGGTCAAGCAAAGGCTCTTGGAAGCAAGGACATTTGAGCAGCGACCTGAATAACGTGCAGAAGTGCACCGTGTATCTACTGGGCAAGCTCCAGGGTGAGTGTGGGGCAAAGACCTTGAGGAGGAGGTGCCTTGGCAGGTGCCAGGATGGCAGGGAATAGCAGCAGTAAAGAGATGGAGGGAAGGAGCCGAAGCCAATATATATATATATATTGCCAATATATATAGCCAATATATATATATTGTTCAGGACAATATATATTGTTCAGGACACTCAGCAGATCACTTTAGGCCCTGAAGAATGTCCGTGTGTGTTTATATAAGTTCCTTCTTGCATGCATATATACCATCCACTCATACAAACGTGTGGAATTTCGCTTTCAGATTGCCAAGTCCTCTTGGGCTCATTTACTTTTTATGTGTTCAATATACCTGGTTCCTGTTGCCCCAAAGCCTATCTTTCAAGCCTTGCTTTTCTGCACAGAGGGTGTGATCTGCCCTAATAGAGCCTTCGAAGTGAAACTCCAGACCCTGGAGGCCCCTAGCTGGCTGGCCACACTCAGCTGAGAGTGGAACAAGCTTGCAGGTACTGCTTCTTCGGACAGGTGCCTTTAATGAGCAAAACGGACAGCAGGTGGCGCTGCATTACTCTTTATGAATCTTCACAAGGCGGCTGAGAGAAGGGGAGAAATTACTTGTGTGAATTGTTCCCCTTCTCTTGCTTGGTCTTCCTGGGCTGCAGGGAACAAGTGCTGTTTGTGTGACTGAACACTGTGTGTGTGTGTGTGTGTGTGTGTGTGTGTGTGTGTGTCTGTGTGTGTGTCTGTGTGTGTCTCTGTGCGTGCTGATCAGTGACCTGCCTCTGGCATTTGCTCTGAAGACCTCCTCTGACCATCTAATTAAATATTGTGCATGTACCATATTGCTGTTTGTCTGAAAGGTTAAAAAAAAATCTACCAGAAGAAATAAAAGAAATTCAAAGTGTGAAGATGAGATCCTACAACAGAGTCCCTCAAACTTCAGTGGGCATGAGAATCACACTCATCTGTTCGAGGCAGATTATGATGTCACACTGCCAGAAATTCTAATTCAATAGGTCTGGAAAGGGGCCCAGGACACTGTATTTTTACCATGTAATTCTGGGGCAGGTGGCTCATTAACCACATTTTACAAAACCCAGGTCTGACATTCACTGGCCAATATAATCATCGTGTGAATAGTTACAAAGCTACACAGGTTTTCAAGACACTGATCACCTTACCCTAAGATGGGGACAGAAAGACATCTGCAAAGGGCTCCTATGTAATGGGGTAGTTGAGAAGAGAGGTTCAGGAAGTATCGGAAAATCCACCTCATCTTTTTTATCACCTCCTATTCTGCAAGTTTGCACAATCTTCAGTGATTTTTTTTTTCTTCTTCCTGCAAGACTGGCTGAGATAGGGCAGATTTCTGAGCAGAAATCTGCATGTCCTTTAAATTCTCTGCTCCATCCACTTGAAGGCAACCCTGGCTGCACCCCGTGTCTAATTAGTTTGCAAACTAGCAGAGCACAGTGAATATTCCTCAAGGAATTCTCAACTGTCAGGCTACAAGAGATTACTCAGCTGCCCCGAGAGAGCCTCCCCATCCTGGAAACATTACAGCAGGAACATCATCTCCATTTGCTTCTGATGACCTTTGCGAACCAGTATTTAAGAACTTCTGATTTAGAATCAAAGCACCTTTTTGAACTGGAAAGTGGAGGAAGTATGTGTTCAAGACAGGCCGTGGGGTTTTCTGGAAGAGCCCTGGGTAGGGGGAGGGGGGTTGGATGAGAGGGGCAGAGGGCAGGCTTTGGTAAGTTGAGCTTGAGCTGAGTTGCTACTCAGAACCCACTAAATACAAATGCACAGGCTGCATCGTGATGATGGAAAATCACGCTTGGCCAGTTGACAGGGCACAGCATGAGTTGCTTGATAGAACCTTTGAGAAACAAGACATGCATGCCTCACATGATGGAGGAGAAAAACTAGTTTCAGAAACATGCAGTAACTCACCTAGGAGTTCAGGCCAGCATCTGGACCTAACAACTCCCAACTCAGTCCAGTGCTCGTTTTTGTTTTTCCTACAAAGCCATATATCCCTTCACTATCCTGCCACCATGGCACTAAAAACTGCCATGTTACTCTCCGTATTTGAGAGCAGGGGGAACGGAAGTCAGTTATGATTTTACCATGACTTCCTCTTAGTGTAAAATAGTGTCAAATCATAGTACTTCTCTAATCCTTGCTTTCCCCATATGAAAGGAAGGCCAAATGTTGCCCATCATGGTAGAGGTGTGAGAATAAGCAAAGAAGTTCATATGCACGGTAAAGCACGATGGGCCCTGCAGGAGAGAAGCCCTAGCAAACATGTCAGAACCTGCTGGCACTGCCCATGCCAAGGCCTTTATATGTATGTGAATTAATGAAAACTTTAAAAATAATCCTGCTTTCATATAGTTAGTATAAAAAGCTAATTCTCGTCCCCAAGACCAGGCTTAGCAAGGGGTCCCATGATATGAGGCCTGCTTATCCAACCGCTTAACCCAAGAGGAGTCTGACAAAATTAAAATCAGAACACAAAACTTTCCATTACAAATCACCTGCTACTGAGGTCAAGGTCAAATCACTTAAGCCGTTCAATCAGGCTAATGAGATGAAAAAAATTGCAAGTGTACAAAGCAGCTCATTTCTTTCAGAAGTCATGGCTTCAGTGACCCTTAATCTGAAGCAGGGGCAAACTCTGTGCTGTTTTCCTTCCCAGGATTCAGTAAGCCCACAAGAGAACCAGGATACACAAGTTTCCCTCATGGGATATGATTATATGTAAGGTGAAGAAGAGTCCACAGGGCAACCAGGAGGGGGAACTACGGATGACTCTATGGGAAACCCTGAGAAATGGAGACGAAAAGCTGCTGCTGAATTTTAAATCAGTATTGACACATGCTTAGAGTCCAGGGATGTTTAACACATATATGGGATGTGGAATATAATAACTGTAATTCTTCAGGAGAGTAGATCTTTAACAGAAATCCGCCTTATAGAATAAGCTGTGCAGAATGATAAGCTGCCAGCCATTCTCAGCAAATGTACTGCCATTTATGTTGCCATTTATTTCTGTTACTAATAACCAAGGTTTGTGATGTAGCTTTTAAATATTTTAGGATTAGTCTTAGGATATTATCACTTTTGTCCTTGTACATAGTGATATATAGGGAGGGATTATCTTTTAGTAAGAGGCAACTCCAGGAAGTCTATCTAGGACAGCCGAAAAGCGGCAGTCAGCCGGAAGAGAGCCTGGGAAATGCGTCTGGAACCCATGTAGCTGTACAGCCAGTACACTGCCTCTAACCTAAATGTTCACATTCCTTTGGGATGATGTGCAAAGATGTGGAGGTGAGTAAGGGCTGATGGAGACTTGGATCCTCTAACCCCAAGCCAGCACAGGCACCGATAATAACCTAGTGGCCAAGTGCTGGGATTCTGGAGGCAGGGAGACCTGAGTCTGAAGCCTGGCTCTGCCAGGTCTGCAACTTCAAATGGGTGATTTAAGCTTTCTGAACCTCACTGTTCTTTGTAAGGTAGTGTTTCTAATAGTGCCTACTTCATAGGGTTGTTTTGAAAAGGAAGATCATATACATAAAGAACATGTTTAGCACAAAGCCTGGCACACAGTAAGAGCTTAACAAACGTTAGCTGAAAAGGGGGATGTGGGGTTGGCATAGTGGGAATCTTGCAGAACTCTGTTTAAACTCAAAGAAGGATGGGTGTGTTTCTTTGAAGCACTTGGGTCCTGAGTGTACAGGAGATAAGGATCAAGAATGACTGACAGGGCAGGAAACCTCAGTAAGGAACAATCTCTTGGGGACCCCTAAATAGTCTTATCCACCCACTGGATCACAGCAGCTTAACAAAAGAGATTCTACTTGGTACTTTCTGTGCTCAGTTTGGTTCAATGCATAAAAGTCAGGTGAGAGGCATAGAATACTGCCTAGCCTTAATACTCCTGGCCTAGAACTTGGAATCTGAACGTGACCATTCCTATAAAGGGTCTAACTTTCATTTAAAAGTAAGCCATTTATCCAGCAATCTAAACAAGTCCTATGCCTGTCTGGGGACACCCATACACCAAGCATAAGAGGCATTCATGGCAAACATTTTTACCAAACACAGCTTAGGAGATATCATTGTCTCATTAGGACACCTTTGAACTCCTCAATGGGGGAAAAGCTTTAATACTTTTTGAAACTATTTCTAAATGTAGCTTCCTTAACATTGTTTACCCTCTTTCCCTCTCTCCCACCTTCTGGGACCAAATCATCACAGATCAAGGTCCAGGAAACATATTCTTTTTTTAAAAAAGGAACAAAAGTCTAAAAGAATTATTAATAATGAGATATAACATGGGAAGAGAAAAAAAAACAGATGGGGAGAAATTCCACTACTTGTGCTAATGGGGATTGTTCTCAAACATTTCCGACCAAAAAAAAAAGAACCCCCCCCCCCAACAAATTCATATTCAATCAACCAGCCCAGCAAGCTGCTCAGGCCCAGCACAGACACAGGTATCGTCTCTCAGAAGCATTTGGAAGAGGCAGAGTCAGTGCAAGAGAACCATGTGAAGCAAACCAGAGTCCAGGTCACTCAAAACTAAACCCTGGTTTCTTCTTGCTTTCTCCCCACTTGGTTCTCTCACTCTCTTTTCCCCTCCTGCTAAAAGGTGACTAGCGAGCTTCTTCTAGATAAGGAATTTTGGATTATATCTTTAAAAGGACACAATATCTAAAATATGTCATAAACCAACAACAGTAATAACATACAAGTTACATGTAAGTACAGGACGGCGCTGTCAGACCCCAGACTGTTGTCCACCTGCACGGTCACTCGGAAAATGCCCACATTGTGATAGACGTGTTTGATCCCATCTTCCATGGAGCTGAGGTTGACATAAGACACTGCGATGCCATCCCCGAAGTCCACCTGGATGAATGTCCTCTGGACGTCACCCTGAAAGACAACATCAGAGGAAGGGGAGTCGGAGGTGCTTCGCTGCTGCTTCTCCAGGGGCTGGGGCTTGTCTGAGCCCCGGGCTCAAAAGGCAGCCCTGGTTCCCTCCTAGAGCTGGGAGCATCTGTCTGTGTGACAGGATCCCTGTGACATTCCTTGGCAGACAGGAGTTTACTAAGATGGATGCTCTCCAAATCTGAAGGGCACCAACTCCCCAAAGTTTCAAGATTTGGAAAATTAAGTGTTTGATTATCAGCTCCAATTTGATATTCAGTTTCTCTGAAGGCTCTGTTTACAGTCTGATCATCCACATGAATAAAAGACTTACACACACAGTTTAAAACCTTCAGCCTCCCTGACATAATCAAGGACCACTTCCCATGTGTCCTGGACCCCCAAATCCCCTTCTTTATATCTGGTTCCCTAACTGTGCTGGAGGAAGGAGACACCTTGCCTTACACATGATATGACATTGGACTCAGCCCTATTATTGTTTAAGACAATGATGGTTATTTTGTTTACATTTCAGCATTTTGTACTATCAAAATGATCTCATTTTCTTCTTCACAGAATCTCAGTCTAGAAAAAAGTGGGCAACGTTTGTTCATTTTACAGATGAGGAAGCTGAAGTGAAGAAAGTTTTAACCATTTGCTCAGGGTTACCACAGCTAGTTAGCAGCAGTCTTGGGATTTGAACTCATCACTCTGGACTTGGGTTTCATTCATTATAGGTGGATAAAAGCATTGACAGCTCCTCCCAGATCTAATCCTGTTGTCCCATTAACCGGCTGGATGACTTCATGCAAGTCATTCAGTCTCCTTTGGTCTCAGTTACCTAATCTGTGAAATGGGCATATTAATATCTTACCATCTTAACTCAAAGGTTGTTATAGAAGACACGTGAGTAATCAGTAAAATTCGATACCAAAATGAATGACTGTAAAAACAATGCAGCTGTAAAGGACTTGCTATATCCCTTTTAAAGCTTGACTGGAATCATATGATTCTAAATTTCCCACTAGTGAGCAGGAGAAGATAAAGTCTGCTTTATAAAATCCCAAACCTGTAAAAAAAAAAAAAAATAGCCTGTGGAATTAGTTGAGATTCTTAAGGAATAAAGTTTCTTAGAAAAACTGACAAAACCCAGCATCCCTCACAGACAGCCCGTCCTTTAACAAGTTTCTTTGCTTGTTTGTTAGCTTTTCCCATTTTGGGGGTGGGAAAGAAAACAAAAAACCTTTGAAATAGAAATGTATTTTCAACTAAGTAAGGTTCATATGGTATCATATTTTGTGAAAAGGGCAAGTTTAAAATGCTGACATTTAAAAGATTAATTCATAGGGAAAGGAAAAGCAATTCAAATCTTATGAATCTATGTGACCTACTCTTCTGATCTGTGCCCAGCCAAGCATTGTGTGAGGGGGTACACAGCAGCTAACCTTCAGTAAGGACTTGGGCAAAAATTCTCCCCTAGGGTGGGAAAAAGAAACTCCATTCAAAATTATGAAACAAACATCCACAAACCCAGACATTGTGCAATTACTTGAATTCCCTTTACTAGTAAATATACATGTCAGCCATTCTTGCTGACTTGTCCTTCATTTGGACAACCAAACTGGACTGATCAATTTCTCCTTCTGTTTTTGGTCAGTTTCCTGCCATGTTTTCTGTATTTTCAACAGAGTTGCTGCCAGAGAATCCTGGGTTGGGGCATGGAGGAAGAACCCACCTTAAAATCTATTCACGTTATTTGGGACAAGTGTCTCAGGGAAATACCAGGAGTAGCTAGGCTCAACCAGGTTATCTATGGAATGAAACAAGCAACATAGTTTCTGAGAAACAGGTTGAGAGACAGACAGAGAGGGAAAGAGAGGTATAGGGTTCTTTGTGGAGACAGAGTGGACATCAGGTAGGGTCACCCTTTGCAAGAAGAAAGAAGGGAGATTAGCCTCTCAGCTGATTCTACTCCGGCCTCCACAGAGAGAGAGGGCAGCTACTACCCCCGTGACTGGGGAAAGTACAGCTTTGGCTGCCACTGCTTGAGTCTACCTTGCGTTGCTCTTTCTGCCTGGTTTTCACCACTCTCCTTGTGTGGCCCTGGACTTAGACCTCTTGTCAGTTACTTGAAACTCCTCCCAAGTTCTGTCTGGATGTCCACTGTCTGTTGGCCTGATAGCATTCCTAATTCTCCACGGTGGACATCGTTCTCTGTGTACATCACAGGTGAAAGGAGGGAGCCTCACGGCATTTGGACTAGTGCATCAGTAGGGCTGCCAATAGAGTGGAGGAGCCAGACTTTTAGAATATTAGCTCAGGTACAGGGATGGAGATATAGATATACAGATATATGTATATTGGTTTACCACACATCTGAGCGCCCCAGTGGGTGAAGGCATGGAATCCCCCAATCAAATGTGAGATCCCCAAGGCCTCCTGATGTGGGCGCAGGCCTCTGGGCTTGGAGTTCTGCACAGGAGAAGAGAGCACCAGGGGCCAAGTATCTGACAGCTGAAGGCGGCAGATTCACCCCTGCTTGTTGCAGCTTTGCCCACCCACGTGGAACACACTGGATCTCGTGCGTTTGCCGTCAGGGGCTCTCAGGTGCTTGAAAAACCTAACACAGTTGTAGCTGCATCACTTTGGGGCTCACCTACATCAACCTCTGACTTCCTTGGGCTGCAATTACCATCTCAGGCAGGGATACCAACTGTTTTACAGAATAAGAAACAGGACAAAGGGAAGAATTCCTAAGTCCTAGGTCACCATTTGATTAGGTATGCCTGCCCCGCTTTAATGGGGTCATTCTTTCTTTCTTCTGGTCATTCATTAATTCGACCAATGACAGATATTTATTAGGTGTCTATCTTCTGTCAGGTACTAAATGGAGAAAATGCTGTTCAGTAAATTATAACCAACCAAACAAAACAGATGTGGTCTGGGCTTTCTTGAGCAAAAAAACTACTGGTGAGACAGATGGACTTTAATAATCACAAAAATAAATAAAAATCTATTCTAGGGGATGATGTCAGAGGTCCATGGCATTGTAAGCTTGCACAGCAGGGAGAAGTAGAGAGCTGAAAATCTAACCCGATTGAGAACTTCAAGAAAGGCTTCAAGGGGCTTCCCTGGTGGTGCAGTGGTTAAGAATCCACCTGCCAATGCAGGGGACACGGATGGGTTCAAGCCCTAGTCCGGGAAGATCCCACATGTGACGGAGCAACTAAGCCCGTGCACCACAACTGCTGTGGCCGTGAGCCACAACTACTGAGCCGGTGCACCTAGAGACCATGCTCTGCAACAAGAGAAGCCACCACAGTGAGAAGCCCATGCACTGCAATGAAGAGTAGCTAGCCGCAACTAGAGAAAGCCTGCACGCAGCAACGATGACCCAACGCAGCCAAAAATAAATAAATTAATTAAAAAAAAAAAAAAAAAGAAAGAAAGGCTTCAGGAAGAAGTGATATCTGAGCTGAGAAGGCCTGAAGGAAAGAATTTAACCAAACAAAGGACATGAGCAAAAGAGATGGAGGTGAGGAGTTCAGGCAATGAGGACAACAGGAACCAGGTGTGCAAGGGCCCTGTGGCAGAAGGGGGTGATACAGTTAAAGGAAGCTAACAATACAGGCACAGTAGGAACATGTGAAATTAGACTGGAGGGGAGACGATGAGATTTTAGGATTTGGCGGCCAAGTTTCTGGCTTCGATCTTTCTCCTAAGAGCAATGGGAAGACATCGGTGTTTGAAGCAGGGGTGTGGGGGAAGATGGCATGATAATATTTTTAATTCAAAAAGATCACTCTGGCTACAATATGGAGGATGCACTGGAAGGAGGCCCAAATATTCTGGGAAGCCAATTAGGCGATAGTTCAGGATAGATGATAGGTAGATTGATATATGAGTTGCCACAGGAAATTACATTCACCTTCCTGCTAAATTAATTCCCATAGTTTATTGGTTTTGAAATCAATGAATCTCAGCCTTTGATATCAAAATCTCTTATAGAAACTAAAAGAAAAAAAAAGCTGATGTCCAGTTATCATCCAAGACCCACCTCCTGGTTCGGGACCTCTGGGGAGGATGCTTGGTCCTGCTGTGGCCTGAAAAAGGTCCACAGCTGATGCTGGGCTGCACCAAAGGTGGAGGCCCACTGGTTCAGACTGTCGAACGTTAGGTTTTCTTGTGACCGAACTCATCTAAAGACGAATACAGTACAACACAAGCTGATGCCATTCCTATTCCACCTTGGCACAATGGTGAAGGTTTTCCCAGGATGCTTTAGGATTCTAAGTGCTAAGGATGTATTAATAGAGGCAGGAATGGAAGAACTAAACTCACTGTTAATGGCTGGTGCACAATCACAAAAGTTCCACGACACACTCGGTCAAGGCCAGTTCTCTAGGAAAACGAGTTGCTGGATAATATGAAGGTAGTTTGCATACAGGGCTGAGATGTACCCTTAAAGCCTGCATCTTCAGTACCTAACACAGTGCTTGCAGATGATTCTTTTCTGTTCAATACATTTTGAAAATTTAAGAAAGAAAAAATAAATTTTGAATATTGTGCATTTCTACCATGCTTGTTCATTAAAGTGCTTTCTTATATATTATCTCATCTGGCTGTTAGGACCTTTGGGAGACACCAAGGGAAGATGTTATTTCTATTTGCTATACCAGGAGAACTGGAGCACAAACAGGTTAAACAAGATGCCAAAAGTCCCAGAGCGGGTGAGAGGCTTAAAAACAGTCTAAGATGATTTGTGGTTTCGCTTTATCCTTGCAGCTCAGTCCTTGTTAAGTTCCTTTCATTGGAATTCACTTGCAATGCCTTTTAGAATGAGAGAGAGGTGATAACAAAGGCAAGCCTCACTTTCTTTTCTTGTTTGGACTCTATTCCTGGCTTTGACCGTTTCCCCGCCCCTGACAATATTTTTGCTTATAAGTGGAAAGATGGGTTGTTGTGAACTCCATACACTACCCTAATGTCTTCCCTCTGGTGAAGCAGTGTCATGTTCAAGCCATACATAAGTTAGAGAATATGGGAAATGATAGGCACTCATACTCAGTAATCAGGAAAATCCTGTGTATCAAGAGGTACTTCAGAGACTTCCGGGAAGATGGCGGAAGAGTAAGACGCGGAGATCACCTTCCTCTCCACAGATACACCAGAAATACTTCTACGCGTGGAACAACTCCTACGGAGCACCTACTGAACGCTGGCAGAAGACCTCAGACCTCCCAAAAGGCAAGGAACCCCCCACGTACCTGGTTAGGGCAAAAGATAAAAGAATAAACAGAGACAAAAGGATAGGGATGGGTCCTGCACCAGCGGGAGAGAGCTGTGAAGGAGGAAAAGTGTCCACACACTAGGAAGCCCCTTCGCGGGCGGAGACTTCGGGAGGCGGAGTGGGGGAGCTTGGGAGCCGCGGAGGAGAGCACAGCAACAGGGGTGCGGAGGGCAAAGCGGACAGATTCCAGCGCAGAGGATCGGGCCGGGGCGGGCGGGACTGGGAGCTGAGGCTCCGGCTTTTGTCGGAGCGCCGGGAGAGGACTGAGGTTGGAGGCGTGAACACAGCCTGCAGGGCGTTGGTGCGCCGCGGCTGGCCGGGAGAGAGTCCGGGGAGGGGTCTGGACCTGCCGAAGAGGCAAGAGACTTTTACGTCCCTCTTTGTTTCCTGGTGCACGAGGAGAGGGGATTAAGAACGCTGCTTGAGAGAGCTCCAGGGACGGGCGCGAGCCGCGGCTAAGAGTGCGGAGCCCAGAGACGGACATGGGACACTAAGGCCGCTGCTGCCGCCTCCAGGAGGCCTGTGTGCGAACACAGGTCACTAGCCACACGCCCTTCCGGGGAGCCTGTGCAGCCCGCCACTGCCAGGGTCCCGGGATCCAGGGACGGCTCCCTCGGGAGAGCGCACGGCGCGCCTCAGGCTGCAGCGTCATGCCGGCCTCTGCCGCTGCAGGCCCGCCCCGCACTCCGTGACCCTCCCTACCCCCCGGCCTGGGTGAGCCAGAGCCTCCGAATCAGCGGCTCCTTTAACCCCGTCCTGTCTGGGCAAAGAACAGACGCCCTCCGGCGACCTACACGCAGAGGCGGGGCCAAATCCAAAGCTGAGCCCCTGGGAACTGTGAGAACAAAGAAGAGAAAGGGAAATCTCTCCCAGCAGCCTCAGAAGCAGCGGATTAAAGCTCCACAATCAACTTGATATGCCCTGCATCTGTGGAATACCCGAATCGCCAAAGAATCATCCCAAATTAAGGAGCCCTGTGGATGAAAGGCTCTTGGTGCTGCAGCCAGGAGTCAGTGCTGTGCCTCTGAGGTGGGAGAGCCAACTTCAGGACACTGGTCCACAAGAGGCCTCCCAGCTGCACATAATATCAAACAGCAAAAATCTCCGAGAGATCTCCATCTCAACGCCAGCACCCAGCTTCACTCAACGACCAGCAAGCTACAGTGCTGGACATCCTATGCCAAACAACTAGCAAAACAGGAACACAACCCCACCCATTAGCAGAGAGGCTGCCCAAAATCATAATAAGTCTACAGACACCCCAAAACACACCACCAGACGTGGACCTGCCCACCAGAAAGACAAGATCCAGCCTCATCCACCAGAACACAGGCACTAGTACCCTCCACCAGGAAGCCTACACAACCCACTGAACCAACCTTAGCCACTGGGGACAGACACAAAAAACAACAGGAATTACGAACCTCCAGCCTGCAAAAAAGGAGACCCCAAACACAGTAAGATAGGCAAAATGAAAAGACAGAAAAACACACAGCAGATGAAGGAGCAAGATAAAAACCCACCAGACCTAACAAATGAAGAGGAAATAGGCAGTCTACCTGAAAAAGAATTCAGAATAATGATAGTAAGGTTGATCCGAAATCTTGGAGATAGAATGGACAATAGAATGGACAATTTGCAAGAATCAGTTAACAAGGACATAGAAGAACTAAAGATGAAACAAGCAACGATGAACAACACAATAAATGAAATTAAAAGTACTCTAGATGGGATCAATAGCAGAATAACTGAGGCAGAAGAAGGGATAAGTGACCTGGAAGATAAAATCGTGCAAATAACTACTGCAGAGCAGAATAAAGAAAAAAGAATGAAAAGAACTGAGGACAGTCTCAGAGACCTCTGGGACAACATTAAACGCACCAACATTCGAATTACAGGGGTTCCAGAAGAAGAAGAGAAAAAGAAAGGGACTGAGAAAATATTTGAAGAGATTATAGTTGAAAACTTCCCTAATATGGGAAAAGAAATAGTTAATCAAGTCCAGGAAGCACAGAGAGTCCCATACAGGATAAATCCAAGGAGAAATACGCCAAGACACATATTAATCAAACTGTCAAAAATTAAATACAAAGAAAACATATTAAAAGCAGCAAGGGAAAAACAACAAATAACACACAAGGGAATCCCCATAAGGTTAACAGCTGATCTTTCAGCAGAAACTCTGCAAGCCAGAAGGGAGTGGCAGGACATATTGAAAGTGTTGAAGGAGAAAAACCTGCAACCAAGATTACTCTACCCAGCAAGGATCTCATTCAGATTTGATGGAGAAATTAAAACCTTTACAGACAAGCAAAAGCTGAGAGAGTTCAGCACCACCAAACCACCTCTACAACAACTGCTAAAGGAACTTCTCTAGGCAAGAAACACAAAAGAAGGAAAGGACCTACAATAACGAACCCAAAACAATTAAGAAAATGGGAATAGGAACACACATATCGATAATTACCTTAAATGTAAATGGCCTAAGTGCTCCCACCAAAAGACACAGATTGGCTGAATGGATACAAAAACAAGACCCATATATTTGCTGTCTACAAGAGACCCACTTCAGACCTAGAGACACATACAGACTGAAAGTAAGGGGATGGAAAAAGGTATTTCATGCAAATGGAAACCAAAAGAAAGCTGGAGTAGCAATTCTCATATCAGACAAAATAGACTTTAAAACAAAGACTATTAGAAGAGACAAAGAAGGACACTACATAATGATCAAGGGATCGATCCAAGAGGAAGATATAACAATTGTAAATATTTATGCACCCAACATAGGTGCACCTCAATACATAAGGCAAATACTGACAACCATAAAAGGGGAAATCGACAGTAACACATTCATAGTAGGGGACTTTAACACCCCACTTTCACCAATGGACAGATCATCCAAAATGAAAATAAATAAGGAAACACAAGCTTTAAATGATACATTAAACGAGATGGAGTTAATTGATATTTATAGGACATTCCATCCAAAAACAACAGAATACACATTTTTCTCAAGTGCTCATGGAACATTCTCCAGGATAGATCATATCTTGGGTCACAAATCAAGCCTTGGTAAATTTACGAAAATTGAAATTGTATCAAGTATCTTTTCTGACCACAACACCATGAGACTAGATATCAATTACAGGAAAAGATCTGTAAAAAATACAAACGCATGGAGGCTAAACAATACACTACTTAATAATGAAGTGATCACTGAAGAAATCAAAGAGGAAATCAAAAAATACCTAGAAACAAATGACAATGGAGACACAACGACCCAAAACCTGTGGGATGCAGCAAAAGCAGTTCTAAGGGGGAAGTTTATAGCAATACAAGCCCACCTTAAAAAGCAGGAAACATCTCGAATAAACAACCTAACCTTGCACCTCAAGCAATTAGAGAAAGAAGAACAAAAAAACCCCAAAGCTAGCAGAAGGAAA
Source organism: Aethalodelphis obliquidens (assembly GCF_003676395.1). Lineage (NCBI taxonomy): Eukaryota > Metazoa > Chordata > Mammalia > Artiodactyla > Delphinidae > Aethalodelphis > Aethalodelphis obliquidens. Next base: position 23,488,637 of record NW_020837955.1, read on the forward strand.
GAAATCATAAAAATCAGATCAGAAATAAATGAAAAAGAAATGAAGGAAACAATAGCAAAGATCAATAAAACTAAAAGCTGGTTCTTTGAGAAGATAAACAAAATAGATAAACCACTAGCCAGACTCATCAAGAAAAAAAGGGAGAAGACTCAAATCAATAGAATTAGAAATGAAAAAGGAGAGGTAACAACTGACACTGCAGAAATAAAAGAGATCATGAGAGATTACTACAAGCAACTCTATGCCAATAAAATGGACAATCTGGAAGAAATGGACAAATTCTTAGAAATGCACAACCTGCCAAGACTGAATCAGGAAGACATAGAAAATATGAACAGACCAATCACAAGCACTGAAATTGAAACTGTGATTAAAAATCTTCCAACAAAGAAAAGCCCAGGACCAGATGGCTTCACAGGCGAATTCTATCAAACATTTAGAGAAGAGCTAACACCTATCCTTCTCAAACTCTTCCAAAATATAGCAGAGGGAGGAACACTCCCAAACTCCTTCTACGAGGCCACCATCACCTTGATACCAAAACCAGACAAGGATGTCACAAAGAAAGAAAACTACAGGCCAATATTACTGATGAACATAGATGCAAAAATCCTCAACAAAATACTAGCAAACAGAATCCAACAGCACATTAAAAGGATCATACACCATGATCAAGTGGGGTTTATTCCAGGAATGCAAGGATTCTTCAATATACGCAAATCTATCAAGGTGATAAACCATATTAACAAACTGAAGGAGAAAAACCATATGATCATCTCAATAGATGCAGAGAAAGCTTTTGACAAAATTCAACACCCATTTATGATAAAAACCCTGCAGAAAGTAGGCATAGAGGGAACTTTCCTCAACATAATAAAGGCCTAATGTGACAAGCCCACAGCCAACATCATCCTCAATGGTGAAAAACTGAAAGCATTTCCACTAAGATCAGGAACAAGACAAGGGTGCCCACTCTCACCACTCTTATTCAACATAGTTTTGGAAGTTTTAGCCACAGCAATCAGAGAAGAAAAGGAAATAAAAGGAATCCAAATCGGAAAAGAAGAAGTAAAGCTGTCACTGTTTGCAGATGACATGATCCTATACATAGAGAACCCTAAAGATGCTACCAGAAAACTACTAGAGCTAATCAATGAATTTGGTAAAGTGGCAGGATACAAAATTAATGCACAGAAATCTCTGGCATTCCTATATACTAATGATGAAAAATCTGAAAGTGAAATCAAGAAAACACTCCCATTTACCATTGCAACAAAAAGAATAAAATATCTAGGAATAAACCTACCTAAGGAGACAAAAGATCTGTATGCAGAAAATTATAAGACACTGATGAAAGAAATTAAAGGTGATACAAATAGATGGAGAGATATACCATGTTCTTGGATTGGAAGAATCAACATTGTGAAAATGACTCTACTACCCAAAGCAATCTATAGATTCAATGCAATCCCTATCAAACTACCACTGGCATTTTTCACAGAACTAGAACAAAAAATTTTGCAATTTGTATGGAAACACAAAAGACCCCGAATAGCCAAAGCAATCTTGAGAACGAAAGAAGGAACTGGAGGAATCAGGCTCCCAGACTTCAGACTATACTACAAAGCTACAGTTATCAAGACGGTATGGTACTGGCACAAAAACAGAAAGATAGATCAATGGAACAGGATAGAAAGCCCAGAGATAAACCCACGCACATATGGTCACCTTATCTTTGACAAAGGAGGCAGAAATGTACAGTGGAGAAAGGACAGCCTATTCAATAAGTGGTGCTGGGAAAACTGGACAGCTACATGTAAAAGTATGAGATTAGATCACTCCCTAACACCATACACAAAAATAAGCTCAAAATGGATTAAAGACCTAAATGTAAGGCCAGACACCATCAAACTCTTAGAGGAAAACATAGGCAGAACACTCTATGACATAAATCACAGCAAGGTCCTTTTTGACCCACCTCCTAGAGAAATGGAAATAAAAACAAAAGTAACAAATGGGACCTAATGAAACTTAAAAGCTTTTGTGCAGCAAAGGAAACCATAAACAAGACCAAAAGACAACCCTCAGAATGGGAGAAAATATTTGTAAATGAAGCAACGGACAAAGGATTAATCTCCAAAATTTATAAGCAGCTCATGCAGCTTAATAACAAAAAAACAAACAACCCAATCCAAAAATGGGCAGAAGACCTAAATAGACATTTCTCCAAAGAAGATATACAGAGTGCCAACAAACACATGAAAGAATGCTCAACATCACTAATCATTAGAGAAATGCAAATCAAAACTACAATGAGATATCATCTCACACCAGTCAGAATGGCCATCATCAAAAAATCTAGAAACAATAAATGCTGGAGAGGGTGTGGAGAAAAGGGAACCCTCTTACACTGTTGGTGGGAATGTAAATTGATACAGCCACTGTGGAGAACAGTATGGAGGTTCCTTAAAAAGCTACAAATAGAACTACCATATGACCCAGCAATCCCACTACTGGGCATATACCCTGAGAAAACCATAATTCAAAAAGAGTCATGTACCAAAATGTTCATTGCAGCTCTATTTACAATAGCCCAGAGATGGAAACAACCTAAGTGTCCATCATCGGATGAATGGATAAAGAAGATGTGGCACATATATATAATGGAATATTACTCAGCCATAAAAAGAGATGAAATTGAGCTATTTGTAATGAGGTGGATAGACCTAGAGTCTGTCATACAGAGTGAAGTAAGTCAGAAAGAGAGAGACAAATACCGTATGCTAACACATATATATGGAATTTTAAAAAAAATGTCATGAAAAACCTAGGGGTGAAACAGGAATAAAGACACAGACTTACTAGAGAATGGACTTGAGGCTATGGGGAGGGGGAAGGGTAAACGGTGACAAAGCGATAAAGAGGCATGGACATATATACACTACCAAAAGTAAGGTAGTTAGCTAGTGGGAAGCAGCCGCATAGCACAGGGAGATCAGCTTGGTGCTTTGTGACCGCCTGGAGGGGTGTGATAGGGAGGGTGGGAGGGAGGGAGACGCAAGCGGGAAGAGATATGGGAATATATGTATATATATAACTGATTCATTTTGTTGTGAAGCTGAAACTAACATACCATTGTAAAGCAATTATACTCCAATAAAGATGTTAAAAAAAAAAATCA
>NW_020837955.1:23491917-23498581 GCF_003676395.1 Aethalodelphis obliquidens
TAAAAAAAAAAAAAAAAAAAAAAAAAGAGGTACTTCAACCTAATGACAAGTTATTCCCGAAACACAACCTACGCTGGGAAATACCTAGACTGTCGCATACAATTCTTTAGACCTAATGCCATTTAGCCACATGCCCTAATATAAACACAGAACCGAGAGTACTGGCTCAGAAGAAGTGCCCAAGAAAGGCACAGAAGCCACGTGAAATCTACACAGGGATTCTCCAAGGGCAGCACTGGCTTCTGTAATAGAGAAACAAATACATCAAATGGCCACAATGAAGCCAAGAAATGTAGCCTGAGAAATGAAAGGTGTGTGAACCTAACCTATCAGGTCCTGTAACAGGGCTTCAGAGAAAAATGGGAAAACAAATGCTACAGTAACTCAACACTGACAGCCTCAGTCCAGAAATGAGACTCCAAGACCTACCTGAAGGCATTAGGGACCCACTGCAGATAGAAACTGGACTCGTTTGTCAGAGGCTGGTCCTTGCAAAGCTCGAGGGTGGGCCTGACTCAAGTTTTACTGAAATTCACTCCTGGAAGGTTCCTTACAGTTTATGCAGCAAAAACTACATTGAAGTGAAACACCTATAGTATAACCTAGTTTTAAATGCATAAAATAACACAAGTACTGTAAGTCTGTATGTGTTTGCATGAGCATAAATGTGCTGGTTAAAACAACCCAGCCTGTTAACACTGATTACCCCAGGGGTGAAGTGAAGTGAGGGGCAGAGGAAGATCAGCAGGGTTAAAAGAGAGGAGTAAAGGAGGGACAACAAAGATTTCACCAAATTTAAAAGAAACGGTGGAGTAGGGGATAACATAAGAAACATCACAAAACACAACACTTTATCCCTACTGTTACTATAAACATTTAAATATTAAGTATATAGGAAATAACCAGGAGGTAACACAGACATTGGTTAGATTGATTATGAGATACAGCCGACTTTGGTCTTGGATTTCTATTGTTATTTTAATGTTTTCTGACCCCAGTATTTGAACAAAGGTATCACTAGGGGCATTAAATGCCAGAAACAAAAATCAGACATTTCAGTCTTTCTTCTTATGGCTAAAGGCACCTGGGCAGGATGGGGAGTGTGAAATCAAAATAATCCACATTTTGGGAAGGTAAATCGGTGCAGCCACTATGGAAAACAGTATAGAGGTTCAACAAACTAAAATAGAGCTGCCATATGATCCAGCAATCCTACTCCTGGGCATATACGTGGACAAAGCTATAATTCAAGACACATGCACCCCTACGTTCAGAGCAGCACTATTCACAATAGCCAAGACATGGAAACAACTTAAATGTCCATCGACAGAGGAATGGATAAAGCAGATGTGGTACATATATACAATGGTATACTACTCAGCCATAAAAAAGAACGAAATAATACCATTTGCAGCCACATGGATGGACCTAGAGATTATCATACTAAGTGAAGTAAGTCAGAAAGAGAAAGACAAATACCATGTATCAGTTATATGTAGAATCTAAAATATAACACAGGTGAACTTATCTATGAAACAGATTCACAGACATACAGAACAGACTTGTGGTTGCCAAGTGGGTGGGGGCTGGGGGAGTTTGGGAATAGTAGATGCAAGCTATTATATTGAATGGATAAACAATAAGGTCCTACTGTATAGTACGGGGAACTATAGTTAACATCCTGTGATAAACCATAACGGAAAAGAATATGAAAAAGAATGTACATACATGTATAACTGAATCATTTTGCTGTACATCAGAAATTAACATAACAGTGTAAATCAACTATACGTCAATAAAATAAATTGGAAAAACAAAAAATAATCCACCTTTGCCTTGCATGTCCTATTCCAGGGTATGCCACTCAGGTTAGCAACTTTAGACTTAGACTGGCAAGGTTTTTTATGGCTGAGTCTCAAGAAGAAACAGAAAAGGAGATAACTATGGTATAATGTTGCTCTGGCCTCCAAAGAAGAGATTTTGTCGGCAGGTGGAAAGGAGTTCATGGAAAGAAGGGCTATCCCCCTTGTGCTTATTCAATAAGACCGACCTCTGGCATGTGACTTATTACGTGAACTGTGCTAGCTAAGATTGTTCTAGAACATCCCCTGATGGTCACTAAGGGAAAAGAAAGAGAACATTTCTCAAAAGTTTTCTGCCCCAGAAATCATAACAGCATTTCTCTCTATAGTTTCTCATTGAATCTTTTCTAAATTTTTTTTATATTTTTGTTATATATAGCTTTTTATTTTTTTAACATCTTTATTGGAGTATAATTGCTTTACAATGGTGTGTTAGTTTCTGCTTTATAACAAAGTGAATCAGCTATACATATATCCCCATATATCCTCCCTCTTGCGTCTCCCTCCCACCCTCCCTATCCCGCCCCTCTAGGTGGTCACAAAGCACCAATCTGATTGCCCTGTGGTATGTGACTGCTTCGGACTAGATATTCTACATTTGGTAGTGTATATATGTCTGTGCCACTCTCTCACTTCATCTCAGCTTACCTTTACCCCTCCCCATGTCCTCAAGTCCATTCTCTACATCTGTGTCTTTATTCCTTTCCTGACCCTAGGTTCTTCAGATCCATTTTTTTTTAATTTTTTGCTTTTTAGATTCCATATATATGTGTAAGCATATGGTATTTGTTTTCCTCTTTCTGACTTACTTCACTCTGTATGACAGTCTGTAGGTCCATCCACCTCACTATAAATAACACAATTTCGTTTCTTTTAATGGTTGAGTAATATTCCATTGTATATATGTGCCACATCTTCTTTATCCATTCATCTGTCGATGGACACTTAGGTTGCTTCCATGTCCTCGCTATTGTAAATAGAGCTGCAGTGAACACTGTGGTACATGTCTCTTTTTGAATTATGGTTTTCTCAGGGTATATGCCCAGCAGTGGGATCGCTGGGTCGTATGGTAGTTCTATAAGGAACCTCCATACTGTTCTCCCTAGTGGCTGTATCAATTTACATTCCCACCAACAGTGCAAGAGGGTTCCCTTTTCTCTACACCCACTCCAGCATTTATTGTTTCTAGATTTTTTGATGATGGTCATTCTGACTAGTGTGAGGTGATACTTCATTGTAGTTTTTCATTTCTCTAATGATTAATGATGTTGAGCATCCTTTCATGTGTTTGTTGGGAATCTGCATATCTTCTTTGGAGAAACGACTATTTAGGTCTTCTGCCCATTTTTGGATTGGGTTGTTTGTTTTTTTGATATTGAGCTGCATGAGTTGCTTGTAAATCTTGGAGATTAATCCTTTGTCAGTTGCTTCATTTGCAAATATTTTCTCCCATTGTGAGGGCTGTCTTATTTTTTTTTTTTTTTGTGGTACGCAGGCCTCCCACTGTTGTGGCCTCTCCCGTTGCGGAGCATGGGCTCCGGACGCGCAGACTCAGCGGCCATGGCTCACGGGCCCAGTCGCTCCGCGGCATGTGGGATTTTCCCGGACCGGGGCACGAACCCGTGTCCCCTGCATCGGCAGGCGGACTCTCAACCACTGCGCCACCAGGGAAGCCCATGAGGGCTGTCTTTTCGTCTTGTTTATGGTTTCCTGTGCTGTGCAAAAGCTTTTAAGTTACATTAGGTCTCATTTGTTTATTTTTTTAAATTTCCATTTCTCTAGGAGGTGGGTCAAAAAGGATCTTGCTGTGCTTTATGTCATAGACTGTCCTGCCTGTGTTTTCCCCTAAGAGTTTTATAGCGCCTGGCCTTACATTTAGGTCTTTAATCCATTTTGAGTTTATTTTTGTGTATGGTGTTAGGGAATGTTCTAATTTCATTGTTTTACATGTAGCTGTCTAGTTTTCCCAGCACCACTTATTGAAGAGGCTGTCTTTTCTCCATTGTATATTCTTGCCTCATTTATCAAAGATAAGATGACCATATGTGTGTGGATTTATCTCTGAGCTTTGTATCCTGTTCCATTGATCTATATTTCTGTTTTTGTGCCAGTACTGTACTGTCTTGATTACTGTAGCTTTGTAGTACAGTCCAAAGTCAGGGAGCCTGATTCCTCCAGCTCTGTTTTTCTTTCTCAAGATTGCTTTAGCTATTCGGAGTCTTTTGTGTTTCCATACAAATTGTAAAAATTTTTTGTTCTAGTTCTGTGAAAAATGCCATTGATAGTTTGGTAGGGACTGCACTGAATCTGTAGTTTACTTTGTAGTAGAGTCATTTTCACAATGTTGATTCTTCTAATCCAAGAACATCGTATCTCTATCTGTTTGTATCACCTTTAATTTCTTTCATCAGTGTCTTATAGTTTTCTGCATACAGGTCTTTTGTCTCCTAGGTAGGTTTATTCCTAGGTATTTTATTCTTTTTGTTGCAGTGGTAAATGGGGGTGTTTCCTTAATTTCTCTTTCAGATTTTTCATCATTAATGTATAGGGATGCAAGAGATTTCTGTGCATTCATTTTGTATCCTGCTACTTTACCAAATTCATTGATTAGCTCTCGTAGTTTTCTGGTAACATCTTTAGGATTCTCTATGTATAGTATCATGTCATCTTCAAACAGTGACAGCTTTACTTCTTCATTTCTGATTTGGATTCCTTTTATTTCTTTTTCTTCTCTGACTGCTGTGGCTAAAACTTCCAAAACTTCCAATAATAGTGGTGACTGTGGACAACCTTGTCTTGTTCCTGATCTTAGAGGAAATGGTTTCAGTTTTTCATGATTGAGAACGATATTGGCTGTGGGTTTGTCATATATGGCCTTTATTATGTTCAGGTAAGTTCCCTGTATGCCTACTTTATAGAGGGTTTTTATCATAAATGGGTGTTGAATTTTGTCAAAAGCTTTTTCTGCATCTATTGAGACGATCACATGTTTTTTCTCCTTCAGTTTGTTAATATGGTGTATCACATTGATTGATTTGCATATACTGAAGAATCTTTGCATTCCTGGCATAAATCCCACTTGATCATGGTGTATGATCCTTTTAATGCACTGTTAGGTTCTGTTTGCTAGTGTTCTGTTGAGGATTTTTGCATCTATGTTCATCACTGATATTGGTCTGTAGTTTTCTTTCTTTGTGAAATCTTTGTCTGGTTTTGGTATCAGGGTGATGGTGGCCTCGCAGAATGAGTTTGGGAGTGTTCCTTCCTCTGCTATATTTTGGAAGATTTTGAGAAGGATAGGTGTTAGCTCTTCTCTAAAAGTTCGATAGAATTCACCTGTTAAGCCATCTGGTCCTGGGCTTTTGTCTGTTGGAAGATTTTTAATCACAGTCTCAATTTCAGTGCTTGTGATTGGTCTGTTTATATTTTCTATTTCTTCCTGGGTCAGTCTCGGAAGGTTGTGCTTTACCTAGAATTTGTCCCTTTCTTCCAGGTTGTCCATTTTATTGTCATATAGTGGCCTGTAGTAATCTCTCATGATCCTTTGTATTTCTGCAGTGTCAGTTGTTACTTCTCCGTTTTCATTTCTAATTCTATTGACTTGAGTCTTTTTTTCTTGATGAGTCTGGCTAATGGTTTATCTATCTTGTTTATCTTCTCAAAGAACCTGCTTTTAGTTTTATTGATCTTTGCTATCATTTCTTTCATTTCTTTTTCATTTATTTCTGATCTGATCTTTATGATTTCTTTCCTTCTGCTAACTTTGGGGGTTTTTTGTTCTTCTTTCTCTAATTGCTTTAGGTGTAAGGTTAGGTTGTTTTTTAGAGATGTTTCTTGTTTCTTGAGATAGGATTGTACTGCTACAAACTTCCCTCTTAGGACTGTTTTTGCTGCATCCCATAGGTTTTGGGTCGTTGTGTTTTCATTGTCATTTGTTTCTCGGTATTTTTTATTACTCTTTGATCTTCAGTGATCTCTTGGTCATTTAGTAGTGTATTGTTTAGCCTCCATGTGTTTGTATTTTTTATAGATTTTTTCCTGTAAGTGATATCTAGTCTCATAGTGTTGTGGTCGGAAAAGATACTTGATGCAATTTCAATTTTCTTAAATTTACCAAGGCTTGAGTTGTGATCTGAGATATGATCTATCCTGGAGAATGTTCCATGAGCACTTGTGAAGAAAGTGTATTCTGTTGTTTTTGGATGGAATGTCCTATAAATATCAATTAAGTCCATCTTGTTTAATGTATGATTTAAAGCTTGTGTTTCCTTATTTATTTTCATATCGGACGATCTGCCCATTGGTGAAAGTGGGTTGTTAAAGTCCCCTACTATGATTGTGTTACTGTCGATTTCCCCTTTTATGGCTTCTAGCAGTTGCCTTATGTATTGAGGTGCTCGTGTTGGGTGCATAAATATTTACAATTGTTAAATCTTCTTGGATTGTTCCCTTGATCATTATGTAGTGTCCTTCTTTGGCTCTTGTAATAGTCTTTATTTTAAAGTCTATTTTGTCTCATATGAGAATTGCTACTGCAGCTTTTTTTGATTTCCATTTGCATAGAATATCTTTTCCATCCCCTCACTTTCAGTCTGTATGTGTCCCTAGGCCTGAAGTGGGTCTGCTGTAGACAGCATATATATGGGTTTTGTTTTTGTATCCATTCAGACAGTCTATGTCTTTTGGTTGCAGCATTTAATCCATTTACATTTAAGGTAGTTATTGATATGTATGTTCCTATTGCCATTTTCTTAATTGTTTTGGGTGTCTTTTTTTTTTTTTTTTTTTTTTTTTTTTTTTTT
>NW_020837955.1:23498681-23619014 GCF_003676395.1 Aethalodelphis obliquidens
TTTTTTTGCGGTACGCGGGCCTCTCACTGTTGTGGCCTCTCCCGTTGTGTAGCACAGACCCCAGATGCACAGGCTCAGCAGCTATGGCTCACAGGCCCAGCCGCTCCGCGGCATGTGGGATCCTCCTGGACCGGAGCATGAACCTGTGTCCCCTGCATCGGCAGGCGGACTCTCAACCACTGCACCACCAGGGAAGCCCTGTTTTGGGTTTCTTATTGTAGGTCTTCTCCTTCTCTTGTGTTTCCTGGCTAGGAAGTTCCTTCAGCATTTTTTTTAAAGCTGGTTTGGTGGTGCTGAATTCTCTTAGCTTTTGCTTGTCTGTAAAGGTTTTAGTTACTCCATCAAATCTGAACGAGATCCTTGCTGGGTAGAGTAATCTTGTTTGTAGGTTTTTCCCTTTTATCACTTTCAATATATCCTGCCACTCCGTTCTGGCTTGCAGAGTGTCTGCTGAAAGATCAGCTGTTAACTTTATGGGAATTCCCTTGTATGTTATTTGTTGTTTTTCCTTTGCTGCTTTTAATATTTTTTTCTTTTTATTTAATTCTTGATAGTTTGATCAATATGTGTCTTGGCGTGTTTCTCCTTGGATTTATCCTGTATGAAACTCTCTGTGCTTCCTGAACTTGATTGACTATTCCCTGTCCCATATTAGGGAAGTTTTCAACTATAATATCTTCAACTATTTTCTCATTCCCTTTTTTTTTCTCTTCTTTTTCTGGGACCCCTATAATTCGAATGTTGGTGCGTTTAATGTTGTCCCAGAGGTCTCTGAGACTGTCCTCAATTCTTTTCATTGTTTTCTCTTTATTCTGCTCTGTGGTAGTTATTTGCACGATTTTATCTTCCAGGTCACTTATCCATTCTTCTGCCCCAGTTATTCTGCTATTGATTCCTTCTAGACAATTTTTTTCATTTATTGTGTTGTTCATCAATGTTTGTTTGCTCTTTAGTTCTTGTAGGTCCTTTTTAAACGTTTCTTGTATTTTCTCCATTCCATTTCCAAGATTTGGGATCATCTTTACTATCATTATTCTGAATCCTTTTTCAGGTAGACTGCCTATTTCCTCTTCATTTGTTAGGTCTGGTGGGTTTTTACCTTGCTCCTTCATCTGCTGTGTTTCTCTGTCTTCTCATTTTGCTTAACTTACTGTTTTTGGGGTCTCCTTTTCCCAGCCTGCATTTTTGTAGTTCCTGTTGTTTTTGGTGTCTGTCTCCAGTGGCTAAGGTTGGTTCAGTGGGTTGTGTAGGCTTCCTGGTGGAGGGGACTGGTTCCTGTGTTCTGGTGGATGAGGCTGGATCTTGTCTTTCTGGTGGGCAGGACTGCATCTGGTGGTGTGTTTTGGGGTGTCTGTGAACTTAGTATGATTTTAGACAGCCTCTCTGCTAATGGATGGGGTTGTGTTCCTGTCTTGCTAGTTGTTTGGCATAGGGTGTCCAGCACTGTAGCTTGCTGGTCATTGAGTGGAGCTGGGTCTTAGTGTTGAGATAGAGATCTTTGGGAGAACTTTCACCATTTGATATTACATGGAGCTGGGAGTTCTCTGGTGGACTAATGTACTGAACTCGGCTCTCCCACCTCAGAGGCACAGACCTGACACCTGGCCTGAGCACCAAGACCCTGTCAGTCACATGGCCAGGTATATGGGGAGTTTCTTGCCTTTTGGGAAGTCTGAGGTCTTCTGCCAGGATTCAGTAGGTGTTCTGTAGGAGCTGTTCCACATGTAGATGTATTTCTGATGTATTTGTGGGGAGGAAGCTGATCTCCACGTCTTACTCCTCCACCATCTTGAAGGTCTCTCCCTCATTGAATCTTCATCCCTAAAAGACTCAGACCTAAAAGACTGTTAAAATTTGCCTAGAGTCACAAGATTAGTTTGAACCAAGCTCTTCTTAACTCCACGTTCATCACTACTACCTTTTGTTCAGAGGACACTCAAAGTATTCCATGTGCTCATTCCCAGATGGATGCTGAAGAATGGATTGACTGATATGTAAAACCAGAGAGCGTTTGTAAGCCTCAGTAACTAAAACCCGTTAGAGGAACGCCAGCACAGATCAAATTCTTCATTAAATAGTGATGTGAGAGGAGCCCAGTGGAATACTCCACACTTTAGAAAATACCATGGAAGCTACAAAGTGCATTTATGAAGACCTCTGATGATATGATTGTTTGACAAAGAGTGAGATGGCTGTAAACAGGAATCCACTGCTGACACTGTGTTGGAACTGCCATTTTATAGTGGTCAACCGAGTCCTTCCAGCACAGGACAACACCAGTCTATGATAAAAGGCAGTTGCACATGCCCCATCTTCTGCTCCTAACTCTCCTAGCATCCCTTCCAAGAGGTACTACTATTGCTGAATGCTGAGGCTGCTGCACCAGATCAGCTGGGAGTGTTTCCTGGCTGTCTGGTTTGAAGCATTCCCTATGTGCTTCTATTCAGTTTCAAAACTGTGCTCTGGACATAATCCCAAGATATCTAGATATCAGCACAATTGCAAAATATAGACTCAAACTCCTTCCCTTGCCTATTCGGAGATGCTTTTCAATAGCACAGGCATCTCTCCAGATATGCAGACCTCGGGCTTCTCTGGGAGCAAGGGCAACAGTAAACTTGGATGCTTTGACCTGAAGGGAGAACATTTACAACAGTAAGGAGGGTAGTCAATGGGGTTTTATGATTTCACCAGAAAACTCAGGTCTGACAAGGCCAGCGATGCCAGGAAGACCAGGCTATGGACCCACCAAATAATTTGATTGGGTGCGTATTTCGCCTTCGCTCTGATGAAATACAGATGGCTTGACCCTTCTTTGAGGACTATGATCCTTGGAACTTGCCTAACTAAATATCCAAATACTTCTGGATCTAATGCTCAGACCAAGAATTTCCTATTAGAACATCACAAAATGGTTTAATCCTTCACTTGCAAATAAGCTGTAGCACCATGTGTTTAAATGAACAGCAAATTTCCAAATTTCATTTTTATGTCTTCTGTACTTGTCTGGCTTAGCATGGAACAGAACACCATGAGTCAGGAGGAACACTTGGCTTGTGTAAGTAGACAAATGACCATAAGCAAAGGCCTCCTTACTCCTTCTGGATGTTGTGGTACCGAGAGGTCAGAACCTTGATCCATTGTGCTTTCAAAACCCTTTTTAGGTGGTAAAGGGCGTTGTTATACTGTTACCGCTATATGGTGTCTTCAGGAATCACCCCAGCAGCCTTTGGCAGGAAAACTATGGGGCTGCCCAATGACGTAAATTGTATAAATGTTTTTGAATGACTGAAAAAAAAAAATCACTCTAAAAGTAAACATTCAGGTATGTCATAAGAACAAGTTACATTTTGAAAGAAAGAGTAGTAGGAAGATTCCTTTAGGAATAAACCTACAATGAGTTTCTCCTATTACTAAAATATGTAATAGAAATATGTTGACCTTATTAGAAGAAAGAAAAACAAAGAGAGAAAAGCCATGATGAATTCTTTGAGAAAACTGTAGAACATGCATAAAATTTGGAAGAAGAAAATTCAAATTGCTCATAATCGTACCAACCAGAGATCACATTGCTACACTGGTGAATACCACATTAACCAATGATAACGTGTGTGCGCGTGCACACGTGTGCGCACACACACACACACACAATAACAACGGCAATACTGAAATTATTACACTGTTTTATGCTCTGCTGTCAACATTTTAAATAGCTTTCAGAATTTTTATACCCAGCATCACTTGGTGGACTTAATTGAGTCATGAGATCCTGTCTATGAAATGGACATTTGATTTCTTGCCCTGGATGTCACTTCATCACTTTTCCAAGTTATTAAGTTGTTATGAGATGTGAGTGACTTTACAGAGATCTATAGAAATCCACATCTCTATATGTGGAAGAGGTGCCCTGAAGAAGGCAGGTGGTGACCTGAGAGTTAGAAGACCTGGTTGAATGCCCCTTGAAATGCATTTTACAATTGGACCTCAAGATGGGCAGATGATGATGATCCTAGTTGTCATTTCTAGGCCAGGTAAACTGTCGTTTTCATAATTCTATTATTCTTGTAATTGGCATTATTGGACATCCACACATATTCCAACATTCCTCCAGGCTGCTGAAATAATCTCCGCTCTTTGGCGAAGATGCAGAACTTATCCAAGTGCTGTTGTCACGTGATGGAGACTTCCCATTGCACATGAAATGTGGGTTACACAGTGGAATGAGCTGGTAAGACAGAGAGCCATGGAATAATGAATGGCAAAGTGCAAAGCCAGAAACCTGAGGAAGTTACACACTTGGGCAAGGACTCTGTGGTTTGGTGAAGCCCTGATTCAAGGGGTGGTGGACACCAGTGTTGGAGGGCCTGAAGCAGACAGGTTGAAAGATTGAAAATCCAAACTGAAGACCATTTCATGACTCCTGCCCTTGGGATATTCACTGTACTGGATCTCTCAGTAACGAGCCAAGTATCTCTCTTTGCTTGTCAAGGCAGACTGAAGTTCTTTGCAAACATCTATTCTCTGAAACCCTAAAGAATAGAAATACACCAACGCATGTGGACCAGTATTGAGGAGAGAGAACAGTAGAGCCTTAGAGAGAGCTGCTAACCTGAATACAACCTGAACTTCAGGCATCAGCCCTCTTAAAGACAACCTACATTGCCTGCCTCATTTCCTTCTTTCCTTTTTAATCCGGAGCAACAAGGGGGAAGAAATGAAGGGCTCAATTACCTTGCTAGAGTCAAAGAGAATAAAGCTGAACAGAGTAAGGAATTATATATGCATGAGAAAGGCTCTTAAATCTCCATGGCTCACTGAAATCAGCTCCCATTCCTTTGTGTGGAAGAAGAAAACAGCTGAACCTTCTGAGTTGGATCTGGGCTGGAAAGTGACACCTGCCTGGACTTAACACTTCCTGCTAACTCTTTATGCCAACTCTTTCTGCAGATGAAAAAGTAGATCAGATTCCTTTATCAATTCAATAGATAAGTGTCTTGCAGACACAAAAAAATTATTAAAAGTCAACTTATCTATCATCCGATGGCTGGCAGCATCCTGCAGTATTTATGAAGTGCTATTACATTGTGGTTACTTTTATGTGGCCATAAGTCTTTCAATGTATGTGAAATTACAGCTCATTGAAATCCATTTAATGAGGACACAGCCTTCACGTTTCAGAGTTAAATCTCACAGAAGAAGTTATAATCATAAATTTTCCTTATTAAGTTCCAGTCTTTGTATGTAAATTGAAGTATTAAAACAATGACATACGGATCAAAGTTTTTAATTTTAGTCCCTTGCCTCAGATTTAATTTAAAAGTCTTACATTATGCAGCAAATTGCATCTCTTTATTCTTACAGCTATTTAAAACAGATTTAATTATTTCCCATAACATGCAGACACTACTTCTGCCTAGCAGTCCTCTCAAATGAATGCCTTCCAAATCAGTTTTGTTGAGTTCTTAAGACTGATTAGGCCCTTTGCCATCCATCCTGTGCCTTCAGGTTCTCACGTTGGATTTCTCTACAAAGCCGAGCTATCACATTGAAAGTCAGACTCACTAGGTGCTCATTAGTGGTCCAGAGGACATCCATCTTAAGCAAATCTTCAGACAGAGATGCTACCTCTCATTTCTGGGGTCTCACTGCAAAACACCGTCGATTGGTTTCCTAAAATTCAGGTGTCGTAAATGTAAAATGTTCGGCTTCCTAAACACGACTTCGTGGATTCCTCCTCTCCCTTCTTGGTTGGTTCCTGGATCAATGTTCTTTGTCCTTAAGAAAACAGTGATGTATAAATGCATAGTGTGAGTGTGAGTGTGTGTGTGCATGTGTGTGTGTTCTTGGATCTGCCATAATGAGTGAGTCTGGGATGGAAGCAAGACTGGCTCCTTTGCCTTGTTGCTTCTCATGAAGATTCTTTTATTATGGTAAATTTGGAGAGAATCCTCAAAGCAGTAGGGATGGGGTTCCCGACACGGGAGCTTTTCATCAACTTCAATAGAATTATGCGGTTCTCTGAGTAACCAAGCTGTAGGATTTTGAAGGACTTGTGTTATGATGTCATTGTGTCACCTAGATGTGGGGGTGGGCTCACATGCTATTTACAAAAAGGGATTCCATTTCCTGCATTTGTCAAATCTGCAAAATTTTGGCTCACGCACATCCTATCGTACATGGAGTTACAAGTTGGCATCAGTGTACTTAGCCTTTGATTATCTTCAGTCAATAAGAAGTTCTCTTCTTTGCTCTGGTTTTAGCAAGGTTTTCATTGATATTCTTATGTGAGAATTAGGACATGCACTAGAACAGACTAAAGGAAGGGATCTGGATTTCAGATGAAGACTTTAACATGTTTGGGATGTTATTCAAATTTTAAGAGGCTTTTTCCTTTTAAGTTTAGACTTTATCTCTACACTCCTTGGGGAAGCCTATCCAAATCCACACACATTTATTGAGTTCCTATCACTATTGTAGGCATGGTAAGCAGAGATGCTAGAGCTGCAACCAGGCAGGATATGATTCCTATCTTAATAATATTGATCATTTATTGAGATGCCAAAAAAGGATGACTGCTATTATAGATCAGTAATATAGATATCTATGATAATCTAATGTAGATCATTATTATAATTTAATTAAGTAAATTAATTTTTTGTTTTGAATGAATACAAAATATTTAGTATTTTCCATTTTGTGTGTTTAGATTTTTACTTAAAACTTGATACAGCAGAGGTCCTAGTTAACCCAAAAACATGTAGTTCCACAAGCTGAAATATGTCTACTCATAAATGAAAAGTACATGACATAAAATTGGAACTCAGAAAAATATTTGTTGAAGAACAAATAAACACACATATCTAACTAGTTGGTGGAACGGTTCAGTCCTCAGGTCTCTAATGCTTTAGTTGATACGCATAGGAGATGGAGCCTACATGGAGGGGTTTGTATGTAAATAACTGGGGACAAAGAAAGGCGGGGGGGTTGCATCAGTCCCCAGTCCAACCTAGCCTCGCAGACAGAAGATAAGTCTAGAGGAGAAACTTGAACGAGGAATAAACCATGAGACACAGGATGATAAAATATTATACTGGCTTGGAGAGTCTTCTGCCCACATCTCACTAATCACACTACGGTGTCACATCAAAATGTAGCAGGGACTTCTTGGTCCCTTTGGCACCTGGAGGACTTGCTGCTTTAGGGGAATCAGAAGCATGGTATTAATATCCCTATAGTTATAAAGAACTGGTACTAGGTATGGGGGTAAAGCAGATACTCTATTCAAAGTAAATTCAGGAGCAACAAATTCAAATGAGAAGTGAACTCATACAAATTTTAAGGAGGATGTAGAGAACCCATGTATTACCAGTGGCACATGTCAGGAGTTTCTGTTTGTTTGGGTTTTAAATTTAATTTAGCAATATTATAACCTAATTCATAACCTAAGACTCAGGAGAAGTTTGGTATACATGGATGTTAAAGTCCTTGAGTACTGCGTTCATATCCTATGTTTTCCAACATTCTTTAGAGTGTATAAAACAGCACTAGATACACTGTAGCCATTCAATAAATTGCAAAGAGGAGGATTTGGCCTCTCTCTTTGCTGAAATGGTTTTCAACAAGCTGATCTCAAGCCATGAATATTCTCAGAAAATCCAGGAGGAAACTCTTGATTTACATGTTGACGAGTGTCTAAGAATACAGCAGCAGCCACAGCGCCAACTGGCTTGGGCGTAGGTAATTTTGCCTGTTCTTTCTACCCCTTGATCTTTGTTACTCCTGCCAAGCGTCTCTAGAGAGCCTTAGGAAATACATGAAGTTCTTTGCCAGAAAATGGTTCTTTCCGCCATAGAGAAGCAGTAGAAAGGCAGGAGAACATAGATCCTGGATTTGACTCCTGGCTCCATGACTTAGTAGCTGTGTGATCTTAGGTGAGTTACTCTGCCTTTCTGTGCTTCGGCTGTGCCATCTATAAAATGATAATGATAATATCAATACTTACTCGCATAGGGCTGCAGTGGGATCTAAATGAGACAAGCCATGAACCACTCATAGACTGGACCATAGTTAGTGCTCAGTCAATGGTGGACATCTGAACCATTATCGTGTCAAGTTTCAGTGCTCCTCAGCTTCTCTGAGACACTCTGTTGTCCTGTATTCTGCACTGTTTATCACACACCTCAGCCATGCCTACGTATATAATCCAGAGATTAATAGAGAAACTGAGGTTGTTTCTGTAAGGCGAGCTTGTGACTCATTACCACAGGATCTCACAATCAAATGTGAGGTCTCCAGGGCCTCTTGACATGAGGACAGTCCTTAGGGCTTGGTGCTTTGTACTAGGAGGCAAGAGCATCAAGGGGCCAATTCTGACAGGTGCAGGCAGCAGACTCATCCCTGCTGCTGTAGCTTTGCCCATTCGAGTGGAATGAACTCACTCGTTATTTTTTCCCCCTTTTTGTGCCCAGAAGGCATGAATTTACACATCTTAGAACCAGATTCCCCAATCTGTTCCCACATCACCCAGCCAAGTTTGAGACGCCTGATCATCTTGGTTACATGGAAAGCAACATTGAACAGATGAGAGCCTGGCCTCTGTCCCTGGAGGCTGTACAGAGGTTGGAGTTGACCAGGCCTGATTTCTTGTTTCAGATCTTGCTCTACTGTATTCTTCAAAAGGAAATAAAAATCTAAATTCTGAATCCTGCTCCAGCATTGACATCTGCTGCTTCAAAAGATGATGTTCTTCTGAGTATCATAATGAGGTTCCTTATGTCTCTGGGAAAGGTACCTTCACCTTCATCATAGGATATAGGATTGGCCTGGAAAATGAATCCCTCCCTAACAGTTTTCTTTTCCCTTCTTGTTTAATGACCTAAATACTAAGTGTTTTATTTGAATTTCTAAAGTGATTTTTAAGTAAGCTTTTTGTGGAATATAGTACACATAAAAATATGCATATCGTTAAATACACAACTTGAATTTTACAAAGTGAATGTATTTATTAATCACCAAGAAATTGAAAATTGCTAATACCACCAAAATGCTCCCTTCCACTCCCCCTTCAAAGGTGATAATTATTCTCATTTCTATCACCATCAATCAGTTTTGCCTATTTTTTGCAGATTAATTAAGTAGGCTCACATAATATGCATTTTTTTCAGTCTGATTTCTTTAGCTCAATATCAGCTGTGAGATTCATTCACATTTCTGTGTGTAGCAGTAGCTTACCGTTGGATGCTATTCCAGTTTATATGTGAACTGGCATTTCTTCATGCTGATGTTGATCAACATCAGTAATGATATCTTTATTTTCTATAACTTCCAAATGCTTACTGCCTCCTATTGATGACTGCTGTGGGGTTAAATTTTATATCTTATCCCATATTCATAAACATATTAATCATATCTCAGGCAACTGTTCTTTCCTCTGTTGCTTTGTTCCTGTTCTTGGTCCTGTTTCTTGATATATCTGTAATTATTTAAACACCCCAACTTTTATATGCAAAAAACAAGGAAGGCCTCTGATGTATGTTATTTTCCTAAAGAGGATTTGTTATAGCTTCTGACAGACATTTAAAATGGGGGGAAATCACTCTAGCCCTTCAAATGTCAGTTGTGATTTCAGGGTGTAGAGTCTGGTCTAATTCTGTTTTGTCCTTACTCCTAGCATAGAGCTTTCCAGAAGTCTCCAGAACCTAGTCTGGGATCGTTCACCAGGGCTTTCCTCTTGATAGTCCCTAACCTCAAATTTTTTATCTCCCCCAAAATGTAATACTTCTAAAACCTATGTTTGACTTCACATCCTCTTAACTGACTACTTTCTATTTTGTCTGCATCCCTCAGATATTGTCAAATAACTCAAGGGAACAAAAGACACAGAATATTCTATGACTTCTCTATGCTTTCCTTCTCTCTGTGTTTTGACATCATCAGTCCCAGCTGACTTGGTAACCCTGAAGTCCAACCTCTATCTTCCCAGGCTTGTAAGTCCACCAACAGATGTTTAGCCAACACTTTTCACCTCACCTTCTGAAAGGTGAGAATCTGAAATCTGGAATCTGAAAATCTGACCTCTTATGCAGTATGATGTATGAATTGGCAAGGTTCTTGAGGGGAAATACAGCATAAAATGTTAGACTCATGACAATGAATTTTCCATCTCTCAAGAAAACAACTGTAGCTTCTCAAATCCTCTTTCTCCTTCTGTGTGTATGTCTGCCTCTCTCTTTCCCACTCTCTCTCTCACTCTTGCTCTAAATAATACATAAATATCTGGTTTGCAGCAAGCTAGTCTGTCATAGCCTCAGGCAGAAGTCCCCATAGATTTATTTCTGTGAAATGCAAGCAACTCCAATTGGTCTAAATTGGCCCATCTCTTCCTAGTTCCAACTGAAGAACTTTGGGGACCATTAGTATTTAGAAAACTGAGTATGGTTAAAAGGCACTTATTAAGGGGATAGTAGAAAAGAGTATTAGGTTAGAGTAGTGGTTTTCTAAGTGGTCCTTGAACTAAAAGCAACAGCATCATCAGAGCCAGGGTTGCAAACTCATTTAGTTCACAGTTTTTTCTACAGGAATTAAAATACTAAGTATTTTGAGTAAACCTGACAATGTAATCCTAACTGCTTCATCTTTTCCCCTTCAAGTCACACTCTAGAACCTCTCAGACTGGTCTATCCCTCTTGATGTTGCCCTTGTTTCCTTCTTTTTTTTCTTTTCTTGAAGCATGATACATAACCTACCACCTTGTTAGAAATGCATACTCCTGGGTCCTACCTCAACCTACTGCATCAATCTTTGGCGATGGAGCCCAGGAAACTGTTTTAACATGCCCACCAGGTAATTCCTATGCATATTAAAGGCTGAGAGCCACTGGGCTATCAGAAGAGGATGGGGTAAGTCAATGTTGTATATCTTCATCCTGGTGTCATTATGAACTTTTAAAATCCCATTGTATTCACAAGGCCTAGCACAGTGTTGGCCATATTTTAGGTATTCAGAAAACATGGTTGAAGGTAGCATATCTGATTTAATAATTGAGATAATTTTATGAAAGTGTTTATCCTTTAGAGATCATCTTCCTCATTTACAAGATGACAAACACACCTGTGTACATTCTAAAATATATAACATAAATGTCATCTTATCCTACCATCTAAATACTCATAAATTTCAGACAATCATAATTTGGCAAATAATAATTGATGCTTATAATATCCCTGAGGTGTTATTAAAAAATAAACCTATTAATTGTCAAAGAAATTATACTCAATTATGTTAGATTGGCCTTGATGCTATATGTATGACCAGCATGTTGCCTTTAGAAAGAAAAGCCAAGACTTCAGGTTAAGAGAAGAAGACAGCATTAGCAGCTTTTAGGTTAGTTCAGTATGTATGTGTGTTAAGTTATTACAGGAATATCATTGATGTATTCTGAGAAAACATTTTGCTAAAAGTGCCAACAAGGCAAGGTTAAATCCAAAGAGAATCCCCAGCAAGTGAGAGATTCAGTAAGAGAGAGAACAACTTACAATGAAATTAAAATAATTGAAGAAATGTGTCAGAGAAAGTGAAATGATAACAACATAAACCAAGGAACTCAAAGTAGAATAAAAATTTTAAACAAAATTTAAAATTAAAAGAATATATATATATATATGTAAACCAAGACAAAAAGACATGTAAAGGGAGCCATGACTCCTTAGGAAAAATCACTGCCTCTAGAAGGTAGAGGGGAGACGGGCCTCGGTCCTACCTCTTCCAGCTGTACCACGAGAGTAACATTGTGCCCTTGTTCCGCTGTCAGCTTTCCATCAGCGGTGACGATCCGGAGCCCCCGCGGGGCCTTCCCTGGGCACTTCTGTGGTTTGGCCGTGTACTGTTCTCTCACCCCATCAGTGCAGTTATTGGAAACCACCTTTCTATACCTAAATGGAAAAAAAGAAGGTCAAATTGTAATCCCGCTCGTGATAATTTGGATCACTCCCAACTTTTTAAATAAATTTTTATTTATTTATTTTTGGCTGTGTTGGGTCTCCGTTTCTGTGCGAGGGCTTTCTCTAGTTGCGGCGAGCAGGGGCCACTCTTCATTGCGGTGCGCGGGTCTCTCACTGTCATGGCCTCTCTTGTTGCGGAGCACAGGCTCCAGACGCGCAGGCTCAGCAGTTGTGGCTCACGGGCCCAGGTGCTCCGTGGCATGTGGGATCTTCCCAGACCAGGGTTCGAACCTGTGTCCTCTGCATTGGCAGGCAGATTCTCAACCACTGCACCACCAGGGAAGCCCTACTCCCAACTTTTGAAGCTGAACCTTCTGCTTAGCCTTGAGGGCTATCAATAACTACCTTTCCTGTTGCTCTGAAGATTACAGTTTATTCATAGAAAGTACCCAACAGAGAGCCAAATCGTCATACAAACACACTGTATCTATTATTAACATTTTAATTTTCTGCTTTTATTTATTTAGTTAATCGATGAATCAAATCAATTCACTTTGGAGCTGTGGGAAATGCATAGCAGCAGTAGAAGACATGGTCCTTCCTTGCCCTCAATAAATTTATAATCTAGCTGAAAAGATATACATGGATAATCTAGGAGATACTTCAAAGGCTATATAATTAAGCGTTAGAATGAGTAATAGATATTGCAAAGGAATGTGTAGTTCGGAGAAAGAATAGATTCTTACGCATTATATGCCTCAACAGTAGATACCATACAAGATGCTGTACTAATGGTACAGTGCAGAAAGTTGGCTAAATTTGATAGTTTTTAGTCAATATCTCATGAGGAGTTATACTGCCGAAACAGTTGAAACCTCACATTAAGGAGACTTCAGTCTACAGATAAGTAAATCCTTCCAACTGTTTTGCTCTTTTCTTCTTGTTTTAGCTTTAATAAGAAGAAAAAAGAAAAAGAATTATCCTACAAATTTATCCTACACAATTGATCAGATTCAGAGTAAATTAGAATCTGTGGGTTTTAAACAACTAACCTTTAAGACTTCTGAGGTTCAGTGTTATCTATTCATGAACTTTTTCTGTGTGGAGTCCACAGCAACAGCTTTGTGTATTCATATATTTGATTTCTCAAGTCTACCTGCTTGAAGTTATTGGTAGAGCTCACAATGGAAGCAATCAAAGTCCAAGGTCTTTCCATTCTTCTAGACCAGGAGTTGACAAAACTTTTTACATAAAGTGCCAGGGAGTAAATGTTTTAGCTTTGTAGGTTATATAGTTTTTATCACAAGTATTTAGCTCTTTGGTTGTAAAACAAAAGTGGACATAGTGCACGAAAGAATGATTGCATCTGGATTCTAATAAAACTTTATTTACAAAATCTGGTAGTGTGCAGGCCTGCAGACTATTATTTTCCAACCCCTTCAAATCTAGCCAAAGTCCTTTCTCTGTCCCTAAATCTCAAGAATGACCACCTAAAAGCAAGGTTGAGAAAATAAAATTAAATACTGTCTGGGAAAGTGCTTTGAACACTGTGGATCACTGCGAGGCCAGTTATTAATAAGAAGCTCACCTCACAGGGCAGTTCTAAGGATGAAATGGATTAATGTACACAGACCACTTAAAACGCCCCTGACAATTAGCAAGTGCTTATGAAATGCTGTCAATTATTTTTATTTAACATTATTATTTATCCTACCTGTTCACAACCTTCATGGATTCCACTTTCTTTAGGACAAGTCAAAAATCCTCTGATCTTGCGAAAGAAGCCTTTGTTTTACTTTTCTGGACTCTTTCTTCCCAACTAGCTCATTCTGCCAAACTTCTCTTTTCCACCCTCTTGAAAGTACTTCCTTTCTTTTGTTCTTTCTGCTTCCATGTCCTCCTGTATGCCTTATCAGCTGCCTAAAACTTACCCACACTTTATTTTATTTTTTGAATTTTATTTTATTTATTTTTTTATACAGCAGGTTCTTATTATCCATTTTACATATATTAGTATATATATGTCAATCTCAATCTCCCAATTCATCACACCACTACTCACTCCCCCTGCTGCTTTCCCCCTTGGTGTCCATACGTTTGCTCTCTACATCTGTGTCTCAATTTCTGCCCTGAAAACCGGTTCATCTGTACCATTTTTCTAGGTTCCACATATATGCGTTAATGTACGATATTTGTTTTTCTCTTTCTGACTTACTTCACTCTGTATGACAGTCTCTAGATTCATCCACGTCTCTACAAATGACACAATTTCGTTCCTTTTTATGGCTGAGTAATATTCCATTGTATATATGTACCACATCTTCTTTATCCATTCGTCCTTCAATTGGCATTTAGGTTGATTCCATGACCTGGCTATTGTAAATAGTGCTGCAAGGAACATTGGGGTGCATGTCTATTTTTGAATTATGGTTTTCTCTGGGTATATGCCCAGTAGTGGGATTGCTGGGTCATATGGTAATTCAATTTTTAGTTTTTTTTGTTTTTTTTTTTTTGGGTACACGGGTCTCTCACTGTTGTGGCCTCTCCCGTTGCAGAGCACAGGCTAGGGACGCGCAGGCTCAGCGGCCATGGCTCACAGGCCTAGCCGCTCCACGGCATGTGGGATCTTCCCAGACAGGGGCACGAACCCGCGTCCCCTGCATCGGCAGGCGGACTCTCAACGACTGCGCCACCAGGGAAGCCCCAATTTTTAGTTTTTTAAGGAACCTCCATACTGTTCTCCATAGTGGCTGTATCAATTTACATTGCCACCAACAGTGCAAGAGGGTTCCCTTTTCCCCACACCCTCTCCAGCATTTGTTGTTTGTAGATTTTCTGATGATGGCCATTCTAACTGGTGTGAGGTGATACCTCATTGTAGTTTTGATTTGCATTTCTCTAATAATTAGTGATGTTGAGCAGCTTTTCATGTGCTTCTTGGCCATCTGTATGTCTTCTTTGGAGAAATGTCTGTTTAGGTCTTCTGCCCATTTTTGGATTGGGTTGCTTGTTTTTTTAATATTGAGCTGCATGAGCTGTTTATATACTTGGGAGATTAATCCTTTGTCTGCTGATTCATTTGCAAATATTTTCTCCCATTCTGAGGGTTGTCTTTTCATATCGTTTGCAGTTTCCTTTGCTGTGTAAAACCTTTTAAGTTTCATCAGGTCCTATTTGTTTATTTTTGTTCTCATTATCATTACTCTAGGAGGTGGGTCAAAAAAGATCTTGCTGTGATTTATGTCAAAGAGTGTTCTTCCTATGTTTTCCTCTAACAGTTTTATAGTGTCTGGTCTTACATTTAGGTCTCTAATCCATTTTGAGTTTTTTTTGTGTATGGTGTTAGGGAGTGTTCTAATTTCATTCTTTTACATGTAGCTATCCAGTTTTCCCAGCATCACTTATTGAAGAGACTGTCTCTTCTCCATTGTATATCCTTGCCTCCTTTGTCATAGACTAGTTGACCATAGGTGCATGGGTTTATCTCTGGGCTTTCTATCATGTTCCATTGAGCTATATTTGTTTTTATGCCAGTACCATACTGTCTTGATTACTGTAGCTTTGTAGTATAGTCTGAAGTCAGGGAGTCTGATTCTTCCAGCTCTATTTTTTTCCCTCAAGACTGCTTTGGCTATTCGGTGTCTTCTGTGTCTCCAAACAAATTTTAAGATTTTTTGTTCTAGTTCTGTAAAAAATGCCATTGATAATTTGATAGGGATTGCAATGAATCTGTAGATTGCTTTGGGTAGTAGAGTCATTTTCACAATATTGATTCTTCCAATCCAAGAACATGGTATATCTATCTCTCCATCTATTTGTATCATCTTTAATTTCTTTCATCAGTGTCTTATAGATTTCTGCATACAGTTCTTTAGTCTCCCTAGGTAGGTTTATTCTTAGGTATTTTATTCTTTTGGTTACAATGGTAAATGGGAGTGTTTCCTTACTTTTTCTTTCAGATTTATCATCATTAGTGTATAGAAATGCAAGAGACTTCTGTGCAATAATTTTGTATCCTGCAACTTTATTAAATTCATTGGTTAGCTCTAGTAGTTTTCCGGTGGTATCTTTAGGACTCTCTATGTATAGTATCATGTCATCTGCAAACAGTGACAGGTTTACTTCTTCTTTTACAATTTGTATTTTTTAATTTCTTTTTCTTCTCTGATTACCATGGCTAGGACTTCCAGAACTACGCTGAATAATAGTGGTGAGAGTGGACATCCTTGCCTTGTTCCTGATCTTAGAGGAAATGCTTTCAGTTTTTCACCATTGAGAATGATGTTTGCTGTTGGTTTGTCATATATGGCCTTTATTATGTTGAGGTAGGTTCCCTCTATGCCCATTTTCTGGAGAGTTTGTATCATAAGTGGGTGTTAAATTTTGTTGAAAGCTTTTTCTGCATCTATTGAGATGATCATATAGTTTTTATTCTTCAGTTTGTTAATATGGTGTATCACATTGATTGATTTGCATATATTGAAGAATCCTTGCATCCCTGGGATAAATCTCACTTGATCATGGTGTATGATCCTTTTAATGTGTTGTTGGATTCTGTTTGCTAGCATTTTGTTGAGGATTTTTGCATGTATGTTCATCAGTGATATTGGTCTGTAGTCTTCTTTCTTTGTGACATCTTTGTCTGGCTTTGGTATCAGGGTGATGGTGGCCTCGTAGAATGAGTCTGGGAGTGTTCCTCCCTCTGCTATATTTTGGAAGAGTTTGAGAAGGAGAGGTGTTAATTCTTCTCTAAATGTTTGAGAGAATTCGCCTGTGAAGCCATCTGGTCCTGGGCTTTTTTTTGTTGGAAGATTTTTAATCATCTCAATTTCAGTGCTTGCGATTGGTCTGTTTATATTTTCTATTTCTTCCTAGTTCAGTCTCAGAAGGTTGTGCTTTTCTAAGAATTTGTCCATTTCTTCCAGGTTGCCCATTTTATTGGCATATAGTTGCTTGTAGTAATCTCTCATGATCCTTTGTATTTCTGCAGTGTCAGTTGTTACTTCTCCTTTTTCATTTCTAATTCTATTGATTTGAGTCTTCTCCCTTTTTTTCTTGATGAGTCTGGCTAATGGTTTATCTACCTTGTTTATCTTCTCAAAGAACTAGCTTTTAGTTTTATTGATCTTTGCTATTGTTTTCTTTGTTTCTAGTTCATTTATTTCTGCTCTGATCTTTATGATTTCTTTCCTTCTGCTAACTTTGGGTTTTCTTTGTTCTTCTTTCTCTAGTTTTTTAGGTGTAAGGTTAGATTGTTTATTTGAGATTTTTCTTGTTTCTTGAGGTAGGCTTGTATTGCTATAAACTTCCCTCTTAGAGCTGCTTTTGCTGCATCTCATAGGTTTTGGATCATGGTATTTTCATTGTCATTTGTCTCTAGGGATTTTTTGATTTCCTCTCTGATTTCTTCAGTGATCTCTTGGCTATTTAGTAATGTATAGTTTAGCCTCCATGTGTCTGTGTTTTTTACGTTTTTTTCCCTGTAACTGATTTCTAATCTCATAGTGTTGTAGTCAGAAGAGATGCCTGATATGATTTCAATTTTCTTAAATTTACTTAGGCTTGATTTGTGACCCAAGATGTGATCTATCCTGGAGAATGTTCCATGTGCACTTGAGAAGAAAGTGTAATCTGCTGTTTTTTGGATTGAATGTCCTATAAATATCAATTAAATCTACCTGGTCTATTGTGTTATTTAAAGCTTGTGTTTCCTTATTAATTTTCTGTTTGGATCATCTGTCCATTGGTGTAAGTGAGGTGTTAAAGTTCCCCACTATTATTGTGTTACTGTCGATTTCCTCTTTTATAGGTGTTAGCAGTTGCCTTATGTATTGAGGTGCTCCAATGTTGGGTGCATATATATTTAGAATTGTTATATCATCTTGGACTGATCCCTTGATAATTATGTAGTGTCCTTCCTTGTCTTTTGCAACATTCTTTATCTTAAAGTCTATTTTATCTGATATGAGTATCACTCCTCCAGCTTTCTTTTGATTTCCATTTGCATGGAATATCTTTCTCTATCCCCTCACTTTCAGTCTGTATGTGTCCATAGGTCTGAAGTGGGTCTGTTGTAGACAGCATACATATGGGGTTTTTTTTGGTATCCATTCAGCGAGCCTGTGTCTTTTGGTTGGAGCATTTAATCCATTCATGTTTAAGATAATTATTGATATGTATGTCCCTATTATCATTTTCTTAACTGTTTTGGATTTGTTTTTGTAGGTCCTGTTCCTCTCTTGTGTTTCCTACTTAGAGAAGTTCCTTTAGCATTTGTTGTAGAGCTGGTTTGGTGGTGCTGAATTCTCTTTGCTTTTGCTTGTCTGTAACGGTTTTCTCTATTGAATCTGAATGAGATCCTTGCCAGGTAGAGTAATCGTTGTTGTATGTTCTTCCCTTTCATCACTTTAAATATGTTATGCCACTCCCTTCTGGCTTGTAGAGTTTCTGCTGAGAAATCAGCTGTTAACCTTATGGGAGTCCCCTTGTATGTTATTTGTCGTTTTTCCCTTGCTGCTTTCAATAATTTTTCTTTGTCTTTAATTTTTTCCAATTTGATTACTAAGTGTCTTGGTGTGTTTTCCTTGGGTTTATCCTGTATGGGACTCTGTGCATTTCCTGGATTTGGGTGGCAATTTCCTTTCCCATGTTAGGGAAGTTTTCGACTATAATCTCTTCAAATATTTTTTCAGGTCCTTTCTCTCTCTCTTCTCCTTCTGGGACCCCCTATAATGTGAATGCTGTTGCCTTTAACATTGTCCCAGAGGTCTACTAGGCTGTCTTCATTTCTTTTCATTCTTTTTTCTTTATTCTGTTCCGCAGCAGCGAATTCCACCATTCTGTCTTCCAGGTCACTTATCCGTTCTTCTGCCTCTGTTATTCTGCCATTGATTCCTTCTAGTGTATTTTTCATTTCAGTTATTGTATTGTTCATCTGTTTGTTCTTTAATTCTTCTAGGTGTTGTTAAACATTTCTTGCATCTTCTCTGTCTTTGCCTCCATTCTTTTTTCTGAGGTCCTGGATCATCTTCAGTATCATTATTCTGAATTCTTTTTCTGGAAGGTTGCCTATCTCCACTTCTTTTAGTTGTTCTTCTGGGGCTTTATCTTGTTCCTTTATCTGGTACATAGCCCTCTGCCTTTTCATCTTGTCTATCTCTCTGTGAATGTGGTTTTTGTTCCACAGGCTGCAGGATTGTAGTTTTTCTTGCTTCTGCTGTCTGTCCTCTGGTGGATGAGGCTATCTAAGATGCTTGAGCAAGTTTCCTGATGGGAGGGACTGGTACTGGGTAGAGCTGGCTGTTGCTCTGGTGGGCAGAGCTCAGTAAAACTTTAATCCACTTGTCTGCTGATGGTTGGGGCTGGGTTCACTCCCCGTTGGTTGTTTGGCCTGAGGCTACCCAACACTGGAGCCTACCTGGGCTCTTTGATGGGGCTAATGGCGGACTCTGGGAGGGCTCAAGCCAAGGTGTACTTCCCAGAACTTCTGCTGTCAGTGCCCTTGTCATCACGGTGAGACACAGCCACCCCCCACCTCTGCAGGAGACCCTCCAACACTAGCAGGTAGGTCTAGTTCACTCTCCTATGGCGTCACTGCTCCTTCCCCTGGGTCCCGATGTGAACACTACTTTGTGTGTGCCCTCCAAGAGTGGAGTCTTTGTTTCCCCCAGTCCTGTCGAAGTCCTGCAATCAAATCCTGCTAGCCTTCAAAGTCTGATTCTCTAGGAATTCCTCCTCCCATTGCCGGACGTGCAGGTTGGGAAGCCTGACATGGGGCTCAGAACCTTCACTCCAGTGGGTGGACTTCTGTGGTATAAGTGTTCTACAGTTTGTGAGTCACCCACCCAGCAGTTATGGAATTTGATTTTATTGTGATTGTGCCCCTCCTACCATCTCATTGTGGCTTCTCCTTTGTCTTTGGATGTGGGGTATCTTTTTTGGTGAGTTCCAGTCTCTTCCTTTCAACGACTGGTCAGCAGTTAGTTGTGATTCTGGTGCTCTCACTAGAGGGAGTGAGAGCATGTCCTTCTACTCTGCCATCTTGAACCAATCTCCCTTATCCACACTTTAAGTGGCAGCTTACCTCCTGTCTTTTCCTGATTATGATAGTAAAATCATAAGAAGTTCATATTTAGAGAGTGCTTAATATGTTCTAGTCATTGTACTAAGTTCTTAACATGATTTGCCTTCAGAATATCCCTAATAACGAAGGTATTATTATTCCCAATATACAGATGAAATTAAGATTCATAGAACTTAACTAGTTTTCTCAAGACCACACAGTTAGGACCCTAGATAATTTGTCTCTAGAATATATGTACTCTTTACCACTGCACTCTACTGCCTCTTTAACTGGAGTGAGATATGTCCTCTAAGCTCTTACAGGAATCCTTATGATTTACTTGATAGGAGTCATTTATGCCTTTTATGATTTTCTTCCTGTGTGACTGTGAACTTTAAGCTCCTAGAGAGCATCCTTGTGCCCCAGACATGCAAGGCTGATAATCAGGAGGTTCACACTGGGATGACTGTACGAGGTTAAATGTGGAAATATCTGCCTAACAGTTGGGTCTTACCACTGCCCGAAACCCTTCAAGCATCTCACCCAGCAACCCAACTATGCTGACCCCTATCCTTGGAGTCCCTGCTTCTCCTGGCAATCCAGAAGCAAATGGGTTAATACCTAGAACACCAGGAAACCTCCCAAACCCTGCGCCCGCACTAAGATCCCTACTCATTCTGATAGGTCATTGTCCTATCTGAGCATCTTGAACATCACCCCATCTGGTATTTTGAAAAGTCCATTGTAGATGCTTATGACTGTACGCTGATGTGAAAGAAAATAAGTGCAGATAGGAAAGAAGAAAAATACCGTACAGACACTGGAGAATGGTGACATTCTGTTACCAGCAATGGTAGCAGAAAATGACCAGCAATGTCACACGGTAATTATGGCATCCCAGTGAGTTAAACTCACTGCGTGTATCAGAAACGTGCATCAGAAACTCCCTGCGTGTTTCAGAGGCAAGGCACTATGCAAATTAAAGGCAGCTTATAATTTTTAATCACTTAGCATCCAGGCACACCTGTGACTCTATCTTCGTGAGCAGCTATGAAGGCATGGGCCCACCATCACCAGTGGAATCATCAGCTAGAGAACATTCCTTTTGTTTGTCGCTGTTCTGACCAATCATTGCCACAGGCTTTCCTGAATCCTGCAGCAGCAGGAGTCCTGCTTAAACCCAAAGCACGAATCCATCCCTCTGGGATTCTGCCACAGAGAAGACTGTTGGTAATTTTAAAAAAATGCTCATTAAAAACCATTCTGAAACCATTTTATTTCCTGGATGAAAATGGCATCACATTAGCCCTACCAGACCAGTCCCCGAAATTTAGAAGAAAATTGTGCAGAAATACAGAGTTCATTTACTCAAGTAAGCACACACCTGCATTACAGAATGGTTCAATTTTCATCCCAGCAGCAATCCCTGGGTCTGAGTTACATAAATGAACAATACATTTAGTATGTTATTAAATGGGGCTGCTTACCTCTGTAATAACAAGGCAACTTATGATTATGTTGGACCTAAGCTCTGAATATTACTGGGATGCATTTAGTTAGTAAAACATTCTTCAATCTGCCAAGAATAAAAATGCTTTGTAATGGCAAGGGAGTCTTTGTACAATTACTGAAAGGAAACATTCTGCAAATATACCTTTGATATTACCAACCGTTCATCTGTATATAGTGTCTTGTCACTTCAACAACCCCAGTTTCAGCTTCTCTCTTCCTTCCTTTCTTGATACTCCTCTGTCACCTTTTCCTTTTTACCCCTACCCTCTTTGATTTTCCTTCTGGCTGCCTGCCAGTCTTAAAAAAAAGAGGAAGGCCATAGTTTTTCTTTGTCAGAGTAAAACTGGAAAAAACATTGGAAGTCTTCATATCCTGTGATTTTGCTATTCAGCAGTTCTCTTTTTAATTTATGATTTTGTACAGATGTTTATGGTACAGATGTTTGATATAGATGTTTATGACTATTCAGTGTATGCTAAGTTAAAAATATAGTCTAGTTTAGTCAATCACAACCCTGTATGTGATGTCAAGACCCTGACCCCAGAAATTATGGTTTACTTGAGAATTCTGGGCATCAGTGTGTTTTGTTTTTAAGTTCCCCGGTGATTCTAGTGTGCAGCCAGGATTAAAGATCACTGCCCTGGTGGTTCAAACTAGTGTTGTGGAACCAAATAGTCTGAGTTTAAATGCAGGCTCTTACTCATTAGATACACTTGGGCAATTTACCCAGACTCTAATGTTTGGGTTCTCTGCATGTAAAATAGGGATAATTACAGAATCTTTCCCTAAAATTCTTGGGAGGATTAAATGAGATAATGCATTCAAAAGGACTTAGCATCGAATCTGGCACATTGCAAGATCTTAATAAATATTAAAATATCAAAAGGTAGTAAAAAGTCAGTATTTAAGGTTTTAAATATTAGCTTGCTCTTATACAGCAAGTTCCCTGAAAATAGAAGCCATGCTCTTACTGCCAAGATTATCTTAAGATCAAATCAGACCACATCAATCCCTTCCTTAAAATCATTCAAAACTGCCTATGGCTTACCCATAAAGGGTAAAGTTCAGGTTTAAAGGAGAGCTCCATGATCTGTCCTCAATGCATTTTTTTTTCAGCTTTAGCTCTTTCCACTTCCTGACATGCTTCCTGAGCTCAGGCCAGGCTGAAGTCTACATGTCTTCTTCTGCCTGTGTTGTTCATTCTGCCTGGGATGGTCTTTACTCTGTCAAGCTTCTATTCATTCATTAAAAATCAGTGTAGAGGGCTTCCCTGGTGGCGCAGTGGTTGAGAGTCCGCCTGCCGATGCAGGGGACACGGGTTCGTGCCCTGGTCCGGGAAGATCCCACATGCCGTGGAGCCGCTGAGCCTGTGCGTCCGGAGCCTGTGCTCCGCAACGGGAGAGGCTGCAACAGTGAGAGGCCCACGTACCGCAAAAAACAACAACAACAACAAAATCAGTGTAGAAATTATGTTTTCCTATGATGTCTCCTCTTTTTTCACAGTAGTTGTTACATGTAATGACCAAGAAAGAGCTAGAACTCTAGGTTTTCTTATAGCCAAGGTAGGTCTTGTTGCCACTGAGCTCTGTTGACCCTCATTTGTGCACACGAGAAAAATTTAAATAGTTTAATTTCTTGGCTTGTACTATCTGTCTTTGTTTTCAAGGGAAAACCACCTTGTTACAATGACACTTAACTTGAAACGAGAAATGGGGCAAGCCCTGGGGACAGAGAAGGGAGCTGGTTCTGGGGACAGTGTATGGCTAGCACTTAAAATCTTTCTAGATCCAATGTGCTCATGTTTCAACAATAATCCTATGTAGCGGCCATAACCCCAACATTCAGAAAGAATAGGGTTCCATGGCTGACTAAGCAGGTTCTCCAAGTTTCTCTCCTCAAGGCAATAGCTCTCAGGACATTCCCCTTAAACTGAGTAAGCAGGCCTTGGGATTAGGGGACTCTACTCAGACAGAAGACTAGGTTGAGGGGAGAAAACTTCTCTTGCATTAAGCAGGATGGAAGCACAAATCATTTAATTTGAACAGTAAATAGAATGTAACTTCATTCTGAATGCCAACTTGATGAAGTGAGACATATGGCCACGTTAAACTAAATGACAGCATCAAAAATCACGAGAATGGCTCATGGAATCCACTGCTAGAGTCAACTAGCTGTACAACAAATTTACAGAAGGAAAATTTCCCTACTTTTAAGCATCTGCAGTCCGAGGAATCCTAATACTGAATCATTTCAAATTGGTCATGAACATGTCAGAACCTGAAGGGATCTCAAAGACCATCCAACAGAATCCCTCTGTTTGCACATAAGAAAAAAAAGAGATGCAGTTTAGAGGGCTTGCCAAGCTCACGCAGGGGGCAAGTAGTGGTTATGGGCCTTGGGACTGAGTTTGGAACTCTCCTGCCATAATGCCATACCACACGGATGAGGACTGTTATTGTCAATACCATTGATGTGGGCAAGGACAGCGATGTGAGGAACCAGATCTCCACATACACCTTCTTCATTACAACCCTAATGCCATCCCATAACAATATGGGAAAATGCATCTAAGAAAGATAGTCTGAAAAATCAACTTTGTAGCAACAGTTATGGAGTGTTTGCTGTGAGACTGCATGGGTGAGTTCCAAGAAAACAGTTACTTGGGCCCTTGCAGGGCTGGGTCTATAAACAATGCAAGTGATTTCCTTCCTGTGGACTTGAAACACATGCACCACTTTTAGGACCAGTTATTCTCTGTGATGCACAGTGACAAATCTTGCTGAATAAATCAGACTGAACAGCAAGATTCCTGTCAGGATCAGAAATGGGATCACTTGGGAAATGACCACAGCCCCCAAGAGACCCTGGAAATAGCAACCCCAGAGCATAGTGGCAGGATAACCAAGGTCTAAATGTTTTCATAGCTGATGTAGAAAGGAATATGTTTCTAGAAAGCATTTTTATTTATTTGTTTTTTTAACACCTTTATTAGAGTATAATTGCTTTACAATGGTGTGTTAGTTTCTGCTTTATACAGAAAGCATTTTTAAAACATTCTAAATGTGTGTTGACAGTATGGGGATTGCTATTTTGCTATACTTTATGTGTATATATTTTTTCCTGGACCTACTAAGTATTTTTATATAGATACTGAATTAATACTATTTTAAAATCTTTTTTTTTTAACTTCATGAGTAAATATTCCCATTGAATATTGAGAAACTAACCCTGAGGATCAATAAGAACTGTCACTGTACATTTACATTCTTTCGGGAGGGATTAATGGCTCCTCTAAAGAAACTCCACAGACAAAAATTTCTATACCCACTTTTTTATAAACACATCTAGAAATCTCTCTGGCTTAACAGCAAAAAGAAATCTGTCCCTTGAGAAGATTATCTTGGCTTCTTAGAATAAACCAGCCCAATGCCTACTTTATTTTATATTTACAGAATCTTTTACGGTTGGCATGAAACAAGCAACATCCTAGTTAATTTGGCAACTTAAATTTGTATCATGTTCCCTGGATCCAAAACAGCATCAACAAGATTTAACCATATATAAGTACAACTAAATAAGCTTGGGCTTCTGTATGTGCAAACTGAGATATTTATAGTCATCGATGGAGAAACAGAGGAATGAATTTGAGGTTATTTCAGCACTAAATGCCAGAGGATATACAAATGAATACTGATTTCATGTTATTTGAAGAAAAGGGACTCGTTCACTAATCAGGTACACGTGCTATCTGCCTTGAGTGGTGCTGGGGGCCGACGTGTGTTTCGATGTACAGTGGATACTAATCATGTGACGTTATGAGCCTACACAAGCTGTTATTTCAGTTTTACCGATGACCAAACAAGGGCTTAGGTTAAATGTGTCCTAGATCTCAGTACTGTCATGACTATTAAGTATGAAGTAAATGTTTGGACTATAGATACACAATAAAAGGAAGGTTCCCCGCCCTTTTTACCTTCACTCCAGAGGACCCCTTCACTCCCAAAGTCCAGAGGCTGGTGATGGCATCTGCATTTTGTAAAGTGACTACTATCTGCTAGGCACTATGCTTCATATACAGTATCATATTTAATCAACCTCCAAAAGCAAACAGCAAAATGTTATAGGTTACGAAACTAAATCTCAAAGAAAGGAAGTCACTTGCTAAAGGTAAATGGCAGAGATTGGATTAAGACTCTTAATTTGTTTCATTCCAAAATAACTCTGTTTTTCACCAAACAACACATTCCCCCTTTGAGTTCACTCTGTACCCACAACAGGCTGAGGCCCCATTACCAGTCTCCTTGCTTTCCATGGAATGGCTTGTGGAAGGCATGAAGGAAAGGGTGAAAAGAGGCAGGGAGAACGTGGTTAGAAGCATGCTCACACGCTGTCCTGTGGTGTGGACATTGGACACTTGAGACCACTGGACCAAGCCCTAAGGACTGGTGGCTACAGCCACCTAGAGGGACATTCTGTACCTATTTCAATACTTATTCCAACTCTCTTTTCTAAGACTTTGCTAAGAACTGAAACAAAAACTGCACACCTGTTCACTTCTACACAGTGAAGCTGGTAACAATTTTGGCATCTCCTTGAAACAGCATTTCTATTGGGAATAATAATAACCAATGCTAGAATGTTTCCATCACAGTGAAGTGAGTGAACCTGAGAACACTGTTTATATATGCAGGGTAATAAACTAACTGTGAGAGCAACCATAACCATTTACAAAGTGAGGCCTTAAAAAAAAAAAAAAAAAGGAAGGTTTACCTACATGCTTTCAAGTAAACACGCAGAAAGGTGCTACTGGCAGATTTGCTTGTTAAGTTTGATTGACAAGGGATGATTGTTTAGTAGACCTGTTCAGCTCAAGCTCTGATTGCATGGCTGCAGTCTGTGCCCTGCTGTAAGAGACTGGGTGAGGCAAGTGAGGTGCCTGGTGAGTGAAATCTACGGAGGCAAGAACTCTCAAACCAACCCTGCCCTTGTGATTCCTCTGCACTTCATCCCAGCCTGAAGCTAATACAGATTCTGTGCTGACAACCCGAGATGCTCGTGGATGGCTTAAAACAGGAATTGGAGGGACTCAAAACGGGGCCCAATGGCTCCTTAATTCTGTAGACTTCCAGGCACAAACGTCAGGGCTTGTCCTTGAGAAAACTACCCGCATGACCTTTTCACCTGGATCATCTCTTGTTCCTTTGCCTACAATAACCTGCTTCACACCTTCTTAACTTGGTAAGTCCTGCTTGCCCTTCCTCTCAGTGTTTCCTTACAGAACCCATTGGTGTCCATGTTTTACAGGAGGATGGCAGTTAATATAACTGAATCTCTCATGTGTGGGACTCACAGGCAGTGCGTGGGCAGGAAGCTGGTGTTTCAACCCTTAATGGGGGAGATATTTGGCAATGCCTGGATACTCAACTCTAAGAAGTAATCAGCTGACTGGGTGGAATTTGCCTTAGGAGCTATCAGAAAGACCTTCAATTGCGAAAGAGACTCTAATTATTGTTGTAGGGTTTTAATAACAATTATTATGTTATGAGAATGCTAACTGCAGCATTGTTTATAGCGGCACAAAACAGGAAATGACCAAAATGTCCATGAAAGGGATGACTACATAATCCCAGGTGCTTGAATCCTAGGGAGTTAAAAGAAATTAGATGGGGCTTCCCTGGTGGCAGTGGTTGGGAGTCCGCCTGCCGATGCAGGGGACATGGGTTTGTGCCCCGGTCCGGGAAGATCCCACATGCCGCGGAGCGGCTGGGCCCGTGAGCCATGGCCGCTGAGCCTGCGCGTCCGGAGCCTGTGCTCCGCAGCGGGAGAGGCCACAGCAGTGAGAGGCCCGCGTATCGCAAAAAAAAAAAAAAAAAAAAAAGAAAAGAAATTAGATGGAGAGTAGCCTTATATACTCTGACTTGGAAAGATGTTTAAGTTATGTTTTTGAATGAAAAAGGGAACTAGAAGAACAACATATCTAGTAGGAAACTGCATATAAAAACAACAAAATTAATTTTGTATATTTTTTTCTTGGCATAATTATTCACTGACAAATGCAAAGGAAAGTGTTTAGAAACATGCATATCAAACATGCACAAGTGTTAGATCACACTTGTGTGGGAAAGGGGGCCAGGACTGGGGTGATAATCTAAATTGGCTTTTCAAACAGAGAAAACATGTATATTCTTTTGTAATTAAACATCTGTAAGTGAAAAGCTAAATATTTAATGGCAGCATCGTAGCAGCTACAACAGATGACTGAATCTGTGCTTATGAAATGCCACTGAATCAACATAGAGCCAAGTGACATCTGGGGTCAGGGACTGGAGTGGTATTCAGAAGGGCAGAAAGTCCTTTTTCAATTTCATCTACACTTTATCTCTTGCCAACTCTTGAGCTGGCTACAGACACCACAAATGGGAATTTGATGATATTGGGGCCTTCTTTGAGGGTGATTTCAGGCCCCTGTCCCAGCTAATGGTCTTCCTATTCCTGATGCAAATGTGTAGTTTAGACAGTATGTTGATCTGTGGGGTTACGATTGATACCCCCGTCCCCGACCTTAGCCCATACGGCGCTATGCAGGTGGTCACTCTTCCACCTGCGAGCCCCTTACTTTTGAGAGCAGGGCGTTCATCCTATCTGCTGATAACTGGTATTAATCATATGTTCCTTTTACACAAACTTGCTCACTGATGCTGATGCTTTTCTGCAGAAAGTTTAAACGGCATGGATGAACCCAGCAGATGTGGTAACTCAAGAAATATCCCTTAGGGTCAGACGCTCTCAGGTAATGCCCACTGAGAGGAACAACCTTCTGAGAGCGGAGGTGGAGCCCTAGGAAGTAATATCTGTGATTGTGTGATGAATAAACATAACTGCATTGACAAACATTTATATACCTGGACACATACTGCCGAACCACTTTTTTAATTGAAATGTTAGTTTTATAGGGCTAGATGAAAAATCCCATTGAATAGAATATTATAAATTATTCATCTCTGATGTTTTATTTTATATAGGTTAGGATTTATTTGGGTTTCACATACTGAGTTCACCAAAGGAATGGTGAAACCTATTTAGGGGTAGCTGCAAAATGTGTGTGTGTGTGTGTGTGTGTGTGTGTGTGTGTAAATATATGTATATAATTATAAAATTAAAATGCGTATATATTCTCAATAAACTGAAAAGTGAGGGGTCATCAGCCTTCATTCTGTCTTATTACAGTGATGTGAGTAGCATCTGGAACAATCAGACCCCTCTGCACTTCAGTCTCCTCTCATTAATACCAAAGAGAGAATAGTATAGCTCCCCTGACTGACAGTGAATAAAAATCAATTCTGAAATTAGCTTCAGGGGCTCCTAATGCCCTTTACAATGTCTAAACATGCCGGTACATGCAAGTGATAAAAGTCCTGTCTTTGGCATTTCTTCACCATTAAGTTTAGTTATTTCACCAGCCCTTTTCAATTTCTCCCATGATGCTAGATGCTGAAGACCTCACCGACCCATTGCTGTAAAAATGTTATTTGTATTTTTCTCAGATTTTGTGTTTCTCTTCAAATAAATCACAGCTTATTTCTTTATTCAATCAGAGGTAAGAATATTTGACGTATGTGTCTATGTTTTTTCCCTCCTTCTGCAAACAGTTTGAATGGAACGGATGAAACCAGCAGATGTGATAACTCAACAAAAATCCCTTAGGGTGAGATGCTCTGAGAGTAGTATATATTATTTTGGTAATTTCTTAAAATTAAAAAAAACTTTTAAAATTTCAAATACAAAAGTACGTAAATGGAAACATGAACATCCTCTCCTCTGTATTGCAGCTCGCATGAGAAATGAGAAGGGCAATTGTCAAGTAATGCTGGTCTATTGGTGAGGTGCCTACTCTCTCCCTCCCTCCCTCTTTCCCTCCTTCCACCCCTTCTTCCCTCCCCCTCCCTCCCTCCCTCCTTCCCTTCCTTCCTTCCTTCCCTCTCTTTTTAACTTTTCAATATCAGAATTCTCAAATATGCACAAATGAGAGAAAATAGTATCATAAATACCCATGCCCTCATTAATTTATCTTCAAAATTTACTAAACCCATCCCTTTTTCTAATATTTTAAAACAAATGCCATACATCATGTATCTCTAAAAGATAAGGTTTCTTTTTTGAGCCTAACCAAAATATCATTATGACACCTAAATATATAATATATTTAGTTAGTATAATAGAAATATTTAGATTTAGATATAACCTGATATCACCTGTGGTGGTCAATTTTATGTGTCAACTTGCATGGGCCTCAGGATGGCCAGATATTTGGTCAAACATTATTCTGGGTGTTTCTCTGAGGGTGTTTTTGGATGAGATTAACATTTAAATCAGTAGACTGAGTAAAACAGATTGCCCTCCCTAATGTGGGTGGGCCTCTTCCAATCAGCTGAAGGCCTAAATTAAACAAAAATGCTAACCCTCTTCTGAATAAGAGAAAATTTGTCCTGCCTGACTGCCTTCAAACTGGACAGTGGCTTTCTTCCTGCCTTCATACTCAGATGGAAACATCAGCTCTTCCTGGGTTTTGACCCTGCTGACCTTCAGACAGGAACTACACCATCAGCTTTCCTGGCTCAGCATCACAGTTCAGACTGGGATGGAAACAAACCATCTGTTCTCCTGGGTCCCCAGCTTGCCAACTCTCACCCTGCGGATGTCAGGATTTGGACTTGCCCACCTCCATAGCTGGATGCTCCCATTCCTTATAACAAATCTCTTTAAATATATATATATATATATATATATATATATACATATATACATATATATATATATATATAATCTCCAATTGGAGATAGAAAAACATATCTCTGGAAAACCCTGATTAATAAATCACTAATCACCAGACCACAGTCCATTTCCCCATATGGCTCAAAAATGTCTTTTAATAGTTTTTTTGAATTAGAATCCAAATAAGTTCCACACACTATTTTCTAAGTCCATAAATATCAGTTACAGTTGTGGGAAAGTCACAGAATGGTTTCCCTTTTATGGTATTTCTTAAATAATATTGGATAGACCCCACAACACAGATCACTGAACACAAAATTTAGACTCTGATTCCAGATTTATAAAGATCAGAATGCACGCCTTCAATGTGTGAAGACTGGACAGAGAGAAAATGAAACACATTCCTACTAACACTAGGATACTCTTGAAAAGTCAATGAGCTTCTTTTCTGCCTCAAGTTTCCACATCTATAAAACAGGAAATGCACATGGGAAATATTTCTTTGGCCTTCCACACAGGGATGTTGTGAAGGTAAAAGGTAGCCTCATGTGATTAACTAGTTCTGAAATAAAGTATCAAAAAATGAAGATATGTATATATTATCATCATCACCACCTTCATCCAAGGAACTTGTTTTGTTTCTTTGTTTGCAACTGGGGTCTTATTCTCAGACGAAATTTGCCCTATTAATGCAAATTTGTGCTGCATTATTAAAATGAACAAAAGCAAGTAAATCAGTGCTGTAATGAAATAGGCCTGGCGTTTGATCAGAAGTAATTCGGTAAGTTTAACACAGGCTGAAAAGCAGCAGAAGTTGACCTCCAAAGGCCACTGCTTCAGACACTCACCCAGTACTATTGAGGTAACTCTGTCCCAAGCTGCAGTCCTTCGACAGAGAAGATGGATTGAACCAAAAGGCTGGCAGGCACTGACCATTGCTGTGTCGCTCATAACCATAGTCACTGTTGGGGAAAGAGCCAAGAGAAACCTTTCAGTAGATGGCAACATTACTGACAACAATTGCACGTCAGTCCACAGCCAGCTTCTACCCTGGTCAGTTAGTCAAAAAACAGGCATTCACTGAATCAAAGCCTTTCCAAAAATGGAATCTTTTTTTTCCATGGAATATCTATCAATTACCCATGAAAACATTCTACAGAAGCCATTTTGAGAAATGTTAGCTTGGAGGCCACAGGGGTGCATGTGTAGAGAAGCAAGCTCAACGCCCAGTAATTCCCATTAAACACCTTCGAGCTGGGAGAGTAGATGTTGTTCTCATTAGGGGGAGACACAGTACTGATTGTGGCTGGGCCCGGAGAAAGCTATAATGGTGGAAGTCGTCCTCAGTGTCAAGTTTCACTGAAGAGTTTAAGGCATTCACACGTGGCATAATCCTCATTGCTAGTGATGTCTTTGGGGTGCTCTTCCAAGACATCTGGATCTACCAAGGAGAGCTGAGCCAGGTCTCTCTGTGCACAAGCCATATGCTTCAAAGTCATAGCAGGAAAGGAAATGTCCTTCAGGACTGCTGCAAGCATTCCCCCAAGGAAAAGCTCCGTCCTATGCCGTTAATGCTGCCAGTTGCTTTAAATCTGCTCTCTAGTTTGAAAATAGTCAAAGACTTTTCTCAGCCTCCTCACATTCTTATCTCCAGGAGCCTCTGAGTGGCCTGATATTCTTGGCTTCTGAAAGATGAAACTGGGCGCAGAGTATGGCAACAAACTGCACCTTCACACGCACAGGTAAATCGCAGGTGGCCATCAGTGAGCATTAGTATGAATTGGCCCATCTGTGTAATGGAAGTGAGATACTGGCACATGACGGTTGGGGAAGGAGAATTAGGTTTGCTCAGGGGCCTGTCACCAGGCAGCTGGCACCTAGAATTCTGCCCATCCCAGCTGGATTTGGTGCTGATGCAACACAGCACGGGTAGGAAGACTTCAGGAACGCTGCCTACAGGACACCCAGTGTTCATTTAAGGAAATTATTTTACAAACGCTGAAGAATAACAGGCAAGGTCATCTGGTAGAGGGCTGTCCACGGGAGAGCCAAGCCAAGAGAGAACATTCAGTGACAACCACCTTTCATTATGCTATAGTCAAGAAGTATCACTGAAGCTCCAGCTACTAGTAGAAACCAATAAGAGCATGGTGATCCTTCCAAAATATTTTCAGAAATCATGCAGTTACAAAAATCCCATTTGACCAGGTAACCTTACGACGGCCTCGTTCATGATGCATTTCCCACTTCTCCAATTACATTTTAGTTAGTGGGATGAGCAGCAGATTCCAATCACGAATGCAGGAATTGGGCCAAGACTAAGGGGAGTGAGAGATGGGGGGGAGGGGGAAACTTAATTGATTTTCTTACCCTGTTCTTTTCACCCTAGTCAAGCTTAAAATTGAGAAGAAAACAACACAGGACAATGCCAACAGCAAAAAGACTAGCTTATGTTGGAACCTTGCAGAAAAGATTCCCAAAGGAACAAAGGTTTCCAGAAGAAATCAGGGAATTGGGACTTACTTTTTCTCTTTGGTTTTCTATGTGAAAATAAATTTGTTCTCTGCCAAAGAATGACTGTTTGGTAAGGCCAAAGTCAAACCGCTAAGATAAAAAGTTAACTCCCCATACGGTTCCCCCTTGCATAGAGTGACTGAAGGAGAAGCAGTCAGGTTTCAGAAAGAGGGATGTGATGAATGACACACTCTCCATGGAACTTTCCCCTGTGAATGTATTTCAGGATGTCAATCCTGAAAGGTAGGACAGAGATAAAATATTTTTGTCATTGTAACAATGTTACACTGACTGAAACAGAAGTCAGGGCTGGGGAGGCCCTCCCAGAATTCCTTGTGAGCCCCCATGTAACTGAAGCTCTGCCTTCCCTCTGGCTGAGCCCAGAGAGATAAAGAACTGACTCTTGGCTTGCCTTCTTTACCAACAGGAGAGGAACAGCCTTGGGTTATCGGTCTGAGTTCTGGCCGCCAGTTTGCCGGGACTAGCAGTACTACTGATTTAGAGAACACTCCTGTCATGGTAGCATGACAGATGACTTCCTTTTTCTAAGATATGTGATGTGTAGGTACACAGTATTTCAGCCCAATCACTGATATTTTGATGATCAGATACGTGACCGATGATCGTTACGCGGCTAATATTGTTACATGAATGTCTTTGGTTCTTACGTTGGCCAACTTCCAATTATTTAACACTGATATACACATTTAGCAAATGCTTTCTCTAAACCAAAAGCATATAAATAAATTTTATAAAGAAGAAGGAAAAAAAGGAACAGAAAGTGAGATGGACATGATCAAGGGAGTTACCACCTACTCATCCTCACTCATATTTCAACCTCATCTGAATGTCAAAACCAGAACAAAGCAAGGGCATCACTGGACCCACAAGCTAGCTTTCTGCTTAACTAATGCTCCAGAAAGAACACTGTGGCACTCTGAGTATATTTAACTTCTCAATGTCTTAGTCCTTTTCCAGTTTAAACTAGCTTAATCCTGGTAAAGGAAGAAGTCTCTCTTACCGCTGGGTTCACAAAGCCACAGACGGCAATACTAGTGATTCCATTCTTGCGCTGAATTCAGAAAAGTCTTCCGTGGGTGTCACAAGCAATAGTCAGCTAACCACTGATTGAAAACATCCAGGTATAGACAATCTACTGCCCTACACGATCACTGTTCCACTACCAGGAACCCTAGATTCTAGAAAGACTTTTATCTTGAGCACAAATATGTTTGCTCCCTGAAACGTCCACTTATTGTTTTCAGTGTTGCTGTATGAAGAAACTCAGGGTCTATCTAGTCTCTCTTTTTGTCCTGAGATCTGTCAAATATATGAAGATAATTACCAGCCATCTTCTGAGTCCTCCTTAAGTCTAAAGAAACCCCTGGTTTTTCCATATACACACGCACATAGCTAGTAAGCCATGATGTCCCCAAGTGGTAATTTCACATGAATGTAGGCTTGTCACTTGGATCTACGCATGTTACTATTATTTGATATCTAAGCTTTCATTAAGGCCCACGTGGGTTTGAAATACTAGACGACTCTATGAGATAACAGTACAAGCTCACCAGTCAAAATCAGCCTCTGTGCAGACACAGGGTTCAGACTCCATAGCTCCTGCATATTTCCCTTGCATACATTTCCGCTCTGATTTTCTCTTCTTATATATCCTTTTCGCTCCCATGATGCATGCT
The DNA here is from genome assembly GCF_003676395.1 of Aethalodelphis obliquidens. NCBI lineage: Eukaryota > Metazoa > Chordata > Mammalia > Artiodactyla > Delphinidae > Aethalodelphis > Aethalodelphis obliquidens. The sequence continues at coordinate 23,533,178 of NW_020837955.1, forward strand.
TCCCCCTGTAAGGAGACAAGAATCTCATGCAGTCGGGCACATAGCTTGGACCTTCCCTACTCCACATCAGGACAGTTCCGGGAGATGGTCTCAAACCTTAGTGTAATGTAGACATATGCAGGCTGCTTTGTGCTAACAGCATTTCGTATTCGATTCTAGAGCCCTATCACAGAACGTGATGATAAAGGCAATCCTAAGAAGCACTGAGGGTGTGTCCGAAAGTCCGGAACTGTATGTATTCAGCAAACCTTTACTTGGCAAGGTATTAAGTACAGTGCTATGAGGGACACACAGATAACTAAGACAACCTCCAACAGTGTATGGCCAAAAAATCTGTAGTCATTAAGTTCAATTCTTCTGTAATAAAAAAATGTATACATCTGGTCATTTATGAGCATATGAAAGAAGAATATCGCTAAGAAACATAAAGGTCCATTATGCCTCTGCCCACACAACTTTATAGCACTGATTTTATATCCATCTACCAGATAAGCAAGAGCGCTAAGTTCGGTGTTTCTCCACAAGATAAATAAAAGCTTTGAATATCCCAATGCGTGTGCACTCCAAAGGGGGAAACGTCAGTCACGTAAAGGAGCGACCCTTTGATTGTTGAGCCTCCGAGGAGAGTGGGGGATTCCAGCTGACGTAGCTCCCACCGTCAAACCCAGCTCTCTGTGTGTGTGTCTGAAGGACCAGACGGAGTTTTGTCTAAGCTAGTCTACACTGTCTTTCTTGAGCAAACTCACTTTAACCAGCTGCATTACACATCTACATGTAATTATATGATTCAGTCTAGGTTTGGGGTATATGATGTGACACGCTCTGGATATGGTGATGGCTTTGCAAGCAAGGGCCTCTACCACGTGCTTTGAGAGGCCGGCAGAATGAGTTCTGCCTTGGGAAGTCGAAGGAGAGATGCTTTCAGCCAAGCATCCTGATATGAGCAGGGTAGCAGAGGGGCCAGGATGAAGGAAGTTTTCCTATTAGTAATTCTGCATCCTTATATCACAAGTACCTTGGAAGGAGGCAAGAAGCGCTACCTAATCCCAGGGAAGCATAGCACTGGGGAGGAAGAATTTTACTGGCACCGCTCACGCAGCATAACTTTGTTATTTCATGTTACTGTTTGCATTGCCAGATAAAACTGAACAGCCTTTCCTCACCCTTGCCCCCGTACCCTGCAGCCAGATGACACGCTCAGATAAATTATGCCTGGATCTCCGTGCTGAGTTGGTATTTCATTTTGAGTTGTAAGTCTTAGCCAAGCACATTTGAATTTTATCTCATTATATCCTAGTACAATAAAAACAGAAGTCACTTCACAACAAGCTATAAATGTTGAGTTTGTTCACTGCTGTGGCACACAAAACACATTAAGAAAGCGCCAGATGGACAATTTTTGCCCAGAGAACCCCAATTCCTACACTTTAATGACTTGCTTCCCCCCAGTACTCTCCACGCCCCCCACCCAGGACTCAACCTCAGCTCCCTCCCTCCTACCTGGCTGTGCAGCTGCCAGGGTCTGTAGTCTTCCTCAGCACAGCGTCTATCGAAAATGGACTTGTAGTCCACTTTGACCAGCTGCCATTCAGAGCGGTGGCTGAAGTGTCCAAACACTCTGCAGAGTTCATGACGATAAAAATAATCACAATAACAGCAATGCTGACAGTTATACGTCATTTACTGAATGCTTGCTATGAGGTTAGCACAATGCTAAGCATATTACATTTTTTTTTTTTTTTTTTTTTTTTTTGCGGTAAGCGGGCCTCTCACTGTTGTGGTCTCTCCCGTTGCGGAGCACAGGCTCCAGACGCGCAGGCGCAGCGGCCATGGCTCACGGGCCCAGCCGCTCCGCTGATATTGATATCAATACTGTAATATTGATATTGTAATATTGATATTACACATCACTTGATCCCCACACACATTTCTGAGGAGGGTTGCTATTATTGGCTCCACATCACTTGTCGGTAACCTGAGGCTCAACGAATTTTGTTAACATGCAAAAACCAAAGTCAAATCACTAAGAACTGGTAGAGTCAGAACCCAGGGTGTTTGACTTAAAAGCCCACTTTTATATATTGTACAACAAGAATGGTTGACCAAAAATAAAAAACAACCAAAAAAAATTGAGAAAACCATAGACACTGCCTTCTTTGCGGTCCAAGATTATACCTCTAGGTTCTCTTGCTAGAGTACATCATTCCCACGGATTCCATGCTATTTTACCTTCCCACCAGTCCCAAGGGAAAGTGGGCAGCAAGGCTGAGGAGTTATAACTACTTCCTACTCTGTACATTCTATTCTCCTTACTCAGAGAGACTCAGCTATTTAATGAAGTGTTTTAATCACCTATTGCCGATATAAATAAAAGCCACAAAGTAGCCTTTTCAATCAACTTTTTTTCATCTGTGTCTTGCAAACATGAAAACTGAATGAAGACAAATTATGGAATAAATTGCTAATCCAGCTATGTTTACCGTGGGCAAAATGTAGCTATTAGGCATATTAAATTTTTGTTGCTCTTTTCTATTGTTAAAAAAAAAGGAGTAGGGAGAAGAAATTAGAAAATGTACCAGCTATTCACTTTGATTTAAAATTTTTCACTGCCGACAGGATCAACTGCTTTAAAATCTTCCCTCTCTGTTTTTCATGTCCAATTTTCCAGGAGAAGGAAAAATCACAGTTTCATATTTCAAATTCAAAGCTCATGTTTTGAAACCCAGAGGCAGGCAAGCCATTAATCAAGTCTTTCACAGATTAATGATCATCACTTTCCAGACAAGAATGAGTATAAATGCAATTTCCCCAAGAACAGACTGTTCTCGTGGTTTCCCTAATATGCCTCACCATTGGGTTAGGTAAAGAGCCAGGGAAAAATAACACGCTTTGTGGGGTTTTCACCAAGCTATGCGTTCTGCCTTAAAGTGAAAATCACTCTGACATGCCTGTCATTTTCTGTATATCAAGCATGTTTATTATTAAAGTTTTTAATTGATAGCTTTATTTTCTCTTGAAATAATCACTTCTAATTTCCCTAAGCTCGCTCAGTAGAGGAAGAAATAGGCTGTACCATTTTGCTGCCAGCCCTCAGTGTGGGTCTCCTAATTGCTAGCAAAGAGCCGAGAGAATGGAAGCCCACATTATTCTTTTCTCTTTGCTGTGGAATCATGAAGTCAGATGTAGTGCCTTTGCTAGCAATTTCAAACCTGACAGTAGCAATGTGAACAGGCTTATCTAAAAAACAACATGTTTCCGGCTCTATACTTAGACTAGAAGACATCATAGTTTCCACTTACGTCATGATTAGAGTCTCTTCCCCAGGCTCACCCAGAACTCCATCCACAAAAAGTGGAATAGATGTGAAACTGTATTTGCTCCAAGATCTCCCTTCATCAAAACTTAACCTAATGACAGAAAAAATAAGTCATCGGATCTCAAAAGAAAAATCCTTTCCAAGAAAGGATACTACCAACCAGGGAGAATACGTTTTAGAAGTACCTGGGGCATTGTCAAAGTGAGGCTTTTATATGAATAAGTGTTCTTAATTACATCAGAAGGTAGATATACAGTTAGCCAAGTGATTTGGGACCCAGATGTATTATAACATCAATAAGGGGAGAGCTGCATGAAACGGGAATGATAATAAGTCTTTGATAGGATTTTTTTTAATTTGGATATTTTATTAGGCCTTAGACCTCAATGTGACCCTCTCCAAAACCTCGTTACAATTTAGCAGCAAGTCTTGCAGGTGATTCTGAGAACAATGGCCGTTATGAGACCCACTGAGACGGACTTGAACCAGCCACCTCTATGTGATCAAACCCTTAGTGGTATCCTTCTTACATTGTTACAAATCCTGGTTGACTCACTGAGTAAACTGATGCAGAAGGACAGACTCTTGAAAGTAAGAGAGAACTCTGCAACTCAGATGGTCACACAGAATGTTTCCTTTGCTCTGCCTTTCTCTAGGATGTCTTCCCCCAAGCTAAGCCTCTATTTCTCTTATTTCTGCAACTTTCCCTTTCGTCAGCAAAGTAACCAATAGTGGAGGGAAAAAATCAAGCCTTTGACTTTGAGCAAGCCCGCCTGTGGAGAAAGCCATTTTCAAAACACAGATGGAAGAGTTTATTGGAAACCCCTCTGGAAGTTAAGCCTTGAATGTCCGTCCATCTGTGGAAGACCTACAGGGAGAGTTGCAGAATATCACTGCCCCCAAAAGGAAGCTAAGGAAGTAGGATCAGGAGAAATGAGATCAGAGCAGAAGTGTCATGAACTGCTGATCTCTGTGCAGAATGCACATAGTGAATGCAAATATTAAACTCCAGGAGACCTTATTTGGGAAAGCTGGTTGCAAGAAATTAAGCTATTCAGAGATTATCCTTGCTAACCATTCTACCCATGACTGTACTGAAAGAATAAGGTACTGGAGGTACTGGCGGGGGCAGGGGGCTGTCACATTTGAAAACCATAATACGGTTCCGCTCTAAAAGGCAGAATCAAGCTCCCTTTCTCTTCCCCTCTCCCTCTCTCTCCTTTCCTCCACCTTCTTATTGCAGTAAAGCAAAGGTATAAGTTACATTCTAGCAGACCTTGACAATTTACTACAAGCAAGATCACAGTCTGACAGCCTGACTTAGACTGGTCTTAGCTGTGCAGAACCATCAAGGTGCATGACTCATTACCAGAGATGTCGAATCGGGAGAGACGTATGCTTCATAGCAACCAGGACTCCACCTTGATCCAGATACAAAACACTGTGCTCTTCTTCAAAGATCTGGAAGAGGAAAAACACACAAACAGGGACACACACCCACAGCCACACACACCCAGGGTTCAGAGAATTAGTCTTCATTTGAGGAAAAAAATTCTCTCCATGACAGAACTGGGTTCCCCCAAAGCTGTGGGAAAATGCAAGTTATGAACAATGTTTCCCAAGGTGGGCTCCATGTACCACTGGTGTTACATAAAATGATTTTTTGTGCTCCACAAGAGAAACTTAAATAACTAAGAGTTATGTATTCATATTTATAATCCCATCTTTTTGTGGTAAGTTCTATTGAGTCCCATTTATGGTGATGTTGAAATATTGGGTAATTGTCTGTCGGGAGCCGTATAGGAAGTGCCTTTGAGTCTCAGCACGGACGAGACCCATAGTGCCAAGCAAAGCTGGTACTGTCAGGTACAAATATGGAGAAGCAAAGCTCTCCTCTGCGTGGTTCCCCTTGTTTTCCCCTGCTTTTACTTAAGGTGATTTTTATGGGATTGCTATTAGTGTTGGGAAATATTCCCAGTTTCGATGGAGGGTTTAGGGAAAGACCCCGACCTAGGGTAAAACCAAAAAAGATTGTGATTACTCTGGCTCCCTTAATGATTACACCTGATATCCCCACTCCCAGGCCAGGGCATTGGGTTCAGGAAAATACAACAGGAGCATTTGTGTGGCAAAAGCTTACTTTAGAAGACAAATTGAATGAGTTTTGGCCCTCCTGGGGAGTTAGAGATATGTTAGGAAACACTTGGGTATGGTGGAGGGGAGGTTTTATACTACAGTAGGTATATAGCAAATTGAATAGAGTAGACTATTTGGCAGCCTTTTTTAAGTTTAATTGCTTTCCGTATAAGAATAGATATAAAGCACAAATTATATTTTGTAAGTATTTTGCAAAGGAACTTGGTGGCAAATTTAAGGTACAATGCCCTCCCCCAAGACCCCCTAGGGTTATTGATTATTCTGTGTCTTGCTTTGATCATAAAGATAGATTGAAACAGCCTGTAAATATTTACTGGTGCTAAAGAATAATGTGCTTGAGTTTGTGTTTTGAAGATCTGGCTGATTGAACAGAACAAACAGGTACAAAAACATCTAATTCTTCTAAGAACAATGATAAAACCGCAGACAGAGTTCCTGACCTAGACGTGACCAAGATATACCTGACCACAGGAGATGAAAGAAACTACAAGCGATAAGAAGATTACTTAACCTGTTTAACCTGCTGATGTAATCTGCTTATGTAAATTACTTTTGTTTTATGGCTCTTGTAAGGGATTTTTTGACATGGGAATGGGGTTATTAAGATTGAAAATGAGATTGCTTTAGAGTATAAGTATTTTGAAGTCATGGCAATAAAGCTGACAGATCCTTGCATCCTCTGAGGTGTCTTGTGCTCTGTCCACGCCGACTCCGTCTCCCCTTTGGGTGAAACCTGTCCAGCTGGGGCTGGTCCCCGGCAAGTGGCGCCCGCACAGGGACCTGAAGGGGTAAGTATTATTTCTTTCTCAGACGGATAGGAGTCTCACCGTAGGGTGCTGCAGACCCCCAGTTAAGGAATACTGGTTAGGAAGGTGAGTAAGGCGGTGTCAAGATGGGACACGCTGAGTCCAAAGAGAGGCTCTTATTCATTGATATAGTTAAACATATGATAAATGGAAGAGGAATTAAGGTAACTAACAAGCAACTAACTCAGTTTTTTCAGTTTGTACAGGAGCAATGCCCATGGTTTCCAGAACAGGGAACAGTTAACATAGAAACCTGGCAAAAGGTGGGGCAAACTTTGCAAGAATATTACGATCAAAATGGACCTGAGAAGGTTCCAGTAGATACTTTTACTTTATGGAACCTTATTAGAGAGAGCATTGCTCCCCTGCCTGAAGGTCAAAAGAATCCATATAAATATCCTGCAGAAGTAATAGATGAATGTACTCCGTTACTTTCCCCAAAAACATCAAAAGAAACTGAGGTTTTGGCTGCAGCTTTAAAAGACTGTAACCTTAATGACAATGACTCAGAGGAGGAAAATGAGTCACCTGCTGATACTAAGTCTAATTTGTTAAAAAACCCTCCTTTTGATGATGAATTGCCTCCTGCAGATCAGGATAATTTAGATGCTGCTGCATATGATTATGAAAGAAGAAAGTATGAACCCCATGGTGCTTTTTCAATGCAAGAAACTAAGAAAAATAGGCCTAATTTACAGGATATGCGCCCTTTGGGTCGTCTACCGACCGCCCCACCAGCACCTTTAAGTTCTTCACTTCTCCCTTTAAAAAGGTCAGGACATTCAACTTTAAATGTTAGGGGCCCACCACCTCCACCACCTTTTAATAAAGGTCAAGGCGAATATAAAAGGCATAGGAGAATAAACGGTGAAGATGATGATTATGCTTTTGCAGCCTGCTTTCCAGTCATTTTTGAGGACGGATTTGATGATGATGTATATTGGGATCCCTTGCCTCTAAAACTTTTAAAAGAACTTAAAAAGGCCTGTGTAGATTACGGACCATTGGCGCCTTATACTATGACTCTTATAAATGCCTTGGCAAATAGATGGATGACTCCATATGACTGGATTCAGGTTACAAAGGCCTGTTTATCTGGAGGACAATATTTGCTTTGGAAAACAGAATATGAAGAATTGGTGGCTAAACAACATGCTTTAAATAAGAAAAGGGATAAATTTAATATTACTAAAGATATGTTATTGGGCGAAGGAGAATATGATTCCACCGAACAGCAGATGCATATGGGAAAGGAGGCCTTATGGCAGGTAACTATGTGTGCAGTAAATGCCTGGAAGTCTTTGCCTTTGACTCCAGGAAAAGCCTCCACTTTGACAGATTTAAGACAAAAGCCTGAGGAGCCATATGAGGATTTTGTTTCTCGCTTGCTAATAGAGATAAAAAGGGTGATAACTGATGAGGATGCAGCTAACATGTTAGCTAAACAATTAGCCTTTGAAAATGCCAATCCTGTTTGTCAGAACTTGATTCGGCCAATCAGAAAAACTGGCAGCATTTCTGATTTCATTAAGCAATGTTCTGACGTGGGTCCCTCTTATATGCAAGGGATTGCTTTGGCAGCCGCCCTAAAAGGAGAAACACTTCCTCAATGCATGATGAATATGGTTCAAAAAACAAAAAACCCTAGGGGACCAAAAGGAAATAATTGTTTTGCTTGTGGAGGCGCAAGTCATTTTAGTAGGGAATGTCCTAATAAAAATATACCTCCAGCAGGTCCTGTTAGAATGATATCTCCTGGTAATGTTGGGGTCCCAAAGACTCCTTGCCAAAGATGTGGGAAAGGAAATCATTGGACTAAATTGTGTAGGAGTAAATATCACAAGGACGGACACATTCTTCCCCCTAATGGGGTTTCTACAGTCCCTCAGGCTGGAGCTCAGATGCCAATATTTCCTGCACCTGTTTTTCCAGATGCACCTGCTGAAACTAATTCGGGAAACTTACTTCGGGCCCAACCCCGGGCCCAACAAACAATAGGGGCAATTCACCAGACGCTCAATCCCTTTCTTCCCTCAGGGGAATCGATGAATTGTTTAGGGCCACCCCAGGCAGCGCAGGATTGGACCTCTGTGCCACCTCCGCAACAATACTAACTCCTGACTCTCCAGTCATAAAAATACCAACTGGGATTAAAGGTCCATTGCCCCCAGGAGTAATGGGTTTAATTATTGGTAGGAGTTCAACTTCCTTATCTGGCTTAACAGTTTTGCCTGGAGTAATTGACTCTGATTATACAGGAGAAATTCAAATAATGGTTGCTCCCTCTAATAAGACGCAGCAAATTTATGTGGGACAAAGAATAGCACAATTGTTATTGCTACCATATTATAAGACAGGAAAGAATGTAATTCAAGAAGCTAGGAATGAGAAAGGATTTGGCTCCAGTGATATGGCATTTTGGATTCAAGAGATTAGCAGAAATAGACCTTTGAAAACTTTAAAAATTAATGGAAAAAATATTCAAGGTTTATTAGACACAGGTGCAGATGCTTCCTGCATAGCAGAAAAAGATTGGCCTAGCAGCTGGCCCACCCAACATGCTGACAATATGTTAACAGGTCTGGGAACTGCTCCAGCAGTAGCTAAGAGTGCCCAGATTTTAACTTGGGAGAATACTGCTAATAAACAAGCAGGCTCTTTTTGTCCTTATGTAATACCTGGCCTACCAATTTCCCTTTGGGGAAGAGACATACTTATGCAGATGGGAATGCTCCTGTATAGTCCAGATGACTGGGTCTCCTCACAAATGTTAAAAATGGGATATGACCCAGATAAAGGTTTAGGAAAAAATCAGGAGGGAAGATTATATCCTGTGGTTGCTGAGTCCAAAAATGATAAACATGGAGTGGGCTATCCAAATTTATAACGGGGGCCATTGTTTTAAAAGCAGCTGACCCTATAGTGTGGCTTTCAGAGGAACCTGTATGGGTGGAACAATGGCCCCTAACTTTTGAGAAATTAGCAGCTGCAAAAGAATTAGTAGAACAGCAATTATTGGCAGGACATATTGAACCCTCTAATAGTCCTTGGAATACTCCTATATTTGTTATAAAGAAAAAATCAGGAAAATGGAGATTATTACAAGATCTTAGAGCAATAAATAAAACCATGGAAACAATGGGGGCTTTACAGCCTGGACTTCCCTCTCCAGTAGCCATCCCTGAAAATTATGCTATTATAGTTATAGACTTGCAAGATTGCTTTTTTACGATCCCCTTACATAAAGAGGACAGAAAGAGGTTTGCGTTTAGTGTGCCCTCTCCTAATTTTACCAGACCATACCAACGGTATCAGTGGAAAGTTTTGCCGCAGGGCATGAAAAATAGCCCTACCTTATGTCAGAAATATGTAGACCAAGCCATATGTAATATAAGACAGAAATATAAAGAAATATATTTAATACATTATATGGATGATATATTATTGGCCCATAAAGATAAGGCCTACTTACATCAGGCATTGCAGGATATGATGGAAGCTTTACAGGAGTATGGATTAAAAGTTGCTCCAGAGAAAATTCAAACTGAGCCTCCTTATAATTATTTGGGCAGATTAATACAGGAATTTTCCATTCAGCATATACCTTTTCAGCTAAGAACTGATCATTTGGTTACTTTAAATGATTTTCAAAAGTTTTTAGGAGATATAAATTGGATAAGGCCTTTGTTAAAAATTACTACTGTGGAATTAAAACCTTTGTTTTTGATATTACAAGGAGATTCTAATCCCTTATCCCCTAGAGAGTTAACTGCAGAAGGAAAACAAGCCATAGAAAAAATAGAAAAAGCTTTAAAAAATGTTTTTATTAAAAGATTAGATTATACCAAACCTTGGGATTTAATTATTTTAAGGACTCCAGTTATTCCTACAGGATTATTATGGCAAAATGGACCATTAGAATGGATACATTTGGCTGCTAGTCCAAAAAAGATTGTTGCCTCATACCCTCTTATGGTTAGTTTATTAATTATTAAAGGTAGAAAGAGAAGTAGAGAATTATTTGGAAGAGATATGGATAACATAATTATACCTTATAATAAAGATCAATTAGAGGCCTTGCTGTTGTTAGAAGATTCATTAGGAATAGCCCTGGCCTCCTTTGGAGGTCAGATTTTATTTCATTTGCCTAAAAGTGTATTGTTACAGTTTTTTAAGGAACATATGGTGGTTTTTCCTACATATTACAAGATAAAACCTTTGGAAGAGGCCATATTGGTATTTACTGATGGATCCTCCTCAGGGAGGGCAGCCTATATTATTAATAATGAAAAGAAAGTATTAAATACAGAAAATTGCTCAGCACAACAATCAGAAATTATGGCAGTTATAGAAGTGATGAAATTAACCAGGGATAAAAAAATTAATTTATATACTGATTCCTTATATATAGTTAAATTATTTCCAGCAATAGAAACAGCAGCCTTTCCTGAAAATAAGAGTACAATAATTAAGTTGCTTAAGAGACTACAAAAAAGTATATGGGAAAGAACACAGCCTTATTATATAGGCCACATTAGAGCTCACTCTGGATTGCCAGGGCCTTTAGCAGAGGGCAATGCCTCTGCTGATGCCCTGACTAAAATTTTTATGGTAGATGAAAATAAAGTACAAGAAGCAATAAAATCTCATCAGCTGCATCATCAAAATGCTAATGCCTTAAGATATCAGTTTAGCCTAACCAGAGAAGCAGCAAGGGAAATAGTAAAAAATTGCTCTGTGTGCCCTACACAAACTAATGTACCTCAGCAAGGAGTAAATCCTCGAGGTTTGCGAGCTAATGATCTGTGGCAAATGGATGTGACTCATGTACCTAGTTTTGGAAAGCTGTCCTATGTACATGTCTGTGTGGATACCTTTTCACATGTAATTGTAGCCTCAGCTAGGACCGGAGAGGCCTTTAAGGATGTGTGCCAGCACTTGATGTTTTGTTTTAGTTATTTGGGAATTCCCCGAAAGTTAAAAACTGACAATGGCCCTGCTTATGTTTCTAAATCTTTTCAGCAATTATGCCAACAGTTTGGCATAGCCCATAGTACAGGAATTCCTTATAACCCACAAGGACAAGCTATAATTGAAAGAACCAATCAGGTATTAAAAAATATGATTTATAAATTGCAATATGGAGATTTAAAATATTTTTCTCCTCATCATTTACTTAATCATTCTATGTTTGTATTAAATTATTTAAATATGAATGATAAAGAAAGAACTCCTATGATGAGACATTGGGAGATAAATAAAGAAAATATAAAACCAAAGGTATTATGAAAGGATGTTTTAACAGGAAAATGGAACGGGCCAGATACATTATTAACTAGTGGTAGAGGATACGCTTGTATTTTTCCCCAGAATTTTGATTCACCAATTTGGATTCCTGATCGATTAATCAGACACCCTGAGGTGGGGAACTTATCGAAGCGTCTTTTAGAAAAGAAATTTCACTGCCGAGATGGCGGAGCCACATCCACAGAAAGTGAAACCAGATAGTCTTGTGGCTGCGACGTTAGTCCCCCAGATGAAACAACTGTCACTTATATCATCTTGCGATAAAGAGGTACAAGCTTCTCCAAAACTTTCGGAGAGAAAGCCTTCATTGCCTTCTCGTTCACGAAAGAGAAGGTACGCTGTCTCCACCACTGAAGCGGCTCCGATAACCTGGGGGGCAATTAAAAGGCTTTGCCTGAATGCTGAAAATGCTGTGAATGCTCAAGGATTGCCTTTGACGACTGCTAATTTTTTTGTGGCTATGCTTAGCTTGCTTTCGGTTCAGGTAAGTGCCAATGGTACGTATTGGGCTTACTTTCCAGATCCTCCTATCTTACATGCATGTACTTGGAGAGATTCTATTATTCCAGTAACTTCCTCATTTCCTGAATTGACCGATGGCATTCGAGGAATACAGGGCTATAAACAATTTGTAATCAATTTTAATTACTCATTTACAGGTCAGACTGACTTTCCTCCAATATGCTTTTTTCTTGGCTCAGGGTCAATAGGAAATAGTCAAACAAAGAATGGGTGTTTGTCAGTAGTTGATGCAGGATTCTTGACAGACTCCCCTAAAGAGCCAGTAGGAAGAGATAAAACCACAAGATATCTATGGTCATTGTTAGGAAAAGTTGTAGGACAAAATCAAGTTTATGTTAATAAATATCCAGCTAAAGATGTTCATCCTCCTAGATATGATGATTGTGATGAGGCTGCAGGGAAAGCTACAGATGAATGGATTTGGAAAGATATTAAAACTGGATATCCTTCATGGATATATTGTATGTATAATAAAGAAAATAAAATATCCATTCCTGGAACTAAATATTATATTTCAGATTGGAGTATTAATTTTCCTGAGGGAGATTATAGAACATATTTAGATAAAGCCTTGATATACCCATGGAATGATTCCTATATTCCCCGTCCATTGAAGGTAAATAGATGGAATAATCATGGATGGGTGGCTCCTATTTATACTTTTGTTCATGAAAATAAAACCTATTATCAATCTCAGTTATGGAGATTGCCCTTAACCACTCATAAAATAACGCTAGTTAGAGCTACTACCCATGTGGAAGAGTATTATATTCAAACCTGTGTGTCATCTCCGTATTCCTTATTGCTTTCTAATGATAGTGAAAAATTACAGATTAAGCAGTGTAATATGAGGTTTTATATTACCTGTCAGCAATGCATACTAACCACTTGCATTGTTCCTGAAATGAATGTGTCAACCATAATGGTGTTAAAAAGACCAGCTTATATAATGCTGCCAGTAGCGCTTAATGAATCTTGGTATACAGATATAGGGGCAGAAATTGTAAGACAGGTTGGAGAGCTCATACGGCCAAAAAGATTTGTGGCTACTTTGGTTTTGGGAATTTCCGCCTTGATAGGAATATTGAGTTCTTTTACTGTTGCAACATATGCTTTAGTGAAAGAAGTACAAACAGCACAATATGCTAATGATTTATCAAAAAATATATCCTTGGCTTTAGCAACTCAGGAAGCAATAGATAGAAAGTTAGAAACTAAAGTTGATGCCCTTGAAGAAGCAGTTTTACATATTGGTCAAGAACTTACTGCTTTAAAAATTCACCTATCTTTAACATGCCATAAAAAATATTCTTGGATATGTGTTACTCCCTTAAAAGTAAATCATTCTGAATATTCATGGGAAAAAATTCAAATGCACATTTTAAATGTATGAAATTCTAGTGATTTAGGAATTGATTTGGAACATTTACATAAACAAATTCATGATATTGCAGCCTCTCAATATGATATGAATCCCTCTAAGGCTGCTGCAGAATTTTTACAAAACTTACAAAGTTATTTTAAGGGTAATTCCTTTATGCATATTTTAATAAATTATGGGGCTGCCGGAGTAGTTATAATTTTGCTTCTTATTTCTTTTCCAGTCATCATCCGATTAATTCAAGCTGCCCTCCAGAGTGTATATAAAACCAAAGTGGAATTGCATACTGTCTTTTTAAAAATTAAGAAAGGGGGAATTGTCATATTGGATAACATCTTTAGATGGAAGAAACATAAGAGATACTTTATTCCAACATTATCATTTTTACAGACGAGAAAAGTAAGGTTTAGAGAGAAGTGGTGACTTCCCTAAGACCCTGTAGATGGTAATTGACGGCGCTGGGACTTGCAGCGTTAACAGTGCCCTTTCCAGATGTAATTATTTCAAAGTTTCCAGGTATTACAGGGGGCAGATGTTCTTGTTCAACTCAACAGTAGTCATAAAGTAGTTGTAGTCATAAAGTCTGATCAAAATGAAATCTATCTTTGGGTACGTGTGTCATTGGGTCTCTCCCCATATGTGGAGAGATGAATCTGAGGTCAAATGGAGACCGGTTGAAAACAATTTCTAAGTCCTCTCCATACAAGATGCGTACTGTTTCTCACAGTCACACTGTTAGTATAGCCTTGTCTTTGGTTACACTATAGACATCATTGTTTCCCCTTTGTTTACTTCTTATACCCAAGATGTTTCCCAGGACTATAGGAGAGGCTTCTTTGCTTTGTTTGGGATGTTAGAAGGAAAAAAAAAAAAGACACCCTGGCTCTCTAACTATTGTCCATAGGAAGCTTAATAGTCCATTATATAGCGCCTATATATCTCCAAGATCAAAAGCCCCGGAGTTTCTTAAGCAAGTTTCTTTCCTGCCCCACTCTTCTTAAAGCACGTGAATTGCAGCGCAGATCTATGAAGCTAGGAAATGGTAACGAGACCGTAACATGGATATCTCTATCTAAAATTTAAAGCAGAGTGTTCTTGTTGCTGTGTGATTACCTGTGCATTAGATTTCAATTTAAGGTGCTAGTTACCGTATGATAATTAAATGTCAGTGGCTTATTAACACATATTTATTGAAGTGTAACAACCATGCATTAGGCACATATCTTTTTATGACTCCTAAACCTCATTAAGTGTCTGTTTTATAACCTGGGAGTATCTAATTTTCATTCAGAAGAAAGAGGAAGCATTTAAGCTAAACACATTGGTTGAAAGTAATTCCATTTCTACTTTCCCTAACATATGCACCCTGATGGTTATTATTCTGTCTTTTGCCCATGAGCTTTAAACACCTCAGAACACTACCTGGGTAATGGTTATTTCTATATCACTGCATTCCCCTCGTTTCTGACTTCAAGGCAAGGGGAATTTATGGAGGTAACCCGGTGTTAGGTATATAAGCTCTCTTCCAGGCTTCACGTTCCCTACATAATAAACTGCCCAGAATTTTAGTTTTCATTTCATGGGGAAAATTCAGTCATATCTAATTTGGTTTCATTGTCACTTATAAACTTTCTCACATATACGGTGGGATAAAGGGTCATTTTTATCAAACAAAGAAATCAAATTTCATAAATGTTTGCTTAAGCTCAAAACATTTTGAAAGACATTCATAAAACAAAAAGGAAAAGAAACACATCGATAAGCTTTAGGATTTATGTGTGGATGAATAAGTTCCCAGAATTGAACCAAGCTGGAGAATTTTTATAACATTTAAACTTCAGTAACCAGACCCAGGATACTTTCTTACCTGCCTCCAAGTGTTCCCTGCATCTGAAGAGACAAACATGCTGATGTCGCTGTCTGACAGCTCAGAACCTATGTTTCCTGGAGAGAGCACATCACCATCAGTGAAGGGAACTTTTTGCAAAAGCTAACAATGGGCTATGCTGGCAGTGTGCATTGCCCGAGATGGATTTAGACTGCAAACATTATATCTGAGCAGGGTTTTTCACCATACTTGCCTCAGAGTCAATGGCTTAGGTGCCTTTCAAAAAAATTTTAACTTGCTCATTAAGTTCCAAGCTCAGATATCTAACTTGTTAAAATAAATACAATTTACAGCAGTGAGCAAACCGGGCAAGCTTCTTACCTGAAGCCACTATGATGCTGGGAGCTGTGTCTCGGCTGGCAATGATCCCTGATGTGTAGGGATTCTCAGAGACCTTAAGGTGAAGGTGTAGTGAGCAATAGGGCTGAGAAGAGGAGAAATGAGGGTCATAAAAGCACATCATTTAAATGTTCGTTTAAAGCTCAGATTCAGAGCACCCGACATTCATCCAACCATCCCATCTATCCATCTATCTATGAACCCATCCATCCACCCATCTTTCATTCCACAAATATCTGGTGCCACTAAGTATAAAACAGCTGCCACAGTGGTGAAGGAGAGAGCACCTTCATTTGAAGTCTAATCTACTGATATAATTGCCATTTGGCCATTCAACAAACATTTTAGCACTTTATCTGTAAAACACGCGGTGTAGCTTATGAAAGAGTTACATTGACTGAAGTTTGGTCTCTGCCACCTAAGGAGTATATAATTTAAGATCCTTCTATTGATTATCAAAAGAGAATATTTTAATAGCCATGAGATCAGCACAGACAAAATATGAAATTCTAGAGGATGACGAGCCTATGTCCAACTTTGGATGAAGGGAATTTCCAGGAAAAAATGGTGCCTGAGGCAAAGGTGGGTAGGATATGAACTGCACATGAGATGTTCAGGAGGATAAAGGACATTTCAGGCCTAAGGAAGATCAATAACGAGGAAAAGAAACAGAAGAATTGAGCTGTAATACAACAGATAGTCAGGTAACACCAATGAGGAGAAATGATATATGACATTGGAAAGAAAGTTTGGCCAGGCTGGGAGGGCTTTGAAGAAGTCACTTGGCATCTCTTAGACATTTGAAACCTTGGTCTCACTTCTACAGAAGAAGCCGTATGACGTGTGAAACTGTCCTGACATCCACCAGACAACTGACATAGCGTCTGTGTCAGGGTATTAACCGACCCAGTGTTATTCGATATAAATGTCATTCTTATAGACAAAATGCACTAGTAATAACAACTTAAATAAAAATTTAAGGGACTTGTTTGTGTGTAAAAATCTCGATCAACTTCTCAGATTAAGACATGCAACAGTTTTTCAAAACGGGATAATAAATCTTATACAAATTTCATTTAAAATAGTTCTTGTACTGAGTTGTCAAAAACTACAAGTTTGTGTCTGAACCCACATCTCTTTTCAACTCTCAGGAAGATTATTTCTAATCTTATAGACTTGAGTTTTTGGAATCACCAATGTATCTCTGTTATTACTTTCATTCGGCTCTGTAAGTCTCAGCCAGCAGGTATTCAGAGCGCTACAGAGATACAATGATTACACGTATATGGGACACAGTAAATGACAAACTAAAAATGAAACTCAGGAATAAAAGCAGCCAAAACACCGCTGAAATAAAACAGTGGCTCATAATAGGGTCTCTTCCTCACTGCCAACACAGAGAGTAAAGTCTCAAGGAATGATGATCGGGGCTTCCCTGGTGGCGCAGTGGTTGAGAGTCCGCCTGCCGATGCAGGGGACACGGGTTCGTGCCCTGGTCCGGGAAGATCCCATATGCCATGGAGCGGCTGGGCCCATGAGCCATGGCCGCTGAGCCTGCACGTCCGCAACGGGAGAGGCCACAAGAGTGAGAGGCCCACATACAAAAAAAATAAATAAATAAAGGCAAATAAATAAATAAATAAAGGCAAAATAAAGGCAAATAAATAAATAAATAAAGGCAAAAAAATAAATAAATAAAGGAATGATGATCGTAATAAATTATTGGTTTTGCATGAAAATTTCATGTAAAGCTTTCAAAAAAGGCATTTTTACTCTACAATGTTCCATAAGAGTAAGAAGACCACCCCTATAAGAAGAAACAATCAGACCCAAAAACTTGGCTTCCTTTTGTCCAAGAGGAAGACTAGAGCGGGTACTGTATGTTGTAGAGGCCCCAGGGCAGTGCTGACCAACACTCAGGCAGATGCTGAGAAAGGATAAAGCAGAGGTGTCAGACCATGGTTCCATGAAAATTTTCCTGACAATTGCGGCCTGTCAGGATCTCGTTCTCGGATGTACCACAGTTGATTTTACCATACAATCCTGGATCATCTATCTGAGGTATGCAGTTTTATCCCCCTAAGAGAGATACTCTACAAATAAAGAGGAAACATCAAGTACTACTTTGCATCTTCTGTAAAACCTCACATAGAATCTAAAAA
Organism: Aethalodelphis obliquidens; assembly: GCF_003676395.1. Classification (NCBI taxonomy): domain Eukaryota; kingdom Metazoa; phylum Chordata; class Mammalia; order Artiodactyla; family Delphinidae; genus Aethalodelphis; species Aethalodelphis obliquidens. The sequence goes on from NW_020837955.1 coordinate 23,551,056, forward strand.
AGACAGTCGATGAACACTTGAAATATCAAGCAACACTTTCAAGTTAGGACACGAAAGACCTTACTTTACCGTTTTACTCAGAACAACGCCAGAAGTACATGGGCTCACGTATAAACCACATCACCAGAATAATGTGAGGATCTCCATGGCATTCAAAGCAGTGATCACTACTTGGGGATTATACCTAGACATACGGGCTTAGTGGAGGGCCTTTTGTACCCCCCAACAGAGCAGGACATCCCTGGCCCAGGGAGCACCCAGGCTGCAGTCCTGAGCCAGCCACTGGCCACGTACTTCATCACCCTGCAGTCTGGAAGATTGTGAACCTAAATTGCCACCTGACCCAAGGACTATTTGATAGAGGTCACTTGCCATTACAAGAGAAAGAGGGCATTTTCAATTAGCCATTTCAACGCTGCTCTGTTGCTCTGGCTTTCAGAGGCCTGAGATGAATTAATTTGGGAAGAAAAGACACCAGTTCATGCAGTAGCAACAACATCAGAAATGATCTTTTTCGTGGACTTTTTTTCTCCACTCTCACATTTGTAGTACTGGATTGCCCCCAACTGGTACAAGCAAAATATTCTGTGGCTTTTTTTTCTCCTTTCTTCCATTTTTTTCAAGGAAGTTATACAGTCCACATCAGTGTTTACAGAAAAACAATGTTAAGTGATTCACATTCACTTCTTTTAACTTAAACTTTTATACTTGAACAGCTTGAGACATTTATCAAAATTAAGTCACCGAAGATTAATACAGGGGTTGTTATAATGGCTATCAGGCCATAGCAAACTCCTGGAAAACACAAGACAAGGTTCTCCAATTCTTAGGCACATCTTTCCCAGGCAGGAGGCACTCTGTGCACCTCTGCCTTCCTGCCGCCTTCTCTCCCATTAGCGAACATATACTGAATATCCGAACATCTTTCCAGAGTTATCTCCAATTCCGTATGAGTTAAAACACAGCTTATCCCAAAGACCTTTCTCTATTTCCCTTGACTTTTCATATTAAAAACATACAGAACTGTACACTGAAACCACCATGACCTAATAGCTGACCCACCAAGAAGGGAGGGACCAGCATACATGTTTGGAAGCTGCCTGCTGCCCTGACTCACGCATAGTCAAGGGGCATGGGATTATCATCAGTTGGTCAATACTCAGAGCAACTAGATCCTTAGTCTTTAATCTTTTCGGGGTCAAGTACAGAGTTTGAGAATCTGATGCAAATTGAGAACTCTCTCCCAAGAAAAAGCACACAAAGGAAGCACACACACAGAGCTTTGCATTCAAATTCAGGGAGTTCACAAACTCTCAAAGCCCATCGTGGACCTCTAGGCTCCAATGACCTTTCTTCTGCCTTATTCTTTTATTTCTTATTTCAACCAACAAAATCTTCTGGCCCTTGCAAGTGTTCAGTAAATGCCTGTTGAATTCAACTGATCCATGAACGAGCTGAGCTGCTGTCTTCCTAGCACTGTGAGTGGCCAGTGGAGAAGTACTAAATGATGCAAGACATTCCCCCGCCATGAAATCAATCAACCTAAAACACCGTTCCGTATCTGAGAGTCAACCAGCTTCTCATTTCACTTCCTCTTTACCCCTAATCTCTGAATTAATAGCTTTACATCTCATCTTCATGGTACCTTTAACCCAAAGGCTCCTAATCTGAATACTGTACTGAAAAGCCAGCTTAGAGCTTTCACAAATAAGGCAGCAGGTAGGCTCCCAGAAAGTATTCCTCAAATCCACATCCTACACACGCATTTGTGCAGTTTCTGCTCCTGAGTTGGAGCATGGAATCCATTTGATTTTTAGTAAGGAGTCAATGGCAAAGTAGAGGGAGGTCTCTGGGCCAGTTGGCTGGGTATGGGGCATTCAGCACTGCTCCAGTTCAGCAGAACGTGGAGAGTCACAACCAGTACAAAGGCGGGGGAAGCAGAATCGAGAGTCTCCTGGGGTAGCTGGCTGCTTAGCTCCAGTAGGAAACTACTAAATGAATCCACGAAGAAGTCACGGCCTCTCTCCATGAAACACTATGCCTCCCCTCAGGGCCTGAGGACTCGTCACAGGCTCAGCTCACATCTCGCCTCTTGGGAGCCCAAGCCTGAGGTTCTGGAGTCAGGTGGACCATGGCCTGTAACACCCCATCTAATTGTACAATGCAGTCTTCAGAGGAAAGAAATCCCTGCTGAACCCTCCAGGCAATCACTCTAAAAGTCCTAAAAATACAGCCTCAAATTACCCTGGATGTCTTATTTCTATAGAATACATTTTACCAGGAACATTCCATTTGGGGCTGCAATTCTGAACTTGTTCCACATTTGTAATAGCCCTGCTGGAAAAAAAATCTCTTTTCTAATCACTAGGCTGTGCTTTCGGTGACACTGTCACTTTCCAAGTATTCACAATCTAAAAATCACTTTTTGTCTCCTCTCTGCTACCAGCTCCCAAGCCTGAGGAAGGTTTTAACAGTCTGGGTCTCCTGGAGCTCAAAGATTTTCTTTCCTATTGTGTGCCTTGGCAGAGTTTTATAAAATTATTGTGGTTTCCCCTTCCTTCTTTCATTTTTCCTCTCCTCACCCTACTGCTGTTTTCTAAAGCTCAGATTAAAACTACATTAAACAACAGGGTTAATGGGGGAGGAAGGTCAAAAGACTCTTGGGTACCATACATCCATGTCTCATTAATTCCTCTTTCCTCAATCTTAACGAGCCTCTACTGATTTGGTCAACTTTGGGGTCAACTGATGTCCATGAGCTTCAGAAGGTGGATATTATGACAAATCTTTCAGTGTGACTATGAATGGCAAGGAAAGGCTCCCACTAAAGTCCAGATATGAAACTCAAACGTCTATTATCCCTGGCGTGTCTGCTTCAAAGACAACACCCTCAACAACAGATGTGTTGAGCACCTACCATGTGTCAAGTATGATTCTTGAGCTAGTTCTTTGGAATGACCAAAAAGACAGCCACAGTCCCTATGCTCATGGAGCTCACAGTGCGTGGGGGAAGGTGGACAAGCAAGTCACCAAATGCACGTGCTGATTTAAGAGAGTGAGGAAGGTCACGAATAAAAAAGACTGGACCAAGTGCAACTTCAGAGAATGCTCGAGGAAGCTCTCCGAGATGAAGGTAATCAAGCAAAGGTCTGAATGCCAAGAAAAAAACACACTAGGAGAGGGGCATTTTAAGAGATATAACAGCAAATGCAGAGCCTGGGACACAAACAAGGGCGGTGAGCTAATGGTATGGAAAGGTGCGCCCTTCTCCCCCACTGTGGCCTATACGGAAGGAAGGAAGGAAAGTCTGGAGACCAGGCAGGAGAAACAGACAGTGGCCAGACCTTGTGGAATCTTGCAGGCCATGTTAAGTATCTGAATTTCATTCCACCCGAATTAGAAAGTCATTAGAAGGTTAAGTGTAGGAGGGACATGCTCCGATTTTTAAAGCTCAGGTTGATACCATTTACATAAAATTTTAGAAAAGAGCAATCTAATCTCTCAGGAAAGAAAGCAGATCAGAGGCTGTCTAGGGGCCAAGGGTGTGGATAGTGCCTGTGAAGAGGCACAAAGCCATGTTTTAGGTGATGAAAATGTTCTGTCTTGACTGTGGTAACGGGTCTATACATTTGTCAAGATTTATCACTGAACTCTTAAAAATGCGTACTTTTTAGGTATGCATGTTTCAACTCAGTAAAGTTGGATTAAAAAAAAAGGTTGCATTGGCTGCTATGGAGAGACGAGATTGCCAGGTAGAGACAGGAGGAACAGCCTGTCACTGTTCCCATGAAGGAAAGGGGAAGGGAAGAATGATGGTGGCTTATATTAGGATGGTCCCAGCCGAGATGGGGATGTGAGCTGATACTGCATTTATAATTCAGAGGCACAGCAGCAAGACTTCCTAACGCTGGGCTGGGGGTGGAGCCAAGAACACCTCCCAAAGTGCTCTGTGTAAGAGGCATTTCTAATGGTCCATTTATGATGCCAGAGCACCCAGGAAAGCCTCTTCAGGTGATATGGTTAATTCTCGCTCATGGACGTTCAATCACCAAAACACATGATGGGATGGAGGACCACGTTGACACTGGTGCATCTCGTGCATCTTTGGCTAAAATACCACATTGCTCCAGTGTGGAACTGCTGAAGGAGGAAGGTGGGCATGTCTTTAAAAGGCTACTGAAGCATGTCTTGTATAGAGTAGGCATTCAGTAAGTGACTGTTACATTTACTTACTCTGCAACTGGATTTGTGTACTTACTCTAACAAATGGCTTTCCCCCACACTCCACCTCCGTAAGTTGCCAGTAATAAGGATAGAAGCTGAGTGGGAGGCTGAATTTCAAACTGCTTCCCCTGATGCGTGGTGACAACTGCGATATCCTCTGCAACTAATAAGGTCAAGCTATGGCTGCTGGCATCTTCTCGACTGGGAGGGTGACCCGCCTACAGCTGTAGGAGATGCACCTGCAAAGTGACTGCTCAGACTTCATGGGACAGAAGGAAGCACGCTGAGTGTGCAAAACATTTAAGTTGAGATTGTATGACGGGTGGGAATATTGATATGAATCAAGCCCTTCTTACTAAAACTAAGAGGTGTCTCTTCTAGCTTTACAGACTGGTCTCTCCTTTTCAGGCGTTTAAATACAATTTTGGAATTGTTTTCTAGAAATTAGCATTTAATGATTCTTTGTTTTACAAGTAATCTCTTCTTCCCCTCCTTCTTCATTCACTCGTAACTATTCATGTGTCAAGTGCAGGGCAGGCCCCAGAACTACTAAGAGGAGTGAGATGTGACCTTATAATCTTTCACTCATTAATCTATTCCCCCTCAGGTAGACAGCAAACTCCTTGAAGGCAAGACCCATTTTTGATCCCTCTCTTGGATACCATCATATAATCAAATACACAAATACATTGATCTGATCTACCTATTGCCCAAATGTTAGACAATTTTTAAAAAGCCATACTTCAAAGCAGGGGTCAACAAACTTTTGTTTTTAAGGGCCAGATAATAAATATCTTATTGGTGGACCGTACAGTTTCTGTCATGACTACTCAAGTCTGCCATTGTAGAGCAAAAGCAGCCATAGACAATATATAAATGAATAAGCATGACTACATTCCAATAAAACTTTATTTAAAGAAACAAGCAGTGGGCCAGATTTGCCCCACAGGCCATGGTTTACCAACACCAACTTTATACAATGACATAAATGAATGGAACATATTATAAAGTGTACTGATTAAGGATTTAAATCAGTGGTTCTTACCTTGGTTTGAGGCATAAATTCCTCTGAAAATATGAATAAACATCTCCACTGGAAAATACACCTACACAATTTTGCATTCAGTTCATCAATTCTACAGCTGAATTTATGTATCATTAGATCCAAAACAGGTTATTCCCAGGAAAGTAAGGGTACGTTTCCCCACCATAGATGGAAACTATCATACTCTCCCTTAAACTACAATATGAGGTTCTCATCAGAAATTGGGCATCAACTGAACATCCTTAAAATGAGCAAGAAACTTACTCATGTTCTCTTATCACTTTGGTCCAATCACAAGAGGCAGAGCTATGCTGCTTTTCTACACACTGCCTTCACACCCTTCCCTGTCCCCTTCTGTTCATCAGCTGAGCAAGAAGCCCTGGAAATATGTTCCTCTGCTTGTTGAACCTCCATCTCCAGCCCTCACCGTGTGGGACATTTTGCCCCAATACGGAGACTCACCAGCAAGCAGTGCACAGGGTCCCCCCTTAGGTCCGTGTCCGGGGCCTGCAGCAAATGCCAGTCTCTGCCTTTGTTGTACGTGATGAAAGTCTTCACTTGGTCGTCAATCTTCTTGTTAGCCAAGAACATTCCCTTTATCCCTGCTACCTGGGAAAAATCGACATGGCTGAAAAATACATCAATTTAAGAAGAAATCTATTTGTTTTACTTAAAAAAAAAAAAAAAAAAAGACTGTCAAATTCAGCTGTGAGCACTTGTCTTGGAGGAAAGAGGGTGAGGGTCATGCTTGTGTATAATGACCCCCTGGGACAGAAGACAACAGACCCGTGCCCCTTGTGGTATGAGGGTCTTAATGCAAATATGATAGAGGCTTCTTATCTCCCCTAAGGTAGGTTGGTAGTAGCTTACTGTTGCCTACAGATAAACTCTAATGCTGTTGGTTCTGTGCTTGACAAATGATAAATAAATAGGGGTTACTTTTATTTTAGGCATAGCACTCATAGTCTTAAATACTCTATCTCACTTAATTCTTATAATGGTCCTTCTGGATAAGTCTCACTTACTCTGTTTCACAAATGAGGAAACTAAGGCTCACTCAGGTAAAGTGACTTGCCCAAGGTCACAATGCCTAATGTTATACAGATAGTAAGTGGTGCATCAGAGATTTTAACCCAGAGCTCTGTGGCTTCACAGCCCCTGCCCTTAATGACTAAATCACTGCACTATCTACAGCCTTGGGCAATTAAAAGAGGTCAGTTAAAACTCAGGATCCAATTACTGTTACTCTTCTTTTTCTGTAAAAGATCTCTCTATTAAGCTACCAAAATACATTGAGCAAAAGAGAACAGCTTTTAAACTTAAAGAAGCAGTGGTTTCCCTAAATTGTCAAATAATCCCTCCTCCACTTCTGTAACACTATTGTTCCTACTATAAACAGTCCTTATTAATTATTTGGCTCTGAAAATATGATTGCCTTCTCTCTTGTTTATACCTTAGGAAAGAGGTAACAATTGAGAAGTTGCCAAACTGTGCAGTAGCAAATCATTAATTGTGTCATGTTTTTCATGCGTTTTAGAACTTAAGAAACATATTTATATATATATTTGTCTCTGCTTGAAATTATGACAACCCAGGAAAACTTGAGGGCAGTGAAAAAAGGGTCTGAAATGTGTTGACAAGTGCATTTCAACACTATGCAAAGGTTATCCTATTTAATGCTCACAAAAGCCAGGAGATATAGTTACCATCAGCCTCATCTGAGGATGAGGGAACGGAAACTTAGATTAAGTGTCTTTCTGGAGCACAGACGGAGTAAGTGAATAAGCTAGCAAGCATATTTGAACCCATTTAACTTAACTCAGCCCCTTTATATTATAATATGAAAATTTTTAAGCAGAAGGATGAAACCATGGTATCAGTCCTTGTCACATATGAACCACTATACCTAGTACTTTATATGTAAAACCTCCAATATTCACTATAAACCTGCATAGCAGCTATTATCCCGATTCTACAGATGAGGAAACCAAGGCATAAGGAAATTTTAATTGCTTAAGATAACAGAGAGTTGGAGTTCACACCCAAATCTGTTGGACTTCCAACATTCTTTCAACAAATACAGCTCTGACTGTCAATTCAAAGAGGCTGGGCTTCGATCAATGGAACATGCACATTTTGCCTTTGCTTTTGACACAAACCTCATTAGTTTGTACCTGCTGTTTTGGCATCTGGGATCATTTAGAGTTGAGCCAACTTTGTACTCCTTTGGAACAACAAATCTGTTAAGCAAATAAATGGTATAAACGAGTTTCTGGGCGGAATACTGTGAACTACTTAGGAAAACAAGCCTCATTTGGGGCCAGTAACAGTAGCCAGAACACTTTCTTATGCATTGTGGATCCCCCGTGAATGTGGAAGATGTAAATTTTCAGAAGTACTCTACCTCCCAATAACGATATGTTAACTACAAATAATATTTATTGATAGTTATTCACTATTTCGGCTCCATAAGGACTACGCACCAGGGAAGCTCATGCTGGTTTCGCATATGTTCGAGAGGCTGTTACATATTTAAATGACTAAACTGCCAATTCTTTAAAGATTCAATTTCATAAATCAGAATTTTCCTGCAGTCATACCTGTCTTCCCTCCATAGCAGTCCCAAACAAGAGAAATGACACTGTCATAACCATGCAACACTCTAGAAGTTTACAAGACGTAGAGAATGGATAAAAATATTACCCATCCCGGTAGTTCCCTTCCCCATTTCCCTCCCTGCCCTGTCTCTCTTTTGGCACGGGTGTCAGAGCAGGGTTGTGCGTGTTTAGGAGCTGGTGCATTTGGGACTTCCCTGGTGGCACAGTGGTTAAGAATCCACCTGCCAATGCAGGGAACACGGGTTCGATCCCTGGTCCGGGAAGATCCCACAAGCTGCGAAGCAACTAAGCCCATGTGCCACAACTACTGAGCCTGCGCTCTAGAGCCCACGAGCCACAACTACTGAGCCCTCATGCCACAACTAGTGAAGCCCGCGTGCCACAACTACTGAAGTCGGCGTGCCTACAGTCTGTGCTCCACAACAAGAGAAGCCACCGCAGTGGGAGAACTGTGCACTGCAACGAAGAGTAGCCCCCGCTCGCCGCAACTAGAGAAAGCCCACACGCAGCAATGAAGACCCAACTCAACCAAAAATAAATAAATAAATTTATTTTTTTTTAAAAAAAGGAAGCTGGTGCATTTGATCTGCAGAAGCGGTGAATTTATTGGCCCCCGACTGCATGGCATTATCAAATGCCACTTGAGCAGACAGCCTGTGCTTTGTAATTCATCTCTGGCAGCCTGGGCTTCAGGTTTATCTTGAGGAACAGAAACTTGGCAAAGCTGAGGGAATGTGTCACAACAGGGTACAGACCTAGAGAGTGTCTTCTTATTTTCCTCTTGTTGCCAAGGCACTTAACCTGTGAAAATCCCACTTGAGGTGTCTGTCTATCTATCTGTCTATCTATCTATCTGTTACTTATTTGTTTTGGCTTCTTTGGCCTGGTCTGCAAAGATGGTCACCCCTGCTTGCTCTTGGGGCTTTGTGCCATTCAAGGTTCCTTCTCCCTGAGCCTGAGGAGTCTATCTATGTGTCTCGGTGCTTGCCTATTGTGAGGTCTCATCATATGTCTCTAGAACCTCTACCCTCTTACTGTAGAACTTTGCATACCAAGGGAGCAGTATTAGTGCCCAAAATGTGGAATGTGTGTGTACTTGTGTGTACATGTATGCATATGTGTATTAATGTGTGTGTGTGTGTGTGTGTGTAAGGTCTGGGCTTCTGCTGAGGATGAGGGACATATTTCTGTTGCCAGACAACCTCCCTCTGCGTCCACAGCATGTAGACTGGGGTGGGACTATGGTGGGATGGGGCGGGGGGTGGGAGGAAAACTACTATTCCTACTGGAAGACATGCTTCACATAGACACAGAGTTCTAAGGAACATATTCCTATGAGGATGATACATCTCACTGTTGGGAGTTTGTCTCCCTTCAGGGAAAGAGCTGTTATTAGCTTTTCTACCTTTCTGAATTCTGCACAAAGATGCCGAGTGTGTTAAGAAGCCACTTTTCTTCCTTTGCCTCTCATACAGGGGAATTTGATACCAGAAGTTTCAAAGGTATTAGTAATTATTTCTTATTCTCTAATATCATATAAGCCAAAATAACATTTTGATTAGATTTTTAAATATGAAGTGTTACAGCTCAAACCTCAAGCCAACATAAAGTACAACAGTACACTGACCATTCCCCAGGGTGATAGCCTCAAAATGCTACCTTCCCTTCTCTCCTCTTACTTTCTTTGATCAAGTTTCCCACTCTCTTAGACAGCATCCCAACATGCCTCTCCCTATCGATCCTTCAAGGCCCAGCTCAGTAAGCCTTTCTCCAGAAACCAGGACCTCTTTTTCATCCTGACTGTCCCCAGCTCTTCTTCTCTGTCCTCCAATTTGTATAGATGGTACCTACATCTTTGCTCTCAACAACCAGGTAAGCTTCTCAAGGGCACCAGTCTTCCTGGAAATGTCTCTTGCACTCCTAATACTCCTTACCACATGTTAATTCTTCATAGATTCTCTTGTCATCTCTCACATCACTGTCTCCCACTTGAGTATAACTTTTGATTTATCATTCAATCCACCGTATTCCCTCATTAAAATTAATAACTGAAAAGTCACTTTGTACAAGAAGTCCTTTTTCTTCGTTTTTAATGAAATAGGCAGAATTCTGCATTAGAAGACCGAACAACATTAATAGTGCCCCAAACTTATTGAGTATTTAAGAAATGTCAGACACTACATGAAAGGCTTTGCAAGCCTAAGCACATCAATCTAAGTGGTAGACTCGATATATCCTCACTTCACACAGGCAAGAACCAAAGTCTGGATGGCGTCAGTCCCTTGCCTAAGGTCATTCCCTGGAGAACCTTAGCAATGGACTCCACACCAGTCTGTCTATCTCAGAGCCCAAGCACTTAACCCTTTGGCAGTACTAGTTCTTCAAACTTCTTTCTCATCCTAGAGCTTCCTGAGAGAAATATCATATGTGGACATTATAGGAAGTCGCCTTTCATTCATTCTTTAGTACATGTACTCAATAGTTGTTCAATTAATATTTTTTGAATATCTATCACTTATCATGCATTCTAAGCACTGGAAATACAGCACCTAGAATGTCTAAGTAACTTTACAGTCATGCAGCAGGGTTTTTTTTTTTAATAGTCAGAATGTGCTAGGTGCTGAGACTTGGATTTCTTTGGTGATTTAAAGAATGAACCCCAGATATCTTCTTTGTTTTTTAATATTCACCTCTAGAGGGTACTCTCCAGTCCTGATCTTCCATATGTCCTGCACAGAGGTTAAGTTGGGAAGATCTTACACAGGGGTTTTTGCTTATTTCTGCCTCCGATGCTGATTGGGAGCTGATGCCTCCCACCCTCTCTGTCTCAGACTTTAATTACAAATCTGAAGTGTCAAAATTTGAAGAGAATAAAAATATGAATCAACAACAATGGCAAGAAAGAGAACATATTCATCACGATGATTTCTTTGGGCTTTGGAGATAGGATATTTTTCTGTTCTAAAGAGAGGATCCCAGCCAGGAGAGATACATACTCATCAGGCGTCAAGGGTGCCTCTGACATCAGGGAACCCATTGCCAAAAATGTCTAAGTGTTCTTTCCTTCCCTGTGACCTTGGTCAGGCAGCATCACCTACCCAGGGAAAGAGTAGCCTTGAATAATTAGATGGTATATTCTATGTCCTGTAATAACTATGTCCTGGGTGGGAGAGCATTTTTCCTCCCTATCTCTTATGCTGGATTGTAAGAGGTAGTCTTTTCCCAGGAATCAAGGTGTAAGCTACATCATCAGAACCATGGAGCCTTCTCTTTTAAAGAGAAGGTGTTCGTAATGCACAGAAGACATTATGTGTGTAACAGAACATGCATTGGTCATTGGTGGCGTCTTTCATGCAGCTCACTGTGCCTCACTCATACATTCTGTGCCTTCTGAATTTGTCAGCCAGGTGACTTCAATCCCAACACAACCCTTTCGCTTGGCTGGGGTGAACTGTCGTGGTCCATTAAGCCAAAGGGCTCTTCATCATCATTAATTGATACCTCCTTCCAAGAGGAGGGAGGATATTGTCCAAAGCTGTCAGATCCACTCTCATCACCACACCAGAGGAATACACTAGGAATCACACATCTCAGACACTCTCAGCACATCTCTTTTGCTCCGGCCACCATCAGGCACGCTGTCTTCTGTGACCATCCCACATGGTGCCACTGGAGAATTTATGCTATTCAGGAATGACAGAATTTGGGGACACTCATTTCTAGGATTCTCTTGCGCAAATATATCCACCAGACAAAATTGGGAGCCACAGGATAACATAGCCTGAATTCACCTATAACTGCAGGCTCAGGACTTGGTTCAGAGGATGGCGAAGAGGTCCACAGCGATCATCTGCTGATCCTGTTTATGCCGGCTTTTCCTCAGACCATTTTCTTCTTCCGGTCTGGTTTCCTCTATAGCTAGGTCAAGTCTAATACTATTTATCCCGCTCTTTCGTGTGCTTCTATCTTAGGGTTATTACTCGGCCACAATCAAATACAAGCCTAAATACTGATCTTTCTGGACACACATAATGGTTTCTAGCTAAGAGTTTGCATATTAGGGTTCAGATCCTAATTCTGCCACTTACTAGCTCTGTAATCTTATAAAAATGATCGCATTCTCTCTGACTCCATTTTCCTATAAATGGGCGTGATTATAGTCCCTGTGTCATAGAGTGAACATACAGACTGAATGAGATAATTATGAAAGGTTCTTTATAAAGTGCCTGGCACATAATGGTACCCCAAATATCATCTATTTAGTATGATCTTGCAGCAACAAAAATCACTCTCTAGCATTTTTTTCTCTGCAGCCTACTTTCCTGGCTCACGTGTCTTGACTCTTTTGAATGGGGTCCATGGCCAATGGTCAACTCACACTGAGGGGAAATTCTGGTATTTCAATAACTAAATCATGTAAGATGGGCCTCCAACACTTTGTCCCCAACATTTCCCTACCTCATCACATAGACACATACAGTTCTAACGTAGAGAGAACCACATTTGTCGTAAGGTTGCAAGGAGTGAGTGAATAAGATGATTGATTTTAATGAGAACTGTGTTTCCCTCTGCATTTCCCACAAAGACTCACCAACAATACACATGCTCGATACACAGACTCATACAGTCACACATTACACGGTTCGCCTCTGCTAACACAGTATAAAGAGCACATAAGAACAGCAGGCAGTTGGCATGTAGAAGCAAAGGATAAATGCCATCCTTCTCAGTCACCCCCATATGTGAGCAGATGTGAACTCTGTGTATACTCTGTCACCCTCACCTTGCGTACTGCTCATCTCTCCTCCTTATTAATTCATCTATAGATTTTCTTACTTTTCATTTATCTCTAACCACTCATCATTCATTGCAATTCTACTGGGAAACTCAGGCTGGATGGCTTTCAGCTTCCTGCTAGGCAGAACAATCAGATTTAAGGAACATTTGTGCCAGGTTCTGTGTCAGCCAATATTCTTTCTACCTAGGTAATCAGCAGATATGGCACTGCCATTCTGATCACATCAATTTCAATTCAAGTTGCTGTGAACTGCCAGGCTAATAAAACAAAGACTCTTCTTCCCCGGTCCCAGGATGCAGGACACCTTTACATAATGTAGTTACACCGCTGTTCAAAGTGATGATAATAAGAGCCAGCAGTTTCCCAACAGATAGTCAACCTCAAGAGACACCCAAAGGGAAAACATAAAGATTACCAAAAAATGGTTTGTCGTGTCCAGAGGTCATTCTATTTCCTCTTCTCACTCCCTACCTGTTAGCTATTTTTGATTTCAGAAAACCATTCATGAGAACAGTTGCAAATAACAGGAAATGACAAAGTCATTCTTGTTCAAATTTGTCATCTTTTCCATAATCAAGGGACTAATTTAAATGGTCTCTATTTTGGCAGAAAAAAAAAATTATCCAGAGAAATTATTCCACACTGACTTGAAAAGAGGGGAGAAGATAATCAGGAAGGAAAAAATGCAACCTGAAAATCAAATGTTTTCAGGAGAGCAGGGACAGAGCCGAGACCAGGGAAGCAAACTGGGTGATTAATGTGGGACAGCTGATTAGACTTCATACTCTCAGAGCAAGATATTTCCACTGTAAATGCTGGATCAAGGCAAGAAAACATATGGTATTTCAAAAAAACACGCGTAAAGTTTGAATGTTTATAACACATTTACAAAAGAGGAAAGAAATGTTGCAATTTACATTTGTTTATAAGAAGACAGCTTTGGTGATAAAGGATGTCATATGGCCCTGCTAATTACAATATGGAAAGAAGCAGAGATCCAAAATGGTGGAAATACTTTGGACATTTAAACAATGTGGGTAGATTTTAAGACCAGAACATTGTTCTGGGGCTTAAACTCACTGGAACATAATATCAATTATACTATCTATAATTTGTTGAGTATTGTATTTCAGGCACTGCTCATGGTACTTTAAGAAGATTAGCTTATTTCATCTTCAGAGAAATCCTATCAAGGAGGTACCATGTTTACTCTCTTGTTTTAAACAAGAAAACTGAGGCTCAGTAGTTGTTGGATTTATCTCAAGAATATATACACGTGGCATGGCCGGGATTTAAACCCAGCCAGCCTGAGTCTAAAATTTACACCCTAAATCAGAATTTTACCCTACATGAATTTGAAGGTAAATCACCAGAATATGTAAATGTTTTCCAGAATACATGTGCAGTTTGAGGCTGAGATATATGATACTATATTTATCTGGAACATGGGCAGGAAATGAAGTGGAAGAAACTTGTGAATGTATAAAAAATTTGCATGGTATTTTTCTAAATATATACACAAAAAGTACGTCCTATGCTAGTCTACCATAATTTCCATCACAAATACTTGAGCTCCGAAATGGGCATATAGTTTGTTAACATGCCTTTATACACACAGAGAAGTTTAGATACTAGAAGAAAATTCCCAAGAACTCCTAAAGATGAAGGTATATAGATAGCATTAAAAGGAATTCTAATAATAGGTTTAAATTTCTTAAGTGAAATTGGTTTCTTTCTTTGACATACTGGATATGATTCCCTTACTTCTCATTACACAAACAACCTCTACTCTCTGAACTTATCCTTCACCAAATGATGACATCATTATGACTGAACATATTTGAATAAGTTTTATAATTCTTTTTCAGATCGAATATGTGTATGATTGCACTTCCCAAATTCTGAATATGTTTCATAATGGCTCATTATATCCTATTATAAATCCTTCATAGCACAAGACCGACAAATGGCTAAAATCCATCCCCAGATAGCAGCTTTCTTTTCACCTGACTGTGCTTTAAATGGCCGTTAAAGTGTTGGTGTTTGTCATAAAAGCTAACTGATCCAACATATGATTTTATTTTGAAGCTGGTCATTCTGAGAAACAAAGGGTCAGAGTTCCCTTAGGGAAATCTAGTAAACTCTGCTTTTTGTTTCTCCTCTTCACCCCTCTTTAGGAAAAGAAAGACGTATTGATCTTAGCTCACACGTCAGAAAGGTCGTCAAGTACGAGGGAGTGTCTTTTTTTTTTTTTCAATATTTGGCTGTAATCATTTTTTTAAATTTTATTTTATATTGGAGTATAGTTGATTAACAATGTTATGTTAATTTCAGCTGTACAGCAAAGTGATTCAGTTATACATATAAGAGGGATAGATTGGGAGTTTGGGATTGACATGTGCAAACTGCTATCTTTAAAATGGATAACCAACGAGGACCTACTGTATAGCACAGGGAACTCTCTCAGTATTCTGTAATGACCTAAATGGGAAAAGAATTTGACAAGGGAGTGTCTTCTGATGCAATGCAAAGACATCCTCTTAGTTCTTTCTTCAGAGAGATGTAAGGGAGTACTGCCATCACCCCTGACACCCTATTAGCCCCTCAAGACTGTTTTCAAATTTCACACTAGGCTCACTCTTATTCAAACCCTTTAATTGTTTGACTGCTTCCCTAGATACTTTCCAAGCCCTCTGGGGCTTCATGGCCTGTGGACTTGGTCAACAAAGAATCCCTCCCATTCTCTAGTAGGTCTGCGTCTTTATTCCCATCTTACCCCTAGGTTCTTCATGACCTTTTTTTTTTTTTTTCTTAGATTCCATATATATGTGTTAGCATACGGTATTTGTTTTATGGGGACGGGGAAAGGTAAGCTGGGACAAAGTGAGAGAGTGGCATGGACGTATATACACTACCAAATGTAAAACTGATAGCTAGTGGGAAGCAGCCGCATAGCACAGGGAGATCAGCTCAGCTCAGTGCCTTGTGACCACCTAGAGGGATGGGATAGGGAGCGTGGGAGGGAGGGAGACGCAAGAGGGAAGAGATATAGGAACATATGTATATGTATAACTGATTCACTTTGTTATACAGCAGAAACTAACACACCATTGTAAAGCAATTATACTCCAATAAAGATGTTAAAAAATAAAAAATTTAAAAAATTTTTTAAAAATTAAAAAAAAAAAAGAATCCCTCCCAGAGCTGTTTCGTGGATTGCAAATTAACCAATAAAAATGTTCTGCAACCCCGCCTCCCTCTCCCCCATGGAATGAGGCCACATAAGGAACTAGTTATTAAAATGATTGAGGAAACGGCCAACTTGCGGACTTCAACTGCCAGTCCCAGCGCTGCAGTGGCTCAGGACCACACGTGCCTCGTGACATACCTCATAGAGGTCGATCATGACATTGCCCTCAGGGCCTCTGCTGCTCTGGACATTCTCCAAGGCCAGAGTGAAGTAGACACCACGGGTGTCTGAGATGTAGAGGTTGTATGTGTCGTTTTGGTTCCATTCTTGGACCGCTGCGAACACTTGGTTCTCATCAGTGCTGATGACATGCATGTCCTGAGGAAAGACGCAGGGAAGGAAACAGGAAAAAGAGTTTTATAAATGCAACTGGCACGCGTCCACAGAGTGGAATCTGATGAAGAATACCAGAATAGGCTCATAGGTACTGTGAGGGAGGACAGAGATTTTCCTATAGCATATTTGTGACGTAATAGTTAAGTGTTGGTCACATATTTCCTTTGTCATTCATGAGGTTAGGCAGTAAGGTCATCAGAAAATAGGACAGGGAGATGCTTGGTAGCTCAGTTACAATTTAATTACCTCATTAGATAATTTGAAGGATAATTTCTCAAATATGTATGAGTTTGGAGAATCAGGCATCCTGATAAATTTGCCAAGCACAAACACAGTACATGTTCAGAAGGCATATTTGGGGCAAATACGAGGGGCAGAGAGAAAACAGACAAGCTTTGCATCTCTCACTGTGGTCCAGGGACCAGCAGCATGGACATCACCTGGAAGTCTGTTAGAACCTCAGGC
Organism: Aethalodelphis obliquidens; assembly: GCF_003676395.1. Taxonomy (NCBI): domain Eukaryota; kingdom Metazoa; phylum Chordata; class Mammalia; order Artiodactyla; family Delphinidae; genus Aethalodelphis; species Aethalodelphis obliquidens. The sequence continues at coordinate 23,567,792 of NW_020837955.1, forward strand.
CTCACCTATCGAATAGAAATCTGTATTTTAATAAGATCCATGGATGATTAATATGCACATTAATGTTTAAGAAGCACTTCCCTAAGGCTCAGCAACCCCTAGAGGTTCCGGAGGAAAAATGTTCACGTGAGATCCCCAGAGCACTAATCTTCAGGTTAATGAGTGTCCAAGGACTTAGCTTATCAAAACCTGTACCCTGAGAAGTTCCCCAGGAAACCTTAAATGAAACAGGGAAAAACAGTCTGCGTAAATGATGACGTTTTCAGACTCCGGTTGTCCTGGAAGATAGAAACAAGGCAGACATAATGTGGAGGCAGTGAGCAGATGTCCCTGCCGTGGGGATTCCAAATCCCTTCTCTCCCCATTCAGAACTCCAGAGGAGTGGGTGTTCAGGGAGAGGCTGGCATAGACCAAGGCTTGATGTCTCAAACCAAGGCCTGCTGTCTCCTTCAGGAGATCCCGCTCATTGCTCTCGGCAGCCTTCCCCCCTTCGCCCAAGGTGGTACACATTGGTATCACATTCAAAAACCAAAAAGCAAAACAAAAACAGAATTATGTATAAGGCTAAAGGTAAAAGAACAACCTGGAAAGGTTCTTGGCCTTTGTGTAGCTCAGGGCTCAGATCCTCCCAGAGGGATCATCCACTCTCCTTGAAAAGGTTCAGGAGGTCTGTCAATCTTCCTTGGCAACAACTCCAGGGCCGGAAAATTCTACCTAACTTCAAAATTTCCCATTGTAATATATGCCCACGTTCTCTCAATCAATCAGCAATTCAGCTTCAACTTTGCTTTAGACTTAGAGGAGCAAGTCTCTCATTCCTCTTGAAAACTGACCATAGTGAACTCATATGATTCCGGAAGGAAGAAGTCCTTATCCAAAGGGTTTTGTATTCCTGACACCTTCTCAGGCCTTACTGCCATACTCTAGAGTTTGAGAACGTTTTTATAGAAGAAGTGGGGAGGTCAAAAATGAATCCTGCCCGTGAATTCAATTTGGTTGATAATGCAAACTAAGGTTTGGTATAAAAGTTGGCCACATCTTATATCAGCCCAACGCCTATGTACATTTCCTCTGGCAACTGTAGCTTGATGTTCTTTGAAAAAACATCCTCATGCTTCTCAGATAAATTTCCTCCCTGTGCTCAGTCTTTGCTACTTTCTCCCACCCTCGGCACCAGAAGTGATCTTGTAGGCCTAGCATTCAGAAAATTCCATTTTCCTGATGACAGTGATTGGATCAGTGATGGCAAAATCAGTAAGACATGATGCGAGAATGACTGTGGAATTATTAGAGAGAAAAAAGTTATTTTCTACTGTTCGTTTGTAAGCAGTTGGAATAAAAATAAAGTCTAGATCTGATGGAGACATAGCTTGGAGGCAGAGGATAAGCCAATCTCGGAAAAATAGGCTCAAAAGGTGGAGAGAGATGGTCCAAATTCTATGATAGTCTTTGAGTCTCTGAATGTGGATATCTAAGGAGCCTGCCCACCCGTAAACTTGTTTAGTTAGAGAGGACAGTAGAGCAAAATGATGAAAAGAATGGTCTTTGAAAGAAAACTACTTGAGTTCAAATCCCGGCTCTGTCATTCAGCTGTGCGAACGGAACTTTGTGCCTCAGGATTTCCACCTGCAAACCAGAGATGATAATATGCCCTTCGTGGAGTTGTGAGGATTAAATCAGTTAGTAAGTGTTAAGCATTTAACCACGGTGCCTGGTGTTAGCATCTGCTCCATACATGCTAGCTATTTTCTGTTAAGCAAACCCTAAACCCCCTTTGTTGATTAAGCAAGGTTGATTTGGCCTTTCTGTTCATTGCAAATATTAGGGTGCTAACTAATACACTTAACAAAAAGTGGTTCATCCTAATGTTTTGTTTCTTTCTAATTGAGGGAATTGGTCCAAAGGCCATTCATCCACTGAGGGCCAAACCTTCTACGGCCCCCCATTTCCTATAGGACAAAGATCAAAGTCCTTACCCTACCATTTAGAACCCTTAAACAACTACTCCCAATTCATGTTTCCTTCCTTGTTAGCAGGATGTAGCTTCATCCCTGAATTCAAGTTTAAATATTTTAGTAACCTGGACCAGCAGTAACCTGGTCCCTGCATAACTGTGCCTTTGGACGCATTAAATAATCCTAGGGGCCAGAGTAAATCAACCATACTACCGCAGCCCACTCAAACTTTTCCTTGATTGGTGTGGAATGCAAAACACAGATGCATCAAGTACTTACGTCACTTAGAGAACAAGTAACAGAGCAAAAACAGATTAAATGGCCGTGGCTAGATAAGGGCCAAGGGCAGATCTCTCTCTATATATAATCTAATTACACTGAAGAGACTGTTTAAAAACCTTGAGGATATGGGGAGGGGGAAGGGTAAGCTGTGACAAAGTAAGAGAGAGGCATGGACATATATACACTACCAAACGTAAGGTAGATCGCTAGTGGGAAGCAGCCGCATAGCACAGGGAGATCAGCTCGGTGCTTTGTGACCGCCTGGAGGGGTGGGATAGGGAGGGTGGGAGGGAGGGAGACGCAAGAGGGAAGAGACATGGAAACATATGTATAACTGATTCACTTTGTTATAAAGCAGAAACTAACACACCATTGTAAAGCAATTATACTCCAATAAAGATGTAAAAATAAAAAAAAAATTTTAAAAACTACGTTGGTCTTAAATACTGTAACTGAAACGTCTGACATATTTAAATGCCATCTTTCCTTTCTCTTCTTGCCTACACGCGCCTGTATCAGGAAAATATGTTATTTCACCCAAAATGGCACTTTATGGTGAAAGCTTATACTGAGATACAAAATTTTAGACCAAGAAGTGAACTCTGAGATGTTCTAGAGCACTTCCCAACATCTGTTCCATAGGACACCACTATTGTTCGATTTTAATAGATTTTTTTTTGAATGGATCCTTTTGTAAAACGTTTTGATTAATGCTAACTATACAGCTTTCTTGCTCACAGGACATCCTAGAGCCTTTAACGTATCAGCGAGCTTCTGTTAGTCTATAGGCAAGGAGCATGGAATGGAGTTGATTTCTTTTTTTAAACTCACGATCATAGAACCAAATTTTCATGAAGCATCTCTAAGGGCATTTTATTGAGTAATGAGTTTGAGAAAATATTATTGTGAATCTAAGCTCTGTATTTTAAAATTGTAAAAAAAAAAAAAAAAGAAATTGACAAACCAGCCCAAGGTTCAAAGCAGGGGGATGACAGATCTAGGTCTGGAATTAGGGTCTCTCGCTGTGAATCAAGCAGCCTTTTCATCACCCACACCCCGGTTCACATCGATCTTCTCCAACACAGACAACTAGATCCATACTAATATTACCTTACTTTTATAGTGTATCTGTCCTCCAAAATGCTCAAAGCACTTTCATATGTGTTGCCTCATTTATCTCACTTGAGTAGCTCAGAATGAGCTCCAAGTACGGTAAGGGAGGAAAACTGTCACTAGGTCTCCCTGTCTGGAGGGCCTCACACTCTTAATGGTAACAGCAATACTAAAATCTCCCCACCTCCCTCTCTGGTCATCTTTACCATTATATTATTTTTTTTTTTAATACAGCTCAGGGTAACCTCAGTCTTTCAAGAGTTGAAACAATGGCAGGGGATGATTAAAGAAAATTTGAGCATGTAAGTGCAGGTTTGTCTCAGTTCCTTTGGTGAGCATGAAGCTTTGTTCCTTTCCAGCTGCAGCAGCCCTGCTTTGATAGAGGGTCCTGAAATAATGCATCTTTGCCATGGATCACTCCACTCAAGCTGGGGCTTCTCGTTGAAGGTGTAATGGGATTGTAATGAGGCATCTCATTGCCTTAAATAATAAACACCCACTTGGACCAAATAGTACATTCATTCGCTGTAGTGGTTCTGATTTTTCTGGGGACAAGCTAAATTAATCACCCCATTCTACCCTTGGACCTCAGATGAGGCTGACTAATGGAACCTGTTCATCTGGGAGAGTGTGGGAGGGGCCAGACAGCCAATTGAGGCTCAGACTAAAACTCTTCCTTCCAGATTGGCAAGATGCCACTGGGGGCAGCTGTCAACAGTGACTGGCGTGATGGCTATGAACAAGAAACGCACAGTATGTGTTTCCCAACACTCCAGCCAAGGGGCCAAGTGGTTTCTTTGTTTTAAAATACCATTCTGAGGCTGCACAGATCAATGGGACTTTTTCTCTGGATGCTCCTCAGTATATAAAAATTTGGGGGGTGGGTGCTGCTCCCTTTTAGTAATAGAATCTATTAATTTATTTAGAGAGTAGAAAAGTGTAATACAAGGAATGCCAGTTTGGGAGTCAGGAGACTCAAGTTCTAGCCTCAAATCTGCAGCAAGAAGCTTCTGGTTTGGCTGAAACTTATTCCACTCAAAAAGTATATTCCCAAGAGTAAGTAAGCATGAGATGAGTGGCTTGAAACTGCTGTTTCCCGATGTGGTCCCAATTCCCACATGTCTCTTGAACAGGAGCATCTCACTGCATTGAGTATGTTCTTGTTTTTAAAGGTGAAAATCTTGCAAGCCAACTCCTTCATTTATTGGTCAAAGACAGCAATTTATTTCAGTGCTCAAGTGAAAAAAAAACAAAACAACAAAAACAAAACAAAGCAAAACAACCACCAGCTCTGTTGGACTTACCAAGGTAACATGATCATCTCCCTCATGGACCTCCCTAAAAGATTATCAAGGGTAATTTTAACAACACTCAATTTTTCTTTTACATACTGACTTTACCCAATTCTCATCTAAGGCACAACTCCAAGGCTGTGTTTGTCTTTTTGGAAAATGTTTTAAGCCGAATCAAGAGCAAGGAGCATTTAAACACACACAGGCGTAGGCATATAGTTCTGGGCAATTACCACTGTCATTAATCTCTTAGCAGCTGAAAAAAATAACTACTAATATGGAAGTAGTTCTTTGCAGTTAATAGTGTAATTTAATGTGTGTTATCTCTAATGGGCTGAGGTTTACAGCTCACTTTTCACTATGCTAGGGTTAGGGGCAGAGTGATGACCAAGGACGAGAATTCTGCCTGGAGAAGCCACTGTCTCTCCTGGGAGAGGAGACCTGCAGCGCCCTTGTGCTATATCTATCACTGATTCCCTGGGCAGGTAGCTGATGTTGGTCCAAGATAGCAAACTACAAAGTCATGGATAAAAATACAAGACGAAGAGTCATGAAAACACAATTGAAAAAGCAGTTATTTATGTTCTTTGTTCAACCAAAGCTTTCAAAGCTGAGCTATGTTTAAACCTACACAGTCCCCTTCTTACAGCCACACACATCTCCCTTGTTCTATTGATCAAGGCATACCTGTCAGAATGGCCATCATCAAAAAGTCTACAAATAACAAATGTTCGGGAGGATATAGAGAAAAGAGAAGCCTCCTACACTGTAGGTGGGAATGTAAATTGGTGCAGTCACTGTTGAAAACAGTATGGCATTTCCTCAAATAACTAAACATAGAACTACTATATGATCCAGCAATTCCACTGCTGGGTATATAGCCAAAGAAAACAAAAACACTAATTCAAAAAGATAAATGCATCTGAATGTTCATAGCAGTATTATTTACAATTGCCAAGATATGGAGGCAACCAAAGTGCCTTTAGCAGATGAATGGATAAAGAAGATGTGTGTGTGTGTGTGTGTGTGTGTGTGTGTGTGTGTGTGTGTGTGATGGAATATTAGCCATAAAAATGAATGAAATCTTGCCTTTTGTGACAACATGGATGGACCTAGGGAGTATTATGCTTAGTGAAATAAGTCAGAAAGAGAAAGACAAATCCTCTATGTTATAGCTTATATGTGGAATCTAAAAAGTAAAACAAATGAATGTATATTAAAAAAAAAAAAAAACAGACTCACAGATACAGAGAACAAACTAGTGGTTACCCGTGGGCAAAGGGAAGGGTGGAGCAGCTAGATAGAGGTATGGGATTAAGAGATATAAACTATTATGTATAAAATAAATAAGCAACAAGGATATATTGCACAGCACAGGAAAATATAACCACTATTTTGTAATCTATAAAAATATTGACTCACTATGTTGTATACCTGAAGCTAATATAATACTGTAAATCAACTATACTTCAATAAAAAATTTAAAAATAAAAACACTCACATGTCAGTGGTTGTTGCTAGAAAAAAAAAGGCACAATACATTAACAATTTCTGGCTACTTAAAATACATCACAGTGGCAGCAAGACCTCAAATCCACAGCTTTGAGCTCCCAAGTCAGTTTCACTTCCACTAGGTGGCGCTCCATATTAACGCAGTTCTTCAGTGTTTGTGGAGAGAGTCTGGGGATGTTAGCGGTTGGGAGTCTTTAACTTTTTTCTGCCACTCTTTTTAAAGGACTATGTCTTTGGGAAAGTCTAAAAAATTAGCTGTGTCTCCGAACCCTAAAGAAAACCAGTCTCGTAAGTTCCACTGGGAAAGAAAGCAAATGTCGGACGCTACATCGCCGCATCACCTCTCCATGATTAATAACAACAAAATGGTATATAGATATGTATCATACCTGTTGCACTGATATACTGTGTATCCAAAGCATAGTTTCTGTCCTACTAGAAAACCAATACATCCCACTTGAAAAGCAAAAGCACGTCAGTTATCAATTTACTCAGATGCTCCTACAGCAAGAATTCCAAAGAATTAGAAAGAGGGAGAGGTGGGGGAGGGAGGGATGGACCACTGAGAGAGAAAGAAGGATAAGGAGGTTGGCAAAAAGGAAAGTAAAGAAGTGAACTTGAGAAACAGAGATGGGGGATGAAAAGAAATAAATAACTACAAGAGACTGAAAGAGTCCTTGGGAAAAAGAGTAGACACTGAAATAGAGAAATTGATTCAGGCCATACCTTGGGCAAAGCATATTTGGGCAGCTTCATTTGGGCAAACGCATTCCTTCGGTAGGAAACGTAGTAGTGTGGCCGTCCTCCTGATGTCAGCTGGAGCGTAAACATAAAGGGTGTAAGAAGAGCTACTACGACAGTTACAGGTCACAGAAGGACAGCCCCTGAATGCAAGGGGGTAGCTGCCAACACAACAGCGTAAGTGAGTATTGTGGGCCAGTGTAAAGAATTGGCATTCAGTTCAAAAACAACTTAGACAGTGTATGTGATTTCAGAGGCCCAAAGTGAACCCACTGCACAAAAATACAATTCTTCAATTTGCCCTGCGGTGCAGAAGTCAGGAGACATTTTTAGCAATTTTTTTTTTTTAATAATACAAGCCTTAGGGTATATTGGATCTGTGTCCCTCAGCAGCCCAGCCATCTAGCCCCAAGACTTTGACCACACAAACAGGTCCCTGTGCCAGATGAGAAGGGAATGGTCCAGGTCACAGAGCGGCAGAACGGGAGCGCCCATCTCGGCACTGAATTCCGGCTCTGTGCAGTCACACTGCTGGCTGTGAGCATGTCCCACACACAGCAGTGCTGCTGATGCGTTAGATGGAAATCCAAGCCAGGATCGTGGTTCAAAATCGTTCCAGATCTCAACCTCCCCGAAGAGAACAAATGGCGAGCTGCCTCCCCCAGGTCTGCCCAGAATGTACAGCCCAAAGAACGCTGTGAGTCTGAGGGAGGGTGAGAAGCGCTGTGGTCTCCAACTCAGCTGAGCACCACGAGGTGCAGGCTGTGAGCGGTGCACTGCCACTCTCTTTCTCCTTTGGAGCCACTGTTTTTTCCCCAGCTTTATTGAGATATTATTGACATATAGCACATGCAAGTTTAAAGTGTACAATATGATGATTTGATATGCATATATTGTGAAATGATTACCTCATATAAGGTTAGTTAACACCTCCATCCTTTTACTTAATTAAGATTTTGTGTCTATGTGTGTGATAAAATTTCAGATCTATTCTCATAACAACTTTCAAGTATATAATACAGTATAGCCACTATGCTGTTTATTACTTATACATCATATAGCTGGACATGTACCCCCTTTGACCGGCATCTCCCCATATCCCTAGCCCCCAGTCCCTGAAAACCACCTTTTTACTCTCAGTTTCTATGAATTCCTGTTGCTACTCTTAACCCATGTAAACATCTGGACTTTGAAGTCATCTGGAGTTTGCATACTCAGAATGTCAACAAATGCTCTGGGTGAATTTTCACCAGACACGTAAAAATGTGACTAGAAAGTTATATTCACCATGACGTGGCCAGACCACCTCTTGGTCCTAGTGTCGGGTTATATGTTCATAGTGGCCTGGGTAGAAAATATATAAAACTCTAAATGCACAATTGATTTTCATTTGTGAGTCATATATGTGGATTATAAACTGTTGCTAGAAAACAGGAAAGGTCCCTGGAAGCAACACTGATAGAGAAACCATTTATACACAGAACCAATATGGGTAACCATTTCCCATTTTAATGTCACTTGATAATTTGATGCTGAAGTTATCAGAGTGCTCATTATTCATTTTCCTAGAGGAAAAGGAAGTGTGTGTGTGTGTGTGTGTGTGTGTGTGTGTGTGTGTGTAACTGTGAACTACTTTAAAAGTACATAGGCTGATAGTAAGGGATTTGAACATTTACTTCCCAATACATGGGATTAAATATTCTAAATTATGATTTCTTGTCCAAGTAAACATACTAGTATCTAGAATGTCTCAATCACAGTGAAACTGTAGGTTTATTTATATATATAAACTATTTAGCTATTGTACCTTTGTCAATTTTAGCATGGAAAGCAGTAAAGGAATTTTTAAATGTTTTGTCCAAACAAGCCTAAATTTGTCCTTAAATGTGAAAAGAAACAAAGCATTCTTGTTCCTTCTCTCTTCTAACCACTCCTGAACCCTCAGCTTCTCAAGCTGTTTCTCACTCTTGCAGAGGTGAGAAACCTGTCTGAATGCATCTCATCTAAATTCTCTTGACCCTGATCTCAGTCGTGCCTGTAAACAACAGAGGCTGATCGTGCTCTATCGGCTCTGCCTCTCACCACCTCCAGGCACCCCACATTGACAAGTCCTCCAGATACCACCCCAAGGAAGGAATTACTATTCTGTTAGTATAGAAGCTTCAAATTGGTAATGTTCCTTTTGTTAAAAAAACAATGCCTTGGTGGTGGGGGGGAAAGGGTAAGCTGGGACGAAGTGAGAGACTGGCATGGACATATATACACCACCAAATGTAAAATAGATAGCTAGTGGGAAGCAGCCACATTGCACAGGGAGATCAGCTCGGTGCTTTGTGACCACCTAGAGGGGTGGGATAGGGAGGGTGGGAGGGAGGAAGACGCAAGATGGGGGAGATACGGGGATATATGTACACATACAGCTGATTCACTTTGTTATACAGCAGAAACTAACACACCACTGTAAAGCAATTATACTCCAATAAAGTTGTTAAAAAAATAATAATAATAATGCTTTTTTTTTCTTGCTTTATGGCTTTTCAGGGAGTGTAAGCAGGCAAAGGGGCTGCATTAGGGACAGAAGCAGGGAAGGGAAATGTCTTTGACACAGTCAATGGAAGTGGATCTTTCATACCTGAACAAACACATAATCATCCTGGACAATCAAAGAGTCTGGGTCAATGTAGCCTGGGAAAGGTTTGTTTCTGCTGGCCTCGGTGCAGTTCTGCATTCCGCAGGTTAGGTATTGTGAATCTGAAATAAACGAGGGTGGGGTGATATACACACAGCATGTTAGAGTCAGAGTGGACACCTTCTACCTTTCTCGCTGTCTTCAAGCCTTTCCACAAACCTCACATTCTCTATTCACTACATTACTGTTACTATTGTCGTTAAAAGTATTATCAGTATTATTTTACTCACTTGCTGTCAACACCACCATCACTATTTCCCAGTGCCTCCACCAACTCTTGTCATCCTAGAATATTAAATTCCTGTTAATTAAATTTTTTCCTTCCAAACCCAAATGAAAATATTTTCAAAAGCTGGCAATAATACTTGTGCCTTCTTAGTTATTTTTTCTCCTTTATAGGCTTCACCTCCACACTTCAACCTTTGGTAAACTGGGAAACACACACATATGTGTAATCATCAATCACCTCACGGTAGAAGTGCTGTTGTTATAAACAATAAGGTGCTATGTGAAGATGAAGGTTTTTCTTCTATTACTAATTGGAAATAAAACAGAATTGAGAGGAGATTCCCAACTCAAAAACTTTGCCCTCATTTTATAGGTGAGTAAACTAAGACCCTGCATCTCACCTGAGACTATAGCAGGTGATAAACATACCGGTAATAACAATAGATTTGATCCCTGTTGCTGGAAGCATATTGTATGAGGGAGGCTGTCACTGTTTTTCAACCACAACTATTCTGCCCTCTCTATGAATCAGATGTCACTTAAAAGTCCCTTTGCCTCCTTGCACTGAGAATAAATTCAAACCCTCTACCACCACTGCTTCAACTGCCCCTCATGCTAGTCTCTTCTCTCCCTGTGACTCTTCTACTCTAAACTGCAATATGTTCAGGAATTTGGCCAAACTTTCGACCACTAAAGAGGCTTTACATTTGTATTCTCTCCGCCTAAACTGCTTCTCCCCAGGATGTTCCCCAAAGAAGGTCTAGATTTCAGCTTACTGTTACTTCTGAGGGTTTTCCATGATTACTTTCGATAACACTCCATCCTGTTAATTCCCTTCATGGAATTTATCACAATCTAAAGTCACCTTGCTCATGATTTATTTCTGCCCCTCTCCCTGTTAGAATATAAGCTCCATGAAGACAGAGACCTCTTTTGTCTTTGTTGTTCCCTCCTAGACCTCCAGATTCTAATACTGTTCCAGGCACATAGTACGTAATAAATAAATATTCCTTGGAACATACCACTTTACTGGAATATATCTTTTTGAATGAAAAAGGAAGTTATTTTAACTTTTTTTTGGTGCTTAATGAGTAAGTTTAATTTTAGGACATCAAAGATGTATGAAGAAATCCACTCTTCCAAATGAAGAAATCAGGACATGATTATTTACATGAAATGGGGGGTAGGCAATCGTATGTTGAGTTGGATATTAGGATTCACTAATTGACTTCCCTGAAGGAAATTTCTAGCACTACTTTTACTGAAGAACTTGGGTAAACCTGTATTCTACAAGGAGTGCCGCTAGGGGGCGGCATGCATATTTGCTCCAACTGACCAATGGCTGACGTAGCTGCTGATGAGCTCTAAGGAGAGGGAAGGAGAGCTTTATCTACAATCTTCCTTTATCCACAATCTTCCTTTATCCCGCTGCCATGTGTGGTGATGGCGATAGCGCTCAAGTATTTTAACCCATCTTGTCCTCCAAAGAGAAACTAAAGAAAAGCCTTTCAGGCTTCCCTGGTGGCGCAGTGGTTGGGAGTCCGCCTGCCAATGCAGGGGACACGGGTTCATGCCCCGGTCTGGGAGGATCCCGCATGCCCCGGAGCAGCTGGGCCAGTAAGCCATGGCCGCTGAGCCTGTGCTCTGCAACGCGAGAGGCCGCAACGCTGAGAGGCCAGCGTACCGGAAAAAAAAAAAAAAAAAAAGCCTTTTACACTCCCTTCCGTATCTCCTTTCTTAGACATTCTTATAGTTTCATTTTAGGGCATAACTCATGATCTTTCTCCCTGAAGAGAATTTCTGGGACTCACCCCTTCCCAGAACAGTTCTCCCCATGCCACACAAAACCTGCACCTCACAATTTCACACTCCATCAGACCCTTCTACAGCTTTAGCTGACTTCTGTTTTTCAAAAGGCAACTCAGGGTCATAGAAATGGAGATTGGCATCTGTGAGACCTGGGCTTGAGTTCTGGTGTGGTCATAGCTGCATAATTCAAAGGAAATTATCTTCCCGAGTCTTGCTACTTTCATCTATTAAATGAGGATGCCAATGTCCACTATCTTGTAGTTTGGCTCTAAGGATTTACTGAAATAATATATATGCTAAATGCTTTGAAACTCAAAGTTGTACAAATGTCAGTTGTTACTATCAACTATAATGTTCCTATTTTCTCTTTTGCTTCTTTTCACAATGATTAGATCAGTTTGGGGCACACAGTTTGTCCTTAAGGAAACTGAATTTGAGTATTACAGTTATATTTCACTATCAGGTACTATCAGTGACCTATCCAATGCTCATTCCTCTCTGCCTCTTTGCCAGAAAAGCCAGTACTGGACCTGGTGGCTCATCTTTCTTCCACATGAATCAGAAGCTCTGATGTGCAGGGAATAATCCTCTTGAGTCTATGCCCACTCTACTTGCCATCATTTGCTTTAGGGAAAGCCATTTAAACCAGTTCTAGTAAATAAGAAGTGAAAGAGATCTTTTAAGGGGCTACGGGGAGGCACAGCACAGAAGACCTTCTTCTGCTACCATACAACACTGAGTCAACATGATGTGTGGGACTGCTCTAGCCTTCTTGTGCATGGAGGAGTCTTAGAGTTAAACTTACACAATGAGTATGATGAAGAGGTGGAAGGGACCTGTTCCCTGATGACATCATTGAGGTACTGATTATACTGAACCCAGGGTTGCCCTGTCTCTGTGCTTCTTGTTATGTGAGATAATGAATGAAAACAATTTGAATCAAGGGTTCAGAATTAGGAAGTCTCAGGCTTCAATTTACTAATACAACTTCCAGTTAGAATTTCTCAGACTGCCACCCCGTGAGGACTTCTTGATGAATACACAGTGCTTGTTTTATCTATAATGGTGTCTAATAGTTTCTTTCTTAAGACCTCAACTTCCCCTTCAAAGGTCCCTGAGCAAGAATAAGATGGAAAATATAAACTTTTCACATTTATAACTCAACTATACAAAAATTATGAATCTGAGGGATCTGGGGAGAAATTAAAAGAACAGGGAAACTAATATTTGTTGAACATCTATGTGCCAAGTACTCTAAAGCATGTTCACACTTATTTGGTACATTTAATCTTCACAATACTATAGAGTATAATTTATCAACTGACTTTGCAGATAAAGAGAATGAAACTCCAAGAGATTATAGAAACGGCGGTTAGTACATATAGTACCGTGTAACCGTACAGTACACGGTTTCAAACGGGGTTGGTTGGCCTCCAAGTCTGGTTTATTTCCACTATGTTGCATAGTGGAAATAATGCAACCAATTGGTTGGGGCCAATTTTTGTTAAGCATGTTTTTTGGCTTCCAAGTATAAATGGATATACCTAGATTAAAAAGGTATATCCTGTACGTTTGTTTTTTTAAAAAGGTATATCCTGTATGTTTGTATTTTTAAAAAGGTATATCCTGTCCGTTTGTATTTTTGTGCAGGGTCATCTGGCAATGTGGATCAACATCTTTTCGGGTTCATTTCTGAGAATTCGACTTGAAGAAATAATGAATGATCTATGCCAAGATTTATCTACTTTGATATTCATCATAGTGTTGTTTATAATTTAAAAAAATAAGAGAAAACAAAAAGGCCAACAATTGAGGAACAACTAAATAGACTGTGGCACATGCATAGTTTGCTATTAAAATTCTGCCTTTAGACTATATGTGAGGAATTACAGAAATGCTTAATGCATTTTATATCATAAAAATAGCTTACCAATTAATAATGCTGTATCAATGTTAATTTCTTAGCTTTGAGAAAGAGAACATGGTTGTATAAGACGTTAACATTAGGAGAAGCCGGGTAAAGCTGCACTATCTTGGTAACTTCTCTGTTTATCTGAATTTATTCCAAAATAAAAGTTTTTAAAAAGTAGGTTACCAAAATATGTGCATATGGACACGATTTTGTGCAAGTGGTATATATATAGATGTCTACATATGTATGTTTACATGGGGAAAATGAATAAAAGTTATATATGTGATGTCAACACTTGCGTAGAGGCAGTGATGTGAGAGAGGCAGACAACCTGTGTCAAATCTTTGGTCAGCACCTCTCAGCCGGGGAAAGGGGCCAGGGGTCATGGTGGGCTTGTGGGATCCTGCTTGCAAGAATTAGAGAACTATCTCTAATTCCTTTGCTTGTTCTCTCTCTCTTCACTCCCCGTGCCACATACTGAGGCAGAGCTGTGCAATGAGCCGTTCTTGAGCTGAGAATTACAAAATGTACAACCGATGGACCCAAGAAAAGCCCCAGGAAGAGGTCTTGAAACCATGTCTTTCCTGGAGAGGTTCAAAGTGACATTTGCAAGCTGAAGGGGAACTGATCAATTCCCAGTGGCCTGCCTGTGGTAAACTGCTCCTGGTTTGTTCTCCTTCCCCTCCTAATGGAAACAGAAAGAAACTGGCGCCAGCACTTCACATTGAGGGACCAATCATTCTTATTCCCCTTGGGGCTTGCTGTAACAACATTAAGCATGATGAACTCTTTCCATATTCAATTCGGGTGAGTTTATGATGCAATTTCATAGGAAGTATCTTGTAATTTGGCATTAATTAACATCAATTAATGTAGGCAACTGCTAGACTTTAGAATTAATTTCATTACTTTTCCCACACAGATGTTTTCCTTGCCACAGGTAATTAGGACACTGTGCGGCTCTTTTTAAGCATCTCGCTCTCTGCAACAGCTGCTGCTTGGAAGAATGCAATTCCCATGCCCCCTGCGCTGCTCTGAGGAAGGGAAGCTGCTTTCTAAAGGCCAGGCTTGGAGCAGGGGAGCAAGGGTTTAAATGCAGGCTTAGCTTGGTAAACCTAAGCAAGTCACTTTACTTCTCAAATCTGTAAAATGGGAATAAACTGGAGCTATCCTGCCAGCGGTTATGAGGACTTAAAACCTCGGTCGGGAAATGTGTTCAGTCCTGTGTCTGGCTGGACTGTGCTCACGTAGTGGGAGCTGTGGCTGTGATCGAAGCACCCCCTCTTTCATCACCAGTACTGCTCACTGTGTCTCAAGGGAACCAACTGGGAAGCACTACAGACATTTCCACCTGAGACAATAGGCTTCCTTTATATTCATGCTTTGGTTTGGGTTAATTTTTTTAAGTAATTTTTTAAAACACCATGAAAAGTATTCTCCCGGTGTAATTAATAGCTAATAAATATTCTATGCAGGCAGTGTGAGGTAGTGGTTGGGGCAGAACTGGAAACTAACTAGGGCTGTGAGATGACACAGAAGTCACCTTGGTGCCCAGCACACAGGGCAGCCCGCCTGCAGCCAGATTGTTGTGCAGGGTCTCCCTCCCGTTGGAGTGAAGGGCTAGGTCCGAGCTCTTTCTCTCTTGTGTTATGTGACTCTGAGAAGGTCATTTACCAAACTAGGCTTCAGACTTTTTCTCTATAAAACGTGGGTTATTAGAATTTTAGGATCAAAGGAGGATGTTAAAATCAGACTACTGACTTTCAGATCCGAAGGTCTTTACCATCCTTTACCCACTGAAACCTCTTCCCTTCTCACTCTCGCCCAAGGGAACAAAGCTCTGTGATGTTGCTGGGAAGTCTGTGTCTCTGGGGCTTCCGCTCTTTTTAAACAGCACGTGCATTCCTGGCTGACACCCTGTGTTCATTCAGAGAGCTCCCCTGGTTTGAACTGCCTTTTCCTTTCCTGTGATCCTATCCAAATACTTCCTGGGCCCTTCTGTGGAGTTTTTCCTGAGGCTTGGGCAGACCTCTCCCTTCCCACAATGGCTCCATTGATAGCGACAGCAGCATTAACCTCCAAAACAACCAGAGCAACCTCTCCTCTGAGTCAGGAACTGTGCTGAATGGACCCCATGCTTTTTCTCTTCTAAACTTTGGAGAAGATCCAGAATAAAGTACTTTTTACAGGTAAAGAACTCCAGACTTAGGGATGATACTTGAACATCGTAAAAGCTGAATGTTAAATAAAACCATAAACTACGCTGGCAAGCATGAGCACTTTAACGCTCTCTCCCATCCCCCGTTAATTTTCAACTTTGAAGCAGAACAGTTTCTAAAGTCCATAATCTGTATATAAATTTTTATCTTGTTCTTTCTACTGTCCTATTATTTGGTTTGGAACATTCCTACTACATATTTGCACCCAACACACACTCACTCACACACACACACGTGTGTGTACACATGTATCAACAAGCTTGTGCTCACAGAAACTTCATTCCCATCAGCGGTCTAGAGCACTCTGTGGCACGTACCAGTTAGAAACTGAGATCTTCAAAAGTGAGACTCCAGCCTTGACCCCTGAAAGACTATATTGAGGACAAGAAGTTTCTGTGAAAATTACAAACTTAGATCAAAGGTCCTCCTTTGGCGTGATAAGCTTGTGGCATTGCTTGCTTCTAGGCAATCTCTTGGTTTTGGCCCTGTATAACTTTCTAAGTGTTGTCTTGTATTGATAGCCTTTGGACACTCAGGAGGCCATGATGACTACAGGGAAAGTTCTGGAATTACACATTTTTTGCCAAGCATGGGGCTAGGAATTGGGGACATGAGAGAGGACAGGAGGGCAAAATAATTTAGTAGAAATACAGAAAGTCCTTCACCAAGGATGATGCAGTGGGGTGAGTGTATCCTAGGAGGAGTGCAGGTTCTGTGGGTCCCCAGGTGAGGGGCATCTGACCTTCAAACCTCTCCACGGATGGTTTACTCTGTGTCAGGACTTATCCTGCGACTCTGCATTTATTTTACTTTGCATCAAAGGGAGTTGTAGACCCGTTGTGCCCTCATGGCCTACAGAACACCTGAATATAGAGACTATTTTACTATTGACTCTAACTCACAGAGGGACAGTTACCTGTGCAGGGCTGAGGGTGGGGACACCCAGGGAAGGCTGCGTGGAAGAGCTGAGAAAAGACTGGAAGCTGCTTGGAGCAGTGACAAGCGGGACACATCATTCCAGAAAGCAAGAGCACTGGGCCAGAGCATGGGGGCACGAGAGAGGATGGGAGATGGGCTTGGGGAATGTCAGTCACCTCTTCTGTGAGAAAGTCACACTAGAACTCCAGTTTATGCCAAGAAAAGACATGAAGTTATCTGCAAGGTCACACCCAGCCATGAAAAACCGAGAAGCATGTTTGTTCCAGTAACTTTCCAAATTGAGTTTACAAAGAAAGGAGTGGGAGACGGAGAGACAGAGACAGGGAAAAGGACAAATAGTAGGAAAGAAAGAAAATAGGAATCCAAGTGGAAAGGAGGGAGGGAGGGAAGGAAGGGAGGAAGAAATGAAAGCAGTTTTGTGCATGGGGGAGAAAATACACAGCATGTATTCTCCAGGGCTTTCTGTGGGAGAGGGACGTACGCTATTTACTTAGATGTGTTCATGTGTTATATGATGGACGCCAGGACAGAGGGTCAGTTCAAGGGACAGCCTCTGAGACACGTGGGTATATCCAAACCACTATTTCTTCACTTACTAACGTTCTATTTTCATCACACTCGATACTGAATATCATATTTGGAACACGATAAATACTCAATAAAGATCAATAAAACATGATCCTTGCCTTCCATAGTGAAATAAACAGAAGGAGATGACACGTTTGTCTGTCTTTTCTATATTCCAGCTACACCTCAGCCATGCCAAACATGCCCATACTCTGTATCCTTCACACGTGATGTTCCATCTGTCTGCAATGCTCTTCCACCCAGCAGACCCAGCTCTTTCCCTTACTTCCATAAGGACTTGGCTGAAACACCAAATGCCACCTTATCAGAGATTCTGTGACAGCAGCCCCTGCCCCGCCTCGTCACTTTTCATCTAGACTCTGCTTTGTTTTGCTTCCTAGAACATACCATCACCTGGCACTATGCATCTGTTTATAACCTGTCTCCCCTAACCAGAAGGGTAAGCTCTATGAGAGTCGGGCCTTTGCAACATCCCTTACTATCCTTCGTTCATGCCTAGAAGGGCAGCTGGCCTAGCACAGATGTCCAACAATGCTTTTCAAATGAATGGATAATAAATAGGTCTGCAGTGAACCAGACCTGGCTTCAAATTTTAGCCTGCGGCAATGGCAAAAATATTTAGCCACTGTAAGCCTCATTTGCCTCATAATTAACGTGAGGAAAATAATCATAGGTCCTACCTCCAAGAGTTGTTGTAAGTAGTGCAGCAGCGCCAGCCAAATTATAGGAATATAATGCACGATCCTAGCATCTGTGTTGCTTGAGAACACATGGGGCAAAGGAGGGGGAGGTATGAGTAAGTGGCAAGATCTTTACGCTACCTTTTGTTCTTGTTTTAAAGCAGGAGTCAGAAACAGGAATTTTTCCAACCCTTAGAAATTGCCACACATGCATGTTATATGGACTGTTGCTGCTGAGTCCTGGGGGAGCCTGAAGACCCAGGAGAAACCCAGTCCTTTGTCCTAGAGTTAAGATCTGGACATCTAACAAGGTCATGGTGAAGGTGAAAAGAGATGAGACATGTCAAGAAAGGACTTTAGCAGGCAGCAACCTAAGTGCCCATTCACTAGCACAGGAACGAATGACATAGGCAGAATCGTCACACAGTGTAAAACGATACAGCAGTGAAAAAGGCTGCACTGGAGCTCCACTCAGCACCATGGACAGAGTGCCACGCAAAGTACTGGGCGACAAGGCAGAAGGGAACCCAAAGTATGATACCATTTCTATGAAGTTCAAAATATGCAAATCAATATTATACACTGTTTAGGGATACAGACACAAACAATAGAAGGTAATGGTATGAATAGGAATGATTGACACCCATTTCAGAAGAATGGTTAGTGGCGGTAATCGGAAGATGCAATTTGGGAAAAGGTACTGTGGGCTTCAACTGTGTTTGCAACAATGTAATTAAGAGGTTGACACAGACTCTGGTCCATCCAAACCCAGCCTGTCATCTGTTTTTGTGTGACCCATGAACTATGAATGACTTTCACATTTTTTAATGGTTGAAAAAAGTCCTAAGAAGGGTAACATTTCACAACCTGTGAAAATTACGTGAAATTCAAACTTCAGGGTCCATTAGTAAAGTTTTCTCAGAACACACACACATACACACACAGGAAAGATCTGGAGAAGACAGATTTCTCTCCTGCACCTCTGTGTTCTCCCCCTCGGGATGGGAGGTAAGGACACAGACCTCCTCACAGATGGGTGAGCACACAGGAGGCAGGGGAAGTAGTAGCACATAATGGATACAAAGGACCTAATTTGAAAGCTGCCCAGCTGAGCCTGTTACTGCCCTGCACTGTCAGGTTTTTCATTGCTGTGTGGGGAGGCTCGTGTTCTCTTATTTTATGTTTTTCTGGTTGGTTTTCAGGGTCGTCTTTAGGCTGCTAAGTCAGAGGCCAAATTGAAATCAATAGTCTTTGAAATTAAGAGACTTTTGCAATAGGAAAAATGGGGTCAGAAGGACACTGCTAGGAAGACAAAGTGGTAGTGGTGCCAAAGCCTGGGAGCTCAAGGTAAAGTAGAGGTCGCGCCCAAACTGCTGGCTGGAGACTCCTGACTTTCACTCTCTCTCCCACGCTTCTGTGATTTTCTTTCCCACCTTACTTGCACAGCAAGGCTTCTTTTTACCTGATACTTTAACACCCTCTGGGGGAAGGACTAAGTGTACCCTCTCTGCTGCCCAGCCCATTGTTTTCAGTGTCAAGTAAAATCCTCAGGTCCTGACCCCCGGGGCATTTTCCATTGTGGTCAACTCCAATTCCTCCAGGAGTTCCCCCTTCCCTCCAGGCCTTGGCAGCCCAAGGACTACTTATTGGGCTGGCCACTTCCAAGCAGCCGCATCCCAGGCTTTATCTGTTGCCTATAAAGCTCAAGGAGAAACCTGGCAACCGTTCTACACTGGCCTGAATGTCCTCTCCAGGTATGAAAGGAGGACACTGTGCGCACGGTACCAAGAACAACTGGAAACGTCTGGTTAGAAATCGGTGGGGGCGTAAAGGACACTCAAAACCCCGTCAAGCAATAAGGTCGAAGGGAATTCAGGGGATGCTCTGAAGTCCCTTCAGGTGCCTCCTAAATGTATCTAGGACATTGGGTTACATTTCTAGGATCACTCTCTATTCTCAGTTGCAGGTTACTCAACATGGGAGGATCCCTTTCTAAGCCAGAAGAAACACCTCTGGAGTATATCCTTAAGAACTGGAAACTTAAATTTTACTGTCAGAGTGCCTGGCCTTTATATAAATTGGGGGATGGAAAATGGCCTGAAAATGGGTATCTTGCAATTGAATCTTTATTGCCACAGGATGGGAAAATGGACTAAGGTTCCCCATGTTCAAGTTTTCATGCCTTCTATCATCATCCTGCTCTATGTGGCTTCATCATCAAAAGCCTGAGGAAACAGAAGCTCCCTCCTAACATTCCAAATGGTCCCCTCTGACTTCTCCCAACTCTCAGCGGGGAACCAAGTTTCCCCCACTCTTGCAAGCTCCCTCACTCCTCCAGAGATTCTTCTGATCAAACTGAGACCCCACCTCCCCAGAGAAACCATCCCTGCTTGGACAACATCTTATCAGCCAGTCTTGCCCCCGTTATTAGGGCCAGTTTTAGCACTATTTGGTCATATTTTAGCTATGAAACTATGACTACAGAAAGGAAAGATGATTTTTTTTTTTTTGACAATATGGCCACGATATTCTTTAGACTCTGGAGAAAGCTGGTTAAAATAAAGCTTTTTCTGAAATTGTAAAACCGGTTCTTTTTGCATGTGCAATTAGAGAAATCTAGCTTGTTAAAATGCTTTTTGGTTTATTTTCAAAATTCTGACCCTGAGAGAATAAAAATATGCCTAGGAGAAAGCTTGAGGTTAACTCTTATCATGTCCTGGGGACACAAACACAGCCCACTTTGCCTGAGACTTCGGCCTTGGGTTGCTTAGTGAAACTTCAAGTCAAAAAAAAAAAAAAAAAAGGCAAAGAGACAATTTAAGCCTCAAGAGGGAAACTGTGAGATCTCTGTCTGGATATATGTATGTCTCAGTATGTGTCTTTGTCTTCGCATAATATTGCTGAAGTTAATCTGTAAATGAGCTCTATTTAACTGGCTTAGAAAAGTAAGTGCTCACTAATCAAACAATTCTAAATACAAGACAGAAACTAAAGATGTTTGGGTTTATTTGACACACGCCTTGTACCACATTGAGAAAAAAATGTGCTTTGGAAAAATACATGTTTTTAGAGATTATGGAATGTGATCTTGAGTTTGCTAATCAGAAAACGCCAGTATGACAAACAGTTACACCTGGTTTCTTCTTGGTTTTCACTAGAGGTCATGGGTTTTTAAGGGTTAAAAATTATAATATGTAATCAAAGCTACCGAAGTGACAGGAGAAGCATTTCAGTGCGTAGAGCAAGTAGGATATATGTTGTTGGCCAGAGAAGATACAAAGACTGGAGATATTTTTGTTGGGGAAAGTGATGATAATAAATTTGACCTACAGTTAGTTGTTTATAGATGAAAAAAAATGGGCAAGTTATTGATAATACGGATCCAGGAAGTGATAAAAGTTTTGTGGAAAAGGAACTATGAAAAAAAAATTGGTACGTTGTTAAGACTGATTAAGACTAAATTGAAATTAATTAGGTAAATAAATTTTGCTATTAACAGTAAGCTGGTACCAGACTGAAATTTGGTTCTCTCTCTATATTAAGAGAAATGCTGCTTTTGATAACAGACTGTGTAAATTTCTTTGCCTTTAAGTGATTTATATTTGCTTTTGAAATCTTTTGTTACTTTGGTTAAGTATTATTTGACAATGATCTATGAAGATTATAGCACACGTAGAGAAAGTTCATTCTGCTTCTACGAGATTAAGCCCCCCATTGTCAGACTTCTGCCACCCTGATGCCCTGTAGCATGGCAGGGAATTTAAAATCAGGGAATTTAAAATGGGCCAACAATAGCTGTAGATTAAACAGTCAGCACTATGGGAAGACACGTGCTGTTCCCAGACCAGGGCTCGAACCCATGTCCCCTGCATTGGCAGGCAGATTCTTAACCACCGCACCACCAGGGAAGCCCTTGGGTGTGTTTAATAAAAATGGGGGTAATTAGAAAAAATTATGTTTCACTAAATATTATCGTAGTTTCATTAGTTAAGTTCTGTGTTTACTAAGACTCACTTCCCAGATAGTCCCTTGCTGTTATGTGATAGTTACAAGTTTTAATTGAGTTATTAAAGGGACACTCTAAGTTTGTTTCTGAAGCCTAACTTTGTAATCAATCTTTGGATAAAGATCAGATGCTCCATGATCTACAACCAGGAGATTAACAGCAGGCTACAGTCATTCAAGTTTAAAGAAACAATTAGACTATGCTAAGGATAAGGAGCCTGGTAACACTAGGAAATTGGGCTAAATGCCTTATGGACAATGCCCATGTATACAACTTCCCTTAAAGATAAGGCCTGGTGAAAGACAGACGAAGCCAGACAAGCTGGGGCTGTACTAGGCCGTACCTAATGAAAATTTCTTCACTTAAATTCTTACTTATGACCTTACTAATACTGCTAGCTGTATTGTTTCTATTTTTGCCTGTTTTACAAAATTGCTGTTTCTTACATTACCAAATGTGTGACTGGGCCTCCGATAAAATGATGGTATATAGTCCCATATGAGATCAATGACTGGAGGAGTGAAACTGGAGATACAGGAAGACGCACCAAGAGGGAATATTTTCCTAGACCATAAAAGACTAGTAAAGCAGGAGGTCCAAAGACTTTTGGCTACTCACAAGGCCTAGTCCAGTAATGGCACACTGAGCATTCCTAGCTCTGTGGGACAAAATAGTCATAAAATGCCCCCCAACCATGGTCAAGTTTATGACCATGAAGGGGCCCTGCCAACAGGAAACTGGCACGTGCTGTCTGCCTCTACAAAGATTAAATCTGAAGCTGCTGCAGCTGCTGACCTTCAATACCCCCTGAAAGGAGTTCAGGGTGGAGATCAGGAATGAGGCATTGTGTGCTCTGGGAAAAACCTGACCAAACAGGCCTTCAGATGGTTAGATATTTTCAGGTAAGGATTTTTATGAGCCCAAATTCTCACCTTTCTCATACCTAGAAAAACACTAAAATCATTAACAGTGACAACTGCTTTGGTTTATGTGTTAATAGCACATCAAAGGTTAAAACCTACTTGGATAAAACTAGACAACTGGCTACCTGACTACAGGTCTCCTCAAAGTGCCAGGTCTAGACTAGGATTCAGGCTTATCTTCCTGAAAAAAAAAAAAAAAGATCTATTTTGTCTATTAATGTTCAGGTTGTCACTCCTCCAACTACTTCTGAATCTGTTATATCTACATCAATAACACTAGGCTAATTAAAAAAAGACATCAAAAAAAAATATATGACCACACCGAATGGCTCCATTCCTTTGGACAGGGTAACCCAAGCACTGACTCTATCTGGACCAGGATCAAAAATTGTTACCAAATATAACTTGGTTCTTACTCCTGCTTTGGCCACTGGTTACAATAATTCTTTTACTGATATTTACAACATTTGCAAACTTGCTAAGTCTGTCTCTTTCAGATTGCAACAGTTTCACATCAGGAAAATGATGATGCAGAGATTTCAGCCACTCCTCAGAACAGATCCTGCCAGAACACCAGCGTAAGTCACCCTGGGGTCCCTTAATGAGACAGGGTGAGAGCTCCATGACCCCAACGGTCTATGAGTCCCTTGCCAGCCTGAAGAAGTGACAGAAGCCAGCCCATCGTCCCTCATGCTCCCAGCAAAGATTTCTTGGGGTTCATGTCTCTCAGGGGGAAGGTGAGGTAGGAGATAGATGGGCCCCTGCGCTGGACAGCTGGTGTTTGTCAAGTGGAGTAAAACTGAAGCTTTGTTCTCACCCAGACACTCCAAGGACAAAGCTAGTGGCAGAAGCTGAGCTCTGCTGAAGTAAAGAGATAAGATGACCACTCCTAAGGTCAAGGAAAACTTCCCTATCTGCACATGTGCAGGAAGGCTCCTTGGGGGTCAAAAAGGGAGCGGGCATCACCCCATAATATGTGTGGACATGTACCCACAGGCCTCTGTGGTGGGATCCATCTTAGCAAATAGCTGCACATGCGTGTTGGGGAGCCTCCTAGGACCACTCAGGTGTGAAAAAAGAAACAAGATAATTGGCCAAAGATAAACAAAGACCCAGAAGGACTGTCCTAATAAGTGATTTAAATCACCTCTTTAGGGCTTCCCTGGTGGCGCAATGGTTGAGAGTCCGCCTGCCAATGCAGGGGACACGGGTTCGTGCCCCGGTCTGGGAAGATCCCACATGCCGCGGTGTGGCTGGGCCCGTGAGCCCACACTCTTCTCTGGGTGTGTATCTTTGCCTAGTTTCTGACTAACTGCACTCCTCAATAAGGGAGGACGCCCAAACCCTTTCTCTCTGGTGTGCATCTCTGCCTTACTTCTGTCTCAACAAACTGTTTCTCTGTGTGCTCTCCCACTTGTTGTGCTATGTCTCTAATAATAAACTTTGTACGTGTTTTTACAGTATTTGCCTCTGTGAGAAATGCATTTTTCACTGGGGGCAAGAGCCAGGGGGCGTGGTGGTTAGGATTCCTGGTTTTCATCCAAGCTACCCAGGTTCAATTCCTGGGCAGGGAATTAAGATATTGCTTCACACCACCACTCACTGCTGCCTCTCCAAGATCAGTAGGTGCCACTGGACTCTCTAAGTCTGGAAGCTTGATTTAGGCATAGGGGAGGAGAGGTGAGAAGGCATTTGGTAAACGTGTTGGGAAGTGAAAAAAACAAGCAGGACCCTGTGGGTCTCCTGGACACAAAAGCCTTTCTGTGGCCCCATTTCTTGATTACAGGAAATAGGCTTCATTCAGCCTCCAAGACCTTCCCTGAGTTCCAACAGGCAGGTTCAAATGGTTGCTCATTAGGGAAGGGAGGGGATGCAGAGCCAAGGGAGGACCAGTCAAGAAACAATAGTGCAGCCTTGGGGCAGGGTCCTGGTTCCCCCCTCAAGAGATATACATAACAGTATCTTTGAGCTGTTTTTCAGATACTGAAATCCCCACCAGGTGGGAGAAGTTAATGGTATGCTGCCCACAAGCACTTAGACCCCAGACCTGCTGGAACCAGAAGGTTGATGATGCTAATTCCCACTTACCTTCCCACAAACCAGTCAGAAGAATGTCCATGAGCTGATCACACCCTCCTCTTTGAACCATTGCTATAAAACTCCTCACTACCCCCTACAGGTCGGGACACACAGTTCTGAGGGCATTAGCCTGCTGTGGCCCCTTTTGCCTGGCAAAGCAATAAAACTATTCTTTTCTACTTCACCCAAAACTCTGTCTCCAAGATTTAATTCGGTGTTGGGGTACAGAGGCCAGATTCGGCTTCAGTGGCGGGCAGCTATCAGAATCTGAAACTGACCAGAAGTGGAAACTTCTAACCTCTTCCTGGACCCCACCCTAGAAGTGATTAATATATTAACTGATTGAAAAAGAAGGTAAAAGAAGGCTATGAAACATGGGGTCTAATAATGCCAATTGGTGTACTAGAGCTGGAGTGGCAAGTTTGATATGTTTTAGATTTGCATAAAAATGCAAATAATGCATAACATTCTTCTCTAGAACATTAAAGAGATTTGATAGCTTTTGAAGGGTCATTGAAGAGGAAATACAAATAACCAAGAAAAATAAATACAAATTCTTAACCTCACTCCTAAGTAAATAAATACAAATTAAAACAATAAGGATATGCCACATTTTTGCTCATCAGACAGGCTATGTTTAAAAAAATTCTCATAACAACCTGGACTATTAAGGATACGTAAACACAGGCATTCTCATATTTAGAGAGTATGCAATGACGTATCTATTTCAGAGGGAAATGTGACAATGCCTATAAAAATTAAAAATGTACACATTCTTGGATTTCCCAGGGAAATCCCAGGGATTTCCCGTCAGTAATTTTTCTTTGAGCAGCGCTTGCTCCCTAAACACGTTTGAATGCTTATTAACCAAATAGGTAATATGTGCATACATGTATGTATCAACACTCTTTGAAATAGCCAAACATCTATATATCTATTAATGAGATGTGATTAACAAAATTATAGTTGGCTGCATAACGGGGTTCCTATGTAGTTATTAGCCATGAAGTGGCTAAATTTATATATACTGATATGGAAAGATTTTTAACTTGCTATTGCATTCACCCACACTGAAGCTGGCATAACAGTTTTACAACATGAATATTTGTGAGTGTGTATGTATGTGTACACACATACATATTTATCAGTATAAGCCTGAACAATTTCTGGAATAATATAGAAGACATATTTTTAAAAAAATACCAACTTTGGGGACTTCCCTGGTGGTTCGGGGGTAAGACTCCATGCTCCCAATGCAGGGGGCCTGGGTTCGATCCCTGGTCAGGGAACTAGATCCTGCATGCGTGCCACAACTAAGAGTCCGCATGCTGCAAGTAAAGATCCCACATGCCGCAACTAAGACCCGGTGCAGCCTAAATAAATAAATAAATATTTTTAAAAAAATAAATAAAATTACCAACTTTGGGGAATGAGAATGAAGATCAGGAAGTGGATCTACTTTTCCCTTGATACACTGGAATACCACTTATCTTTTTATTGTCATCGTTGCTACTTCTGGTGGTATAAAAGTAATTAATGCTTATAGTGTAAACTCAACCATTTCATTGCTAATATACTGGGGACTGGTGAGAACTGAGGTCTCTATCGCCTTCCCGCAGTATCTCAGCAGTGCTCGCCTTATCCAGATATTGATATGCATGCCGTTCAATACGGAAATTCGATTGGAGGGGTGGAAAGTGAAAAGCAGAAATGAGATGTCCAGTTCTTACCCACAACAAGAATTAGTGAGATGGTGGCTATACAAAGTTGTGATTTTCCTTTGATTTTTATCTCAGCTTATAAAATGCTGGCTTGAGTTTCGTTTCAGAGTTTGGGGGCAGTCTTTTTCATAGCTGGTTAAAGGGCCAAGGTTGTTTTTCCCCAGTGAAAGAGATTAGTCTTATGGCAAGTTGTTACAAGGTTAGTCACTCAAGCATATAGACATGGAGACCAGTAATTGTCCCCTGTCCCTGCTGGCATGGATCACTACAAGTACAGAAAAAATTCAGGTCACTGGCCAGGTCTTTCATTTCAGAAGTAAAAGGGAGAAGCAATAAAGCTCAAACTTGGTACTGCAGGTTCTCTTACAAGATGATGTATATAGATGAGCATAAATATAAAACTATAGACCCATGTGTAATTACCACTCAAAGAATTCTGATAAAATTTATATTCTTGGGGCTTCCCTGGTGGCGCAGTGGTTCAGAGTCCGCCTGCCGATGAAGGGGACACGGGTTCATGCCCCGGTCCGGGAAGATCTCACATGCTGCGGAGCGGCTGGGCCCGTGAGCCATGGCTGCTGAGCCTGCGCGTCTGGAGCCTGTGCTCCACAACGGGAGAGGCCACAACAGTGAGAGGCCCGCGTACCGCAAAAAAAAAAACAACAGACTCCAGGCTGGTCATTTGCTCCAAGAAATCCAGTATCTCTATGTTATCTCTCTCCCCATTCTAGAATTGGGATCCCTCTTTTTTCTCCATCCTTTCATTACTGTTTAGTATATGAAACCCATTGTTTATATTCTAGGTCATACATCTGGTAGGGTGTATGCCAAAATAATATGATTTTTTTTTTTTTTTTTTACTTTGTAACAAGTAATTTTTTTCTGATTTTAATGGATTTAGGGATTTTGTAGACAATGCACTGAGACACGTGACACAAAAAAATCCCTCCTCGCTTACTTTGCTTATCGCCATGGGGTGGATGGCAAATGCTATGTGGGCTTGTTATTCGAAGTTTAGTTTTAGTGTCGTTTCAAATCTCCCTAGATTACATTTTATAATTAATTTCTGTTTCAATTGAAGTCTCCATATTTGAGGGGAGGGGAGCTCTGGAAAGCTTTTGCTCTACGAAGGTCTGTGACCTACACAAACATTTCTTGCCAACTGTGCTCTGAAATCTGGATGTTTCGTAGTTAACAACCACGACAAGGATGTTATTCTCTCTTGTACTACCTCTCTGCCTTGGGAAGCAAGCTGAAGAGAGTAACCTAAATTACAATCAGTCACAGGAAGTATTATTGGAATATTTTTAAGTGTTTATTGGATGTGGCATTTGTTATTGGCCCCTGTGTTCAACCGAGGACAAATTGCCAGGTCTCTTGGAGAACGACAGACAGACAGATACACAGAGGGAATACGATACTGAGAAAATCTCATTGATTTTTATATTTAGTCAGGTCAGGAGTTATGCTTAGATCCTTTATTTCAATTGGTAGGTTTTGTTTTGTTTTGTTTTGTTTTGACAGGGATAACTTTTCAAATTAAATCCCTTTATTGAATTTTCACTCTTGGATAGTTTCTGAAGATGCTGTCTTTGCAGAAAAGTAAAATAAAATAAATAAAATTAGAACGGATATATTTCATGCCTTGTGAAAGCTGAGCCTGAGATGACAGTTTGGCATTATCAACCTCCGTGCCTGCAGGGAGCACAGGAATAATGTTGGGTGAAAGAAAACGTGCCGATCAGGGAAAGCGACAGCCGTGTTGTTTTCAGGATACAGGGTTATGTGCATTAAATGCCACAAGCCAGAAAGCAGCATTATCCCCCGAAGCTTGAAAATAAAATCAACCTGGGATGCTACCAATTCCATCCAGAGCTTTCTAAACAAGGGGTGTAGTCATGGGAGACAGACCCTAAAGCTCTTTCATTAGTCTTTCGTTGTGGGACTTTGTTACTATAAGTGTGTCCCACAGACCAGAGGCATCGGCTTCACCTGCAGACTCTTGGGCCCTTACTGAATCAGGATCCACATTTTAACAAGATCCCTGGGTGGGTCGTACGCATGTTCAAGTTTGAGATGCAATGCTGTAAATTTATCAGACAACCTGGTAAGTGAGGTTAGGTAGCCAGCTGGTAATCCTGACAATTGGTCAACTCTGTGTTCATTCATTCAATACATATTTATTAAGCCCCACCTACATGTAGACACTGTAGAATGTGCTGGAGATGCAATACTGAGCAAAGGTATACTTGGCTCCTGCACACATAGAACTTAATAGGCTGGTGGAGAGGAAAACCTGTGATCAAATGGAATGTGTAATTTCAAACTAAGATGAATACAATAAAGAAAAATAATAGAGTTGGATGAAAGCAAACAAAATAAACTGGTTTAGATGAGGACTTCAAGAAAGACTTCCTTAAGAAATGGATGCTCTCCCTGGATTTGATACAATTCTACGGTTATTTTGGATGTTATCATTGGGGGAAGCTGGGTGAAGGGTTCAGGGGAACTCCATACTATTATTTTGCAACTTCTTTGTGAGCCTAAAATTATTTCAAAAAGTTAAAAAAATTAGAAATGATGCTTAATCTTAATCTGAACCATCTTCAGTAATACATTACACTGAATTGGTCAGGGAAGGGGGAACAAAGAAAGGTATTCCAAGCAGAGGAAAGAGTAGGTATTAGAGTCTTGTTATGGAGACATAGAACTTTGTAGTTTCTAAGAATTGAAAGCAAACCCAAAGGCCTGCAGGTGATGACCGAGGAGGGCACAGAGTGAGATGAGGCTGAGGAAATGGGCAGGCGGGAGATTATGCTGCAGCTACAGGTAAAGGTGAGAACTGTGTTCTTTATTACTAGAGCAATGGGAACTAAAACAAAGCTCTAAACAGACGGCATGGCAACTTTTGACTTAAGACAGCTCTGGCTACTGGGTACTGAGAACTGAACCATGGAATCCAAGATAACATTATCAGCTCTGGTCACCACCAGAGAGAGCCCACTTTATAAAGAAGTGGGGGGCTTCCCTGGTGATGCAGTGGTTGAGGGTCCGCCTGCCGATGCAGGGGACGCGAGTTCGTGCCCCGGTCCAGGAGGATCCCACGTGCCGCGGAGCGGCTGGGCCTGCGAGCCATGGACGCTGAGCCTGCGCGTCCAGAGCCTGTGCTCCACAGCGGAAGAGGCCACAGCAGTGAGAGGCCCGCGTACCGCAAACAAACAAACAAACAAACAAACAAACAAAAGAGGTGGGAAAGCAGCTCTAAACTGTTGAGATTATTCTGTCAGGTACAATCTGGGCACATTACATATCAGAGCTCTGCCTGAGTTTATAAAGGAGAAAGGAGATGGTCAGCTTGGACCCTGATCTATTCCCACACTGATTCTGCCAAAGAATATATTCATTCCCCAAAGGGGGAAAGAAACCTCTGGAGATAAAAATATCTCCCTGTGAGCACATAGTAATGGAGTAGGTGTGGTTTCTGGAGAGTCTGGATGGCAGGGGTGACCAGCTTCTTTGAGCTGTGAGCTGGTAAACCATGGGTATCATTTGCCTTTGCATCAGAAAAGTGGAGGGCAAGCAGACAGGCTCAGTGTCAGTGATGATGAAGTGTGTGAATTGTGAGGGATATTTTTAAAACAGAGAAGGTCTCAAAAATTAGATTATCACCCTCTGGCTCAGTGCTGAACAACTTCGACCAGCCTCTTGGCACTGTGGTAACTGGAAAGTCCGTTCTCTTCCTTTTCTCTGCACTTGAGACCTCTTTCTTTTCACCTGGGTTTTCTCCCCTCATCTATTTTCCTTCTATGCATTTCCCCCTTTTCTCTTTTTCCTTTTT
The DNA here is from genome assembly GCF_003676395.1 of Aethalodelphis obliquidens. Classification (NCBI taxonomy): domain Eukaryota; kingdom Metazoa; phylum Chordata; class Mammalia; order Artiodactyla; family Delphinidae; genus Aethalodelphis; species Aethalodelphis obliquidens. Next base: position 23,598,318 of record NW_020837955.1, read on the forward strand.
CCCTTTCACCTGTAGTTCCCTAGTAGTACCCCCTGAAATGCTTAGTCCTCCTGAAGAACCTCAGGAACAAAGAAGGGGAAGGAAATCCATGTTGTTGTCGTTTAAATATATTACTTAAACTTTCTATGCCTTGGTTTCTTCATCTGTAAAATGGGAACCACCACTTATGAACTGTAGTGAAAATTAATTGTGATAAAGTATAGAAAGCCCTTAGCATGATTCTGGGTACAGGGCAAGTGCTTAGTAAATATTAGCTACTATAGGAATCGTTATTATTAACTTATTTAACTTACAGTGAAGAAATGGAGGCATAAAGAGTTGAAGTAACTTTTTCAAGGTCACACAGTGAGTGAGTGAACTTGTGAGTCATGCACACATGGCTTTGGATTGTGGACCTTCAGCTTTGCTCTCCATCGTGTGCTAAAGCCAAAACGTCCATAGGAAACACAATCTTTCACTGTAGCCAACCTAACTAGGGATGTTCAGAACCACCAACTGACTTTTGCCTCCTGCCGCTTACGATGGGGGACAGACAGGATGATGCTCTTCTACAAGCCCTTTCCAAGTGTTCTGTCAATCTCCCACTAGACAGTGAGGCATTGCCTGGATGATATCTGATAAAATAAGGAAACTGGCAAAACAAATCAAAAGAGCAGCAATAATGCAATAATAACAAGTGTTTACTTAAAAAATAAGAAATTTTGGAATTTTATCATCTCCTGCAAAGAAAAACCCCTTGATTGGATGAGAGTTGTAGAGAATTATTAAGACAACTCTAGGTAACTAAGGCCAAAAAAAAAGTCCTCAGGTCCAAACAACTCAGATTATTGATTATCGCCACTGTGATTTCCCTTAACACAGATGCGATTCATGGCAGATCGATAAAATTAATTACTATTAACTTTGTGGAAAAGTTGCTTTACTTACGACCATCCACAGTTCTGGCCTCAAGATGCACAAGATCTGGTTCCTTGTTCGACCCCATCACAGACCTAAATGATGGAGAAACATCAACATTAATGAATTTCCATGTGCCTCAGGGAAACTCAGCTGAGCCCATAAACTACTAATGTTCACGGGATTCTAAAGCCACAATCCTTAGGATACATCTACTGTATTTATTGATGTAGCCTGACAGTACAATTTTCACTTCAAATAAAACCTATAAAAAATCCTTTATTTGATGAAGGCCAGGCTTGACTGTGGCAAGGATACTGTGTGTTATTAACTCCAACTTGCAAATGAGTCCCATGCATGTCATATGTAACAGTCTCACGGACAGTATATTAAACTTTCAAGAGTTGTCAGGCAGATGACAGGCAAGCTGCTTTACCTGGGTGACTTGAGCAGTGATTTACACACAGCAAACTGATCTAGTTAATGTTTTCATTTGAAATTTGCAGAACTACCTACTACTATCCTATGAACAGACCACATGACCCAACCAACGCAGTGGCCAGAACAGCCTAGAGTGACCATTCTCTGTATTGTTGAACCTGTGTGAGTGGGAAACACAGATGCACCCATATTATGATATGTGCCAGAAATCACAAGTGTAAGTAAAATACAAGTCTATTTAAAATGCCTTGGAGGGCTTTCCTGGTGGCGCAGTGGTTGAGAGTCCGCCTGCCGATGCAGGGGACACAGGTTCGTGCCCCGGTCCGGGAAGATCCCGCATGCCGCGGAGTGGCTGGGCCCGTGAGCCATGGCCGCTGAGCCTGCGCTTCCGGAGCCTGTGTTCCGCAAAGGGAGAGGCCACAACAGTGAGAGGCCCGCGTATCGCAAAAATAAATAAATAAATAAATAAACAAACAAATAAAATGCCTTGGAGAGGACCCTCAAGATGGCGGAGGAGTAAGACGTGGAGATCACCTTCCTCCCTACAAATACATCAGAAATACATCTACATGTGGAACAACTCCTACAGAACGCCTACTGAACGCTGGCAGAAGACCTCAGACTTCCCCAAAGGCAAGAAACTCCCCATGTACCTGGTAGGGTAAAAGAAAAAAAGAATAAACAGAGACAAAAGAATAGGGATGGCACCTGCACCAGGGGGAGGAAGCTGTGAAGGAGGAAAGGTTTCCACACACTGGGAAGCCCCTTCGCGGACGGAGACTGCAGGTGGCAGAGGGGGGAAGCTTCGGAGCCATGGAGGAGAGCGCAGCAACAGGGGTACGGAGGGCAAAGTGGAGAGCTTCCCGCAAAGAGGATCGGTGCCGACCAGCACTCACAAGCCCTAGAGGCTTGTCTGCTCACCCTCTGGGGCGGGTGGAGGCTGGGAGCTGAGGCTCGGGCTTCGGTCGGAGCACCAGGAGAGGACTGGGGTTGGCGGCGTGAACACAGCCTGCAGGGGGTTAGTGTGCCACGGCTAGCCGGGAAGGAGTCCGGGGAAAAGTCTGGACCTGCCTAAGAGGCAAGAGACTTTTTCTTCCCTCTTTGTTTCCTGGTGCTCGAGGAGAGGGGATTAAGAGCGCTGCTTAAAGGAGCTCCAGAGACGGGCGCGAGCTGCGGCTAAAAGCGCGGACCCCAGAGACGGGCATGAGACGCTAAGGCTGCTGCTGCCACCACCAAGAAGCCTGTGTGCGAGCACAGGTCACTATCCACAGCCCCCTTCCGGGGAGCCTGTGCAGCCTGCCACCGCCAAGGTCCCGGGATCCAGGGACAACTCCCCCAGGAGAACGCACAGCATGCCTCAGGCTGGTGCAACGTCACGCCGCCTCTGATGCCGCAGGCCAGCCCCGCACTCCGTGCCCCTCTCTCCCCCCCAGCCTGGGTGAGCCAGAGCCCCCGAATCAGCGGCTACTTTAACCCCGTTCTGTCTGAGCGAGAACAGATGCCCTCCGGCGACCTACACGCAGAGGCGGGGCCAAATCCAAAGCTGAGCCCCTGGGAGCTGTGAGAACAAAGAAGAGAAAGGGAAATCTCTCCCAGCAGCCTCAGAAGCAGCGAATTAAAGCTCCACAATCAACTCGATGTACCCTGCATCTGTGGAATACCTGAATAGACAACGAGTCATCTCAAATTGAGGAGGTGGACTTTGAGAGCAAGATTTATTATTTTTCCCCCTTTTCCTCTTTTTGTGAGTGTGTATGTATATGCTTCTGTGTGAGATTTTGTCTGTATAGCTTTGCTTCCACCCTTTGTCCTAGGGTTCTATCCGTCTGTTTTGGGTTTTTTTTAATATTTTTTCTTAATTATTTTTTTATTTTAATAACTTTATTATATTTTATCTTACTTTATTTTATTTTAATTTATCTTCTTTCTTTCTTTCCTTCCTTCCCTCCTTCCTTCCTTCCTCCCTCCCTCCCTCCTTTCTTTCTTTCTTTCTACTTGTACTAATTCTTTCTTTCTACTTTTTCTCCCTTTTATTCTGAGCCGTGTGGATGAAAGGCTCTTGGTGCTGCAGCCAGGAGTCAGGGCTGTGCCTCTGAGGTGGGAGAGCCAACTTCAGGACACTGGTCCACAAGAGACCTCCCAGCTCCACATAATATCAAATGCCGAAAATCTCCCAGAGATTATCTCAACACAAGCACCCAGCTTCACCCAACGACCAGCAAGCTACAGTGCTGGACACCCTATGCCAAACAACCAGCAAGACAGGAACACAACCCCACCCATTAGCAGAGAGGCTGCCTAAAATCATAATCCACAGACACCCCAAAACACACCACCAGACGTGGACCTGCCCACCAAAAAGACAAGATCCAGCCTCATCCACCAGAACACAGGCACTAGTCCCCTCCACCAGGAAGCCTACACAACCCACTGAACCAACCTTAGCCACTGGGGACAGACACCAAAAACAACGGGAACTACGAACCTGCAGCCTGCAAAAAGGAGACCCCAAACACAGTAAGATAAGCAAAATGAGAAGACAGAAAAACACACAGCAGATGAAGGAGCAAGATAAAAACCCACCAGACCTAACAAATGAAGAGCAAATAGGCAGTCTACCTGAAAAAGAATTCAGAGTAATGATAGTAAAGATGATCCAAAATCTTGGAAATAGAATGGACAAAATGCAAGAAACATTTAACAAGGACCTAGAAGAACTAAAGATGAAACAAACAACGATGAACAACACAATAAATGAAATTAAAAATACTCTAGATGGAATCAATAGCAGAATAACTGCAGCAGAAGAACGGATAAGTGACCTGGAAGATAAAATAGTGGAAATAACCACTGCAGAGCAGAATAAAGAAAAAAGAATGAAAAGAACTGAGGACAGTCTCAGAGACATATGGGACAACATTAAATGACCCAACATTCGAATTATAGGGGTTCCAGAAAAAGAAGAGAAAAAGAAAGGGAGTGAGAAAATATTTGAAGAGATTTTAGTTGAAAACTTCCCTAATATGGGAAAGGAAATAGTTAATCAAGTCAAGGAAGCACAGAGAGTCCCATACAGGATAAATCCAAGGAGAAATACGCCAGGACGCATATTAATCAAACTGTCAAAAAATTAAATACAAAGAAAACATATTAAAAGCAGCAAGGGAAAAACAACAAATAACACACAAGGGAATCCCCATAAGATTAACAGCTGATCTTTCAGCAGAAACTCTGCAAGCCAGAAGGGACTGGCAGGACATATTTAAAGTGATGAAGGAGAAAAACCTGCAACCAAGATTACTCTACCCAGCCAGGATCTCATTCAGATTTGATGGAGAAATTAAAACCTTTACAGACAAGCAAAAGCTGAGAGAGTTCAGCACCACCAAACCAGCTTTACAACAACTGGTAAAGGAACTTCTCTAGGCAAGAAACACAAGAGAAGGAAAAGACCTACAATAACGAACCCAAAACAATTAACACAACGGGAATAGGAACATACATATTGATAATTAGCTTAAATGTAAATGGACTAAATGCTCCCACCAAAAGACACAGATTGGCTGAAGGGATACAAAAACAAGACCCATATATTTGCTGTCTACAAGAGACCCACTTCAGACCTAGAGACACATACAGACTGAAAGTAAGGGGATGGAAAAAGATATTTCATGCAAATGGAAACCAAAAGAAAGCTGGAGTAGCAATTCTCATATCAGACAAAATAGACTTTAAAATAAAGACTATTAGAAGAGACAAAGAAGGACACTGCATAAAGAACAAGGGATCGATCAAAGAAGAAGATATAAAAATTGTAAATATTTATGCACCCAACATAAGAGCACCTCAATACATAAGGCAAATACTAACAGCCGTAAAAGGGGAAATCGACAATAACATATTCATAGTAGAGGACTTTAACACTCCACTTTCAGCAATGGACAGATCATCCAAAATGAAAATAAATAAGGAAACACAAGCTTTAAATGATACATTAAACGAGATGCACTTAATTGACATTTATAGGACATTCCATGCCAAAACAACAGAATACACATTTTTCTCAAGTGCTCATGGAACATTCTCCAGGATAGATCATATCTTGGGTCACAAGTCAAGCCTTGGTAAATTTAAGAAAATTAAAATTGTTTCAAGTATCTTTTCCGACCACAACACTATGAGACTAGATATCAATTACAGTAAAAGATCTGTAAAATATACAAACACATGGAGGCTAAACCATACACTACTTAATAACGAAGTGATCACTGAAGAAATCAAAGAGGAAACAAAAGAATACCTAGAAACAAATGACAATGAAAACACGATGACCCAAAACCTATGGGATACAGCAGCAGCAGTTGTTCTCAGAGGGAAGTTTATAGCAATACAATCCTACCTCAAGAAACAAGAAACATCTCAAATAAACAACCTAACCTTACACATAAAGCAATTAGAGAAAGAAGAACAAAAAAAACCCAAAGTTAGCAGAAGGAAAGAAATCATAAAGATCAGATCAGAAATAAATGAAAAAGAAATGAAAGAAACAATAGCAAAGATCAATAAAACTAAAATTGGGTTCTTTGAGAAGATAAACAAGATTGATAAACAATTAGCCACATTCATCAAGAAAAAAGGGAGAAGACGCAAATCAATAGAATTAGAAATGAAAAAGGAGAAGTAACAACTGACACTGCAGAAAAACAAAGGATCATAAGAGATTACTACAAGCAACTATATGCCAATAAAATGGACAACCTGGAAGAAATGGTCAAATTCTTAAAAAAGCACAACCTTCTGACACTGAACCAGGAAGAAACAGAAAATATAAACAGATGAGTCACAAGCACTGAAATTGAAACTGTGATTAAAAATCTTCCAAGAAACAAAAGCCCAGGACCAGATGGCTTCACAGGTGAATTCTATCAAACTTTTAGAGAGAACTAACACCTATCCTTCTCAAACTCTTCCAAAATATAGCAGAGGGAGGAACACTCCCCAACTCATTCTACAAGGCCGCCATCACCCTGATGCTAAACCAGACAAAGATGTCACAGAAAAAGAAAACTACAGGCCAATATCACTGATGAACATAGATGCAAAAATCCACAGCAAAATACTAACAAACAGAATCCAGCAACACATTAAACGGATCATACACCATGATCAAGTGGGGTTTATCCCAGGAATGCAAGGATTCTTCAATATACGCAAATCAATCAACGTGATACACCATATTAACAAACTGAAGTACAAAAGCCATAAGAAAATCTCAATAGATGCAGAAAAAGCTTTCAACAAAATTAAATACCCATTTATGATAAAAACTCCCCAGAAAGTGGGCATAGAGGGAACTTACCTCAACATAATAAAGGCCATATATGACAAACCCACAGCCAACATCGTTCTCAATGGTGAAAAACTGAAACCATTTCCACTAAGATCAGGAACAAGACAAGGTTGCCCACTCTCACCACTATTCAACATATTTTGGAAATTTTAGCCACAGAAATCAGAGAAGAAAGTCAAATAAAAAGGAATCCAACTTGGAAAAGAAGAAGTAAAGCTGTCACTGTTTTCACCTGACATGATACTACACTTAGAGAATCCAAAAGATTCTACCAAAAAACTACTAGAGCTAACCAATGAGTTTGGTAGAGTAGCAGGATACAAAATGAACACACAGAAATCTCCTGCATTCCTGTACACTAATGATGAGAAATCTGAAATAGAAATTAAGGAAACACTCCCGTTTACCACTGCAACAAAAAGAATAAAATACCTAGGAATAAACCTACCTAAGGAGACAAAAGACCTGTATGCAAAAAACTATAAGACACTGATGAAAGAAATTAAAGATGATACAAACAGATGGAGAGATGTACCATGTTCTTGGATTGGAAGAATCCACATTGTGAAAATGACCATACTACCTAAAGCAATATACAGATTCAGTGCAATCCCTATCAAACTACCAATGGCATTTTTCAAAGAACTAGAACAAAAAATTTCACAGTTTGTATGGAAACACAAAAGACCCAGAATAGCCAAAGCAATCTTGAGAAAGAAAAATGGAGCTGGAGGAACCAGGCTCCCTGACTTCAGACTACACTACAAGGCTACAGCAATCAAGACAGTATGGTAGTGGCACAAAAACAGAAATATAGATCGATGGAACAGGATAGAAAGTCCAGAGATAAACCCTCACACATATGGTCACCTTTTCTTTGATAAAGGAGATAATAATATGCAATGGAGAAAAGACAGCCTCTTCAATATGTGGTGCTGGGAAAACTGGACAGCCAGCTACATGTAAAAGAATGAAATTAGAACACTCCCTAACACTATACACAAAAGTAAACCCAAAATTGATTAAAGACCTAAATGTAAGGCCAGGCACTATCAAACTCTGAGGAAAACATAGGCAGAACACTCTATGACATAAATCACAACAAGATCCTTTTTGACCCACCTCCTAGAGAAATGGAAATAAAAACAAAAATAAACAAATGGGACCTAATGAAACTTCAAAGCTTTTGCACCGCAAAGGAAACCATAAACAGATGAAAAGACAACCCTCAGAATGGGAGAAAATATTTGCTAAAAAGCAACACTCACAGAATTAATCTCCAAAATATACAAGCATCTCATGCAGCTCCGTATCAAAAACACAAACAACCCAATCCAAAAATGGGCAGAAGACCTGAATAGACATTTCTTCAAAGAAGATATACAGATTGCCAACAAACACATGAAAGGATGCTCAACATCACTAATCATTAGAGAAATGCAAATCAAAACTACAATGAGGTATCACCTCACACCAGGCAGAATGGTCATCATGAAAAAATCTACAAACAATAAATGCTGGAGAGGGTATGGAGAAAAGGGAAACCTCTTGTACTGTTGATGGGAATGTAAATTCATACAGCCACTATAGAGAACAGTATGGAGGTTCCTTAAAAAACTAAAAATAGAACTACCATACAACCCAGCTATCCCACTACTGGGCATATACCCTGAGAAAATCATAATTCAAAAAGAGTCATGTACCACAAGGTTCATTGCAGCACTATTTACAATAGCCAGGACATGGAAGCAACCTAAACGTCCATCAACAGATGAATGGATAAAGAAGATGTGACACATATATACAATGGAATATTACTCAGCCATAAAAATAAACAAAATTGAGTTATTTTTAGTGAGGTGGATGGACCTAGAATCTGTCAGAGTGAAGTAAGTCAGAAAGAGAAAAATACCATATGCTAACACATATATATGGAATCTAAAAAAGAAAAAAATGGTTCTCATGAACCTAGGGGCAGGACAGGAATAAAGAGGCAGACGTAGAGAATGGACTTGAGGACTTGGGGAGGGGGAAGGGTAAGCCAGGACGGAGTGAGAGAGTGGCATGGACATATATACACTACCGAATGTAAAATAGATAGCTAGTGGGAAGCAGCCTAATAGCACATGGAGATCAGCTGGGTGCTTTGTGACCACCTAGAGGGGTGGGATAGGGAGGGTGGGAGGGGGATGCAAGAGGGAGGGGATATAGGGATATAAGTATATGTAGAGCTGATTCACTTTCTTATACAGCAGAAAGTAACACAACAATGTAAAGCAATTATACTCCAATAAATGTTTTAAAAAATAACACAAAGTAAAATGCCCAGAGGCACATATTATTTAGTCTTATCTTGCAGTGAGCCAAATTAAATCGAAAATAAGTATTCTGTTATATAAGCAATATGGGCCATCATACTTTAAGACTTTCATTCAGCAAGATTAACTAAACTTGGGACTATCTATAATTTTTTTCATCAGGATTTGCAGACATCCATTTAATCTGTTCCATTTCCATGTGTAAAATAGTAACATGCCTTAAAACTGGTCTTCCTCTGCCTCCCCGGAGGCCCTCAGCCCCACCATCAAATCCATACGAGAATATGAAGATGTTAAAAATGCTCATTACATTCAGGACTCAGTGTGGCCGCCAAGACCCATTTCACTTTTTCTGCTCCGTGTCCTACCACACAGGAAGATCTGCCACTCCTCACAGTGCCTCATTCCTTTCCTCTGCCCTCTGGGAGCCTCTGTATGTTTTTCTCTCCAGCTTGAAAGGCCCTTCTCCAGTTTCACCATGCCTTCTTTGACTCACTTTGAGACACATCTGAAAGGTCACTTCCTCCATTAACTATTTCCCAGTTACACCAGGAAAACTGCTCTCTTCCTAAGTATTTCTTTTTTAATACAAATTTTGTAAAAGTTTGCTACAAATAATTATTTTATGTCTTTCCCTATATAAAAGCAGCATCCCACCACTCTGCATACACGCACACCAAACTGAGAGCCCCTGGAGTAGCTTTGTTTTAAACACTTTATATTCACATGTATATGTGAATAAAATAATGCCTGAGCTGTAACAGACAGTCAAATGTTGAAAGAAAGAAGGGAGGAAGGGAGGAAGGGAGGGAGGGAGGGAGGAAGGAGGGGAGAGGGAGAAAGGGAGGGAGAGTGTTTAATGGTCTGTGAGCTCTTTGAAATAAGTAAATGAATCATAGTCCTAAGGGCATTCCCAGAACTCTTCTTATTTGAACTCATTTCCCAACTCAGAGTCTGAAGCCTAGCTAGCTTCGTCTTTCTTTATCTTAAGAAGTCTCCTTAAGGCCCTACTATCACTGTCAGTAACTTTTCTTTGATTGATACATGGCCTGAAATTCAGAGCCTATGTTTGAAACACCGAACTCTGCCTTCTTCTTCTCCCAGGAAGCAGAAATGTCCTAACAAGGGTTTTATAATTTTCCCCAAAGAGACAGGGAATGTGCCCTTGGACACTTCCCCTGGTTAGAATCCGTACAGAGGTGGATGGTGATACTTTCACCATCATTTCAGTCACGTACTCTGAGTGACTGCTTGTTCAGACAGAGATGGTAGCTCTGCACTTCCCATAGTGAAGCATTGATTGCATCCATAGGTGACCTCTACTGACAAGGCCAAAGTCATGAACAATAAAAAAAAAATTTAAAAAAAAAGAGACAAGCTCCCCTTCTGACAACCCTCAAACTAGAAAGCTCAGCAGGTAACTGGTTTTTGTCAATTATTATTGGGTAGTAACATGTTCTTCACCTCCCACCTTACCTGATGCAAGTTTCTTCCTTGAAACGACCAGTACCTATGACGCTGGCATCCCAGAAACACAGGGTTGCAACTATCACGCAAACCTAACCTGCTTGGCTTGTGCTTCGGGTCAACGTGAGGCAAAATGATCCTCCTGCATCCAGTTGCATCTTTCCATGTGCATATGACGACAAATCAATAATAGCAGTAATCTCTTAAGATCTTTTATTATCTCTAAAGGCAGGAGCTGTTGTTTCAAGTGACACGTCCCTCTTATCAACTAATGTAAAGAGACAGGGACAAAACAGAATCCTTTGTCTTTCCAAAGTCTACTGTGGCAGCTCCCTTACTCCGCCTAAATGTTTTTCCATGTCTAGTAAAACAACTGCAACAACAAAATAAAACTTTAAAGTCAGGCCATGGTGTTTCCAACAATTTTTATTTGCAGATGTGCTCACCCTTTTTCCTGAAGGCCTAAGGGTGCCTCTGGATCTGCAGCCACGCATTATAAAGAATTACGGCTGCTTTTACTTTGTGGCACTGGTGAGTTCTCCAGAGGTGAAGCCAAACAATGTTAAATGTTCACAGATGTGCTGGTTTTAATGGTGCTGTCATTGACCAGACACCTTGTGGAAACACACCACTGCAGATGACCTGCAGCGTATCATTTTCTAGCCCATTTATGCATTTTAGTTGGGACCGTCGAGTTTAACGGTTTTCTGCATGTTTTGAAGACCAATTGTTGTGATTAAGAATGATGATGATGATGATGATGAGTAGGTGCCAGAGGCTTGTGGGGTGGGGACGGAGAAATGGGGAGAGAATGGTAAGAGTGCACAAACTTTCAGCTATAAGATGAATAAGGTCTGAGGATCTAATGTATAACATGGTGACTATAATTGAAAATGCTGTATCATATAATTGCAGTTTGCTGAGACAGTAGAAAGGTATTTGTGAGGTAATGAATGTGCTAACTCGATTATGGAAATCCTTTCACAATGTGTATGGACATCAAATCATCACGCTGTACACGAAGTATATCACGCTCCTATTTGTCAGGTATGCTTCAACAAAGCCAAAAAGTAAGAAATCAAAGAAAACCAGCTTAAACATAAAATTTAATGCAAAATATTCTCTTGACGATCTCATTTTTGGAGGGAGACCTCAAGAATGGCTTCAAGAATCTCTATCCAATCACGTAAGTAACTCTGACTTCAGGTATTAAGCACAAAGGCTTGGACACCTTTGCTTTATGCTTCTAGACTGCCCTGTACACATCCCTGTCATGGTTCATAACGATGTGCCGGATCTCTTTGCATAAATGCTTCTCTTACTTCACTGAGCTCCCACAAGGCAGGTGCTCTGTTTTTTGTCACTGTGTTCTCTGTGTTTACCGGAGCATAGGGAAGAATGTTTCCTCAAGAGACATATAGACATGTTTACACTGGTCAATATTTACTATAATATCTGATATATTGGGCTGTTCAAGTCTGGGACTCAGAAAGAATCTCTCTGTAAAAATTAGATGAAAAAATTCGGTTCAGGATCCTTTAATTATATAAAAAGACAATAGGTGGCTGTATCTTGTATATCTTTATATTGCCTTTATGTCTAACTGGGAAAATGAATTCCCTTCTTGAGCTGAATTTCATGGAAGGGAAGGAACACCATGCTTTCACGTGCTGGTGCCTCTGCCTGGAATAACTTCTTACCCTTCTTCTGCCTTCTTAACTCCTGTGGTCTGTGGTTCAGCTGCAGATGAGTGAAGTTGAAAACAGTCTCCCCAGTGGGGGTGCCACTTAAGCTAAGTTGGTTATCCCTTCTCAGACTTCCAGAACTGTGCACCGACTTCTGCACAGCACAAATTAGGCCATGTTTCAGGTGGTGGCTCATTTGTCTGTCCTTATTGACAGACAAGCTCAAACCTTTCTGTTGTTCTGTGCCAGGTACCATGCATGCTATATAGAGATATTCAATCAATGTTTACTGAATGCTTTTGGACAAAGGAGAAGTACATAACCAGCCATATCAGCGTTCATCAGTTTTTCTGTGTGTGTGACATTTGGTCAGTTACTTAACAATCTCTGTGCTTTTATTTTTTAATGATAAAATGAGACTAAAATAAGTTCTCCTAGAATATACATCTTAAAGCACCAACCAGATTCCTGGCACACAGCAAGGGTGTGTAGACAGATGGGGAATATTAATCCTGATGTGAAAATTAATCCTCATATGAAAATTAAAATTTGTGTTGGTAATAAAAGCTTCTTGGGATATCAGGGGTAGCCCGTTAGCAAAAATGATGTATCATCGTAAATCAACAGACAAAATAAAAGAGTCAATAGCCCAGAGATCAACTATATGAATAAATAAAATCATTTATTTATTTAGTGAAACACTCTAATGCTCTATTATGTGGTAAGAACAAGGGCTACAGATTCCCTGGCTTTACAAGCTTTAGAGCTATGGGAGAGACAGTAATCCAATGAAACAAGAGTTCTGATATTCAAATTGGTATTTGAAGACATAGGAGAAATGTCCGGAGGAGAATGAATGTCCTGTAAGTCTTTATAGTAAATGGATTGAATCTTCAAGGATATGGAATGATATGATCAATGGATAGTGGGAGTGGAAGAACATTCTCCTTAGAGATAAGGATCAAGTAAAAAGGTCCCAGGTCAGAGACAGGTTGATCCATAGAGGTGTCTACTAGTAAGTCAACATGGTGGATCAAATGTTTTCACAGTAGAGCAGTAGCAGATAAAATGAAAATTTAGGCCCTGTGTACATCATGCTAAGGTGTTGTATTTGATCCTAAAAGCCACATGATGTCACTGAAGAAAGTTATGCACATAAGTTTGCAAATGGCTGAAAAGAAGAACTTGTGCCCCTATCTGTGTGTAGGTCTCCCTGCCCAAGGAAAGCGTAAGGTGAAGGTCCTCTAGGACATACTTGACTCAGCTCTGTTGATACAAACAAGACAAAGCCAGCCTCGTGCATCTCCGCTTCCAGCATCTTAAGTTGGTGCTGACATTTAGGAGCTGTTTGGGAATAAAATCTAAGGATTATCATAGTCAAGAATGCAAATAAACACTCACTCTGATATAGCGCCCCGTGAAGTGAGGAGTGCAACATCGGCCTTCTGAAATACAATCAGCCAAATGCAGCCTTTGTAGACGCTTTCCACAGAGAAACTCAAAAATGTCACTAGTTTACCATTCTCTGGCATTTTGTCTGAGTTTATACCAACTTAATATACTGCTCAATAAATGCTGAGGAGCCACAAAATGTCCTGATACAGATAACCGCAGAGCAAGTATTAAAAAGTAAACACCGTGACGGGAGAGCACCTATTTATTCAGATTTAGATTTGCAGCTAATGACCAAGGGAGGAATGCGGAGAGATCTGCAGAGGAGCAGAGGCTGGGGAGTTGGAGACACCTGCACTCCTCCTTTTTTGTTTTAGATGGAGCATTCATGTTCCTGCAGGCTCTTCGTAAATAAAGCTCATAGAAGCAAGTGGTTCTGTCTGCTACAGAGAGAAGCAGCGAAGTGCCCACCTGTATTAGCGGCTGGATACCCTGATTTCCTCTTCTGTGGTCAAGGGTTTCCTCTTCACCTAATGCTACAGTTAGGCTCCCAAGACGAACATCGTCAGGAAGGTCCTGGCTGATGCTGCAACTTTTACTCCTGAACAAAGCAGCTTAGCCTGAGGTCTCATCTCCTGCCCATGTGGGGGAAATGAGCTAGAAAAATAAAAATAAAAAGCAGCCTAAAGGTGGCATTTTAACCTCCCCTGTAAGCCTAAGAAACGTGCTTGCTTGCTTTCTTCTGGTCTCTACACGGTTACACTGGTTTCCCGGAAATAAAGGAGGCTACTACAAATAACAAATAGACGGACAAATAAAAATGATGCTTAGTTTCTTTTAATGCATAATGGCTACAGAGAAGCAGCATGGCCAACATCCTCAAGCTCCTTAAATTCTGCATTTTTTCATTTTGACTCCCCAAACCAGAAGCCTGACTGTTAAGTTATGACACTTACAACAAAAGGCAGAGCAGAGAGAGAGAGACAGACAGAAAGACAGACAAAGAGAAAGTGTGTGTAGGAGAGCAAAGCAAGGAATGGGGTGTCTGACCTAGAGTGAAGGAATACATAAAGCTCAGGATGGTTATGGGAGGTGAGGTTTGTTGCATGACGTTCTGCATAGAAATAAAGCTGAAAGTCGAAAGAGAAATGAAAGTGCTTAGAAGTAAGCAGCATGTCTCTCCAGTTATCAACCATTCTTCTAAATCGCTCGAGGCAAACCATTCTTCTACAGTGCTTCCCTATCCTTTCCCATTTTCCCTTGTTCTAATGTAATGATTTTGCTTCATATACCACTGGTTGCATTTCCTGTTTCCCTCTTATTTCCCCACTTTTATAGCCCCTCCCCATCTTTGTCTTTGTTGTTTCCTGAATACAGATGAGGAATTCTAGAGAGACACCAGGGAACCTGACCAGATCACGAGCCTGATCCCCAGACAGAAACAACGGTGCCAATGAGATATAGAGAAATATACTTTAAATGATCAAAGAGTGTGGGATTGAGGTAAAAGAGGAGCTCACAATGTTTTTTTTTAAGGTTTCTTGTTATCTTTTAAAACTGTAGTGGTATCATACCTTATGTATTTTTAGCAACTTGTTAATTTTACTCAATAATATATCTTGGAGGCTGTTCCATGCCAGAACATAACATTAATGAGAGAGATCTCTAACGACTTTATTGCAATCTACTAAATGAAAATACCCAATTTATCTATTGTCTATTGATTAACCCAAAGCAAAAATGTATATAAAAGGAAAAAAATGCTACTGGAAATGCACATTCAAAATTCATAATGGTAGTCACCTCTGGGAGGTTTTAGAATGGTGGGGTAATAGTCAATGGGATCATTACACTTATCAGTCATCTTTTAATACAAAGAGGATGTATTTATGCGTTACTTTTAATATTAATAAACCTGTACTATTAATATAAACAGGAAAATTTCTACAGTCAGGAAAACAAAGACTAAGGTAGGTGTAATCGATGTGTGCAAATGACAAAGGGATAGAGAGGAGAGATGAGTGATGTTTGTATGAGGAGGAGATACGGAATTTCCTTAAGCTTCAGAATACTGACAACTCGGGTACCACCTTAGTAGAGAGTGCTTGCAAGGCTTAGGCTGTGACAGGAAAAAAAAATGCCAGGGATACCAGGAGGTATGTGTTTGTGCTGATCTTAAATTCAGAGTGAGAGGAGGAAGGTCTGAAGGTCTTGCTTGGGACTGGAGGGGCCATATTAACAGAAGACAAGGAGAGGAGAGAACTTCAATTCCCCTTTCTTTCCATATCTGTTAAGGACAAAGAACTTCAGACTAGCAGGTAGAACAAATAGGAGCATAAAGGAATGGAAACCTGAGTATTTTACTGCTGGAGACAATCTGACCCAGAGAAATTATATTCCATAAGAGAATTCCAAGGGCAGCAATCTCCAAAATTTTTGTTTGAACACAACAAGCAAGAGAAAAACATGAGCACGCGCCCATATATGAGTTGTTAGTAATAGGCTGTGGAAATGCACTAGAGTATTTATATATTAACTTTAAAAAGTATACACACAATAGAAATCAAAATATAAGCAAGCAAAAAGTCAGAAATTCTAATATTTTCTCCCCACGTCTCCATGAATCATCAAACCTCCCAGCACCCTGGGGTGCTGTTGCAGGTAACTCACCATGGAGACCGTTGCTCTAGACTGAGGATTCCTGGGACATCCTTAACACACAGCAGGGCAGACAGCGGATCCTCAATTAAATTTTTTAATGAATGAATGAATGAGTTCAACAAATAGTTACTGAATACCAACAATGTGCCAGTGGTAGTTCTAGGTGCTGAGGGTTTAGCTGTGAATAACAGAGAGGAAAATCCCTGCCCCTCATGAAGTTTACATGTCAATAGAGAAGACAGGGAGTGTATAACTATAAATGCATATCAGGTGTATATTATATACAATGTATCATTTCTTGAAAGCTATGTAGAAAAAATATATATATAAGGGACTTAAACTATATCAAAAAAAACTATTGTCAGATGGTGTTGATCAATGGCTGGTGTCCATCTGTTAACTGTGGGATGGATGTCACATAGGGCCTCCAAGGCTGTGCGCTTGTTAGTGTCCTGCTCAACAAGAGTCAACAACTTGGATAAGAATACATATCATGTGCCTAGAAAATTCACATATGACACAAATTCAGAAAAATAATGATGAGAGAAGAGAAAGGGTATGTTAGCCCTGAAAGCAATTTGCTTGCCTAAAGTCACAGGGCTAATAAATGATACAATCAGACTGGAACCTAGGCTTTCTATATTCTCTACAACTCCATGTACCACCTGTAGAAAGGTTGACAATAATACTACTTAATAATAATAGTGTTTTAAAGAGTAAAAGAAAGAGTACACACAGCTACCACTATTGCCAATAGTATGAATTAAGGGATTCTTTAGAGATGAAAAGACTGTTAGAGAGGAACTAGTCCAAACACCGCATGTCACAATTAAGGAAACCAAGGCTTCAAGAGAGTAAATACCTTGCCCAAGGTCACACCACTCAGAGAGTGTCAGGTTGGAACTACTAACCCAGGCTCTTGACTCACTCATGATCCTTCTCTTGAAAAAAAAAAAAAAAAAAAAAAAAAATCCCTTTTCTTTTCACCCCTTTGTGTCTCAGAAAAGTCAGGATTAACTCAGAAGGCAATGTGTGTGTCTTACACTAAAAAGATAAAGAGAAATAATGGGAAAACTTCAGACATTCTGAAATCCTGCAAGGATTAAGTGTTCCTATGGTCTGAATGTGTCTCTCCAAAATTCACATGTTTAAACCTAAACTCCAAGGTGATGGTATTAGGAGGTGGGGCCTTTAGGGGTGATGAGGTCACGAGGGTGGAGCCCTCATGAATGGGGGATCAGTTCCTTTATAAAAGAGGACAGAGAAGCTCCCTTGCAGCTTCCACCATATGTGGACACAGTGAGAAGGTAGCTGCCTACAATCTGGAAGAGGGCCTTCATCAAAACCGTACCATGCCAGTACCCTAATCCCAGACTTCCAGACTTCAAACCTATGAGAGATAATTTCTGTTGTTCATAAACCATCCAGTATGTAGTATTTTGTTAGAGCAGTCCAAATGCACTAAGACAAACGTACTGGGGAGTACGGTTGCATGGGCCAAGGCATATTCAAGAGGGTTCCATGTCCTAGAGATTAGAAACAGAACGGATATTAAGTTTAGTTCAATGCACTCCAATGCTCATTGCAGCACTATTGACAATAGCCAGGACATGGGAGCAACCTAAATGCCCATCAACAGAGGAATAGATAAAGAAGATGTGGTCCATATCTTCAATGGAACATTACTCAGCCATAAAAAGGAACGAAACTGGGTCATTTGTAGAGACATGGATGGACCTAGAGACTGTCATACAGAGTGAAGTAAGAAAGAGAAAAATATCGTATATTAACGCATATATGTGGAATCTAAAAAAACTGGTATAGACGATCTTATTTACAAAGCAGAAATAGAGACACAGACGTAGAGAATAAATGTATGGATACCAAGGGGGAAAAGGGGGCTGGGGTGAATTGGGAGATTGGGATTGACATAAATACACTATTGATTCTATGTATAAAATAGATAACTAATGAGAGCCTACTGTATAGCACAGGGAACTCTACTCAATGCTCTGTGGTGACCTGAATGAGAAGGAACTCCAAAAAAGAGGGGATATATGTATACGTATAGCTGATTCACTTTGCTGTACAGTATAAACTAACAAAATATTGTAAAGTAACTAAATCCCAATAAAAAAAAAAGAAACAGAAAAAAAAATTTAGTTTAGACACTCAAGTATCAGGGCTTCAGCTTGAAGGTGGCTTCTCTGTAGTTACTTGCAAAATGACTAATAAATTTTGACCTTTCTGAGAAACACAGTATCAGTCTCCACACTGGGCTGCCACGTCCCTGGTCCACACATAAGGTTGATTTAACCGTCCTTGAGTAGCTTCTCTATACTTTTTCAGCTTATGATTACACAAAAACATGCTCTTGCTTTGTTGCTGGGTATTGGTACTTCTGAAAAAGTACCCCGAGAGGCTACTGCTTACAAGGCCCTCAGTGGAAAAGGGAAAGTGATCTGGTCAGTAGAACTTGGGTGGGGAACAAGGGTAAAAGAGGGTTAGATACAGGAGGAAATTAGATTTATCTTCACCACAGAGACAAATTCCTGGGGTGTCAAATGGCAGCTATTCTCCTTAGTATTTTGTTTATTCACAAAGCATTTCTGGAGTTTTGAATACAAGGTATGAAGAGATTTGAAACTGGGCAAATACAGAGATGATATCCTGTGAAAATACTTTGAACGCTGTGTCAGTTGGCCTTTGAACTCTTACTAATTGCTTAGCCAGGGAAACCAACATGATGGTGGTTAATTTGCCTTAAAAAAATTAGTACCCCCAAATGGATGGAAACATTTCAGAGTGACAGAAAAAGAAAAGAGGAGAAAGGGAGAGGAGAGAAGGAGAGAAGGGGAAAGGAAATCAGAAAGGAGGGGAGGAGGAAGGGAGAACAGGCAGAAAAGGGAGTGAAAGAGGAGGTGGGGGAGAGAAGATGGGGAGAAAAAGAAGAGTACCTGAAAGAGGTGGACGCATGAGGAGGAGAGAAGAGTTTGCATTCTCTGGGGCTATCCTGCCCTGCTCACAGCGTCTCTCTGTTGGTTGTCTCCCACCATCCCCAACCCTTGGGAAATATGCTTGACTGCTTTATTGTTATTATTATTGGTATAATTTATTTAAATAACACTGCTTTAAAAAATCTAATTGTAGAAGTAATATGTGTTCAGTTAAAGTATAATGAAAAGTATACCAAAATATATAAAGGAAAATTAAACACTTAGAAATAATCACCTTAACCTTTTGTTGTTGATCCTTTAGTGCTTTTTCTATGTTTGTGTAGGCATTCCTTTTCTTTAAATGACTTCTGCATCATAGCACTGACATAACGTAACAGAATATTGGAATGCACTGTTCTGCCAACTGTACAATAGTCTGTTTCCTTAACTAACATTCTGACCATGGGGTACTGTTAGGTCTGTACATGACACTGTACTGATTATCTCTGTAGGTAAATATCTGCATGTGAGATGCAATATTTTTGTTAACTGCCATTTTCTTTCCTGTCATAAATTGCCTCTTCCTGCTCTTGGTCCTTACATCTATATACATATTTTTTTTCATTCAGGTTTTTCATTTATAAGAGTGCTTAACTGTTCAGAATACCTACCCATTTCCTATACTGCATTTTTCATATATTTTTCAATTGGTCAATTTGGAACCTGCATTCTTTGTCTTGGGAATTAAAATCATGGTTGAGCAACAGAGGTCAGTATACTTTATAGAGGTTTGTTTTGTTTTGGAGAGAAGCCTGAAGCCTGCATTTTTCCATGCCTAGGAAAGAAGAGAGATGGGGAAAGGGGAAAAAGTGTGCATGTGTGTGTGTGCGTGCGTGCGTTCACACGTACCCCCAAGTCACCCTCCTTAGGGTGAAGATGTTGTGAGATGCCCAACTGAACAGACGGGAGAGCCCAGAACTCCTGGGGGAATCCCCACCTCCACAGCCACTAAGGCAAAAGTGTCACTGGGAAAAGGTATTCCCTTCTGAGTTCTTCATCCCAGGTCAGACTTTAAAATGTTCCTTTAAGAAGGACTTTATTAGGCGGAGAGGTCTTGCCCTGAATTAGCAGGTGGCACATTAATGGCACCTTAATGCCTAACGGGGATTATCTGACCATAGGCTCAGCACCAAAGAAAGAGATTCCTGAGGTGAAGAAGAAATAACAAAACGTAATCCAGAAATGGGCTTATTCACTGTCTTTTCTGGTCACCTCATTGGCTGAGCAATTAAATAATGCTATAAATAAATAAATTGTCAAATGCAGCAATTATTCCTTCAGAAGAATTCCAATGAATACATATATGAGATTATCAATATGGCAAATTTCCATTAGAATACCACGGTCATAACTGTTGCAGGCAGGACTGACTGAAGAGTCCTAAAATTAGCAAGCAAAACACACAGCCTCAAAATATCTCTCTCAACATATTTAATGATCATGGTGATTTTTTTTTTTTTTTTTTTTTTTTTTTTTTTTTTTTTTTTTTT
>NW_020837955.1:23619114-23666032 GCF_003676395.1 Aethalodelphis obliquidens
TTTTTTTTTTTTTTTTTTTTGGCGGTATGCGGGCCTCTCACTGCTGTGGCCTCTCCAGTTGCGGAGCACAGGCTCCGGACGTGCAGGCTCAGCGGCCACGGCTCACGGGCCCAGCCGCTCCGCGGCACGTGGGATCCTCCCGGACCGGGGCACGAACCCGTGTCCCCTGCATCAGCAGGCGGACTCCCAACCACTGCGTCACCAGGGAAGCCCCAGATCATGGTGATTTTGACATATATTCACACAGTTTTTAATACTCCTTCTACCAAGAGTTGGAGCTTGATTCTCCTTCCCTGGCATGGGAACTGGACTCAGGGACTTGCTTCCAACAAATAGAGGTTGGAGCAGAGAAAACAGTACCTCTGCAATGGAGAAACCTGGCAGATACCACCTCAATCAAGTGATCAAGGTTACCATCATCAGTAGTAGGACATATTGATATCTTGCACTCTTTGATGTGATGTCATGAGAAGGTCACACCATTTCTGTGATTTTCTTTCCAACCATATATAACACTGTAATCATGAAAAAATATCAGACTAACCCAATCTGAGGAACATTCTACAAAACACCTGACTAGCACGCTTCAAAACTGTCCAGGTCATCAAAGACAAGGAAAGTGGGAGATTTCAGGAGACGAAAAAAGACATGACAAATAAATGCAATGTAGGATTCTTATTTGGATCCTACATGGGGAAAAAAAAAAAGGACATTAGTAGAAAACCTGGAGAGATCCAAATAAAGTCTCCAGTTTAACTGACACTATTCAATCAAGGTTAATTTCCCAGTTATGAATATCACACCACGGTCATGTAAGATGTTAGCATGAGGTAAGTTTATGGGAACTCTCTTATTCTTTGAAATTCTTCTGCAATTCTAAAATTATTTCAAAATAAAAAATTAGGGAGGGCTTCCCTGGTGGCGCAGTGGTTGAGAGTCCGCCTGCCGATGCAGGGGACACGGGTTCGTGTCCCGGTCTGGGAAGATCCCACGTGCCGCGGAGCGGCTGGGCCCGTGAGCCATGGCCGCTGAGCCTGCGCATCTGGAGCCTGTGCTCCGCAACGGGAGAGGCCACAACAGTGAGAGGCCCGCGTACTGCAAAAAAAAAAAAAAAAAAAAAAAAAATTAGGGAGAGAAAACTACCCACATCTCACAAGGATAGACTCTATTATAGCAAAGCTACTAGAAGCTGGAACACAATCTGTTGTAACTAAATCATTGTTATCACAAGGAGTGGATTGGTCCTGTTGTCATTTCATCCTGTAAAGCAGGTAAAATAACTGTTTCATTTCCACTGTCAAGAGTGTATGATTCATAGATTTCAACAATCACAAAAGATGAAGTTATTTGATTTTTTAAAGAAATGTTAAGATCAGAGAAATGGCTCTCATTACTGGGATGTTTTTACTCTCCATTTGTTTAGAAATAGGAAACAGTGTGGAGAGCCAGAGTCTACTGATTCTAGGGCTGCCCTGGTTACCATGGGAAAAGCCTGATTTCAGCTGACAACATAAATATGTTGGGCCCAGGAGCTGTTGAAATTTGAGGTCAGATGTGAGATTTGGCTGTACACTGTGGCTGTTTCAGATTCCTCTCAAGCATCTCGTTTTCCTTGGCTATTGAATTACTCAGGAAGGCTAACTGCTCATAGGAGGCACATGGAAGAGCTAGTTTGTTCTCTGGGTTGGGGTTGGTGATGCACAAGCTATCCCAGGCACATAAATATTCTAACAAGTTTCATCTTGTCACAACAGAGTCATAAAGTTGCTCTGCTCAGCACATGATAATGGCTTTGAAATTCAATTACTGGTGGCATTTGTCTTCTGGGATTTATCTGCCTTAAACTTCAACACTTGTGTAAAAACCTTTACCATAAATCTCATAAATGCTGCAGCAAATTCCATTCCCCCCACCCCACCCCAGGGCACATCTTGCCATGCCTGTGAAAACCTTGACAGCTTTCTCTAAATTATAGAATTGCTCTGCTTAGAGGTGTTCATGTTTTAAGTGCCAGAGAGCCAACAATGAAAAAAACAGTGGGACTAGTGTATTTCCTCTAGTTATTGTCTTCAGAGGAAGACAGATCCTGACAGACAGACAAAATTCCATTCTTAATCCAAAGGGCTGTTTTCAGCCACTTACTTAGAATTTTGTAGAAGGGATTCCTGCAAGTCAGAAGCCAGATATGACGAACCCTAAGTTTTTTAAGAATCCTGAGATTCTGATGCATAAACACATAAGGGCTAGTCATCTGCAAGGATTCAGCATCTTACTGTTGCTTTTAAGATCTTCCTCAGCCGACTCTGCATTTCATTCCTACCCAGTCAAATGATCCAGGTTCTGGGTCTCCACTACCCTCCTGTGTAGAATTCACCATTCCATATCTCATTAGTTATCTATTTAGACAACCCTATCTAACCTTTGGTTTGAAAAATAAATATCTATGGTTGTCTCATCTCCAGTATCCACTCCTCACCTTTCAATCATTCAACAAATATTTATTGTGCACCCATCTCATCAATTCCAAAACGCTATTTTTTTTTTTTTTAATTTTAACATCTCTTAAATTAGTAGGTGTCTTTTTTTTTTTTTTTTTTGCAGTACGTGGGCCTCTCACTGCTGTGGCCTCTCCCGTTGCGGAGCACAGGCTCCGGACACACAGGCTCAGCGGCCATCGCTCAGGGGCCCAGCCACTCCGCAGCATGTGGGATCTTCCCAGACCGGGGCATGAACCCGTGCCCCCTGCATCAGCAGGCGGACTCTCAACCACTGCACCACCAGGGAAGCCCACACTCATTTTTATTTTTTTAATTTTAACATCTCTTAAATTAGTAGGTGTCTTAAAATCATTGAAATGATAAAGTTTAATAGGTAGAATTATTTTGACACATACACAAAATAAGGGTGCATCCTCATTTAATGAAATTTTAGATTTGAAGCTACACGGTGTATACCAGGTACCGTTCTGGGCACTCTACTATCCTAGATTTTTTTTTTTTTTCCTGCACGCGGGCCTCTCACTGTTGTGGCCTCTCCCGTTGCGGAGCACCGGCTCCGGATGCGCAGGCTCAGCAGCCATGGCTCAGGGGCCCAGCCGCTCCGCGGCATGTGGGATCTTCCCATACCGGGGCACGAACCCGCGTCCCCTGCATCGGCAGGCGGACTCTCAACCACTGCGCCACCAGGGAAGCCCTATCCTAGATTTTGGGTCAATTTCTTCTCTTCTTTGGCCTATTAACAGAAAAATTCCTTTCCTTAGGAGCCATTCCTTAGAGACCCATCCTCATCTAATTTAATATAAATATATTTGTGTGCGTGTGTGTGTGTGTGTGTAAATCTTTTCCTTTCTTTTTCCTCTTTCCCATTCCTCTGTTTTGACATAAAATGTGTTAAGGTGGCTGAGCTTACATGTTGGTATTTCACTTATGGAATACAGAAAGGGAAAGTATGACTCCCTAGAAGAAGAGTATCACCCAAGGATATTCCCGACACGGGCGATTGTTTTTTCATCTTTTTAGGGAGATATTTATCATGTTTTAAGTTGTATGGGGGGTTCTCTCATGCTAGGTAGATGCATAATTTTGTTTTTGTTTTCATTCGGAAGTCATACATGATTTAAAATGATGTGCACAGGTGCCAAGTTTGCAAGGGGTGGACTCTGGTGATTTTGCACTGGATCAACCTGGCGAAGATGCGACTGTGTTTTCCAGAGTCTCTGTATGGTTTCCAGTTATAATGCACTGAAAGGAAATATGTGTGACATCTGCAAGGCAGGAGGGAAGTAGTGGCTATTTCACTCTGAAGGTCCCTTTGGCTAGAGGTGGTGGGAGGCACTGCAGAAGGACTGGTAGTTTCTATCTAGTTTGTCCTTGCTCTTCCCTTCACAATTACAAGTCCAGCTTTTCTCCCAAACTTCCAGTCTTATGACCTTAGGCGTCAAGCCAAATGCTTGGCTGCAAACTCAGAGGGGCAGCTATGCAGGGGCAATATCCTTCCACAGACTTCTCTAGGGGCTCCCTTTGCAACCCCACCTCAGCAGCTGAAGGCCCCCTTGAGGGCAGGGGCTGTTTCCTCTATCTTTATGGCCAGGAGTTAGTTCTGAAAATGCCTCAACTGATGTAAATTAAATGAATTGTATGATAGGAGTTTTCACCTATCTGAGAAGTTACAAAATAAAACAGTAAGCTGATTTTCTATCCATTGTTCTTAATTCTGGGGCAACAAAAACAAAACTCATACACACATTAAAAATGCTCACTGGAAATATAAATTATTAAATCAATATCAGAGTGAGATGGCCACATTGCAGAAACTCATTAATACCCACCTTGTCCTATCCCTCTTTTAAGTAATAGTTTATATTTATTCACCATGTATTATGTGTTTAGAGTGTAACCTGGAATCTCATTTTCATCCTAACAACAGGTATATGAGGAAGACACTATTATGATGACTATGATACAAATGAAGACACGGTAACTAAATAGCTCATCGTCACACCCCTTGAAAACAGGATTCTGTTGATACCACAAGCATTCTGACTCCAGATCCCTCACTCTGAAATACCAAACAGCATCTCTCATTGGATAAATGGAACACACAAAGGTGGAGAATGATTAACTGAGCAAAAGGGAAACCACAGACACAGACACTGGACACACCCACAGGGTCTTGAACTCGAAGGCTAAATGAAGTCTGATCACTAGGGCATAAATCAAATTTTTTAAATATTAGTATAAATTAGGAAGCCATAATTATGAGGATTTCCCCCTCTTTCACTCTTTCACTGCCGTCTCTTGTACTCTGCCATCATAAGAGTTCTTAGTGGAAATCTAGAGAAATGACTGAATCTCAGTTGCTCAGAGATAGAGGAATTACAGTCCATGGAGCCAAGAAGTCATCAAGGAGGACAGGAATCAATAATGGCCATTAGTGAATGAAGGTCACGAGAAAAGTGATGGGCTCACGGTGTAGCAGGGGAAATTTAACTTAATTTGTAGGGAAAACTTGCTAATCACAGGAAGAGATTTAAGAAGTGGAGGAAGGTGCAAGTGGATAGGGAAATAGCACTCAAGTGGAGCTCATTAACAGGAAAAAAAAAAAAAAGATAAAACACCAGTCCTCTCGAGGATAATGAAAATCCTCTTATCCAGCACGCCTAGTATAGGTGCCAGAAATGCCCCATTGGAGCTCTTGGTATGTGATCTCAGGAATGATTTCCTGCTACTTCTCTCTGCTCCTTACCCAAGCCACGCACATGGTTCAGCTCAGAGTCTCAGAACCAGAAGAGACTTCCAGAGAAGAGAGAATAAAGTCCATGCTCCAAAGGATGGAGGGTTCTGAGTTCCTCACCTGAATTCCATATTCTGAAGTGTGTAGAGGATCTGTCAATATTCTACGGCACAGCTCCCTGTGAGAGCAGTCTAGGAGGCAGCCACTCTGTTTTTGTTTAAATTCCTCTGCTAACATGGATCTCATGACTCCTTAGGACAGCCTGTCGAGTTAATAAGCAACCTACTGCATAGAAAACTGTTCCTTTTACTGATCTAGAATCCTCCCCACTTTTCAATATACACTTTGATGGCGTCAATGGCTTAGAAGTCTAACCTGTTCAGGCTGGAAGGAAAAACAGGTCATCTATTATGGTTCCCTGATCAAGTCCATTCAAGATGAGTTTCAACTGGAGGTTTATGTTTGTGCATATACAGATATATACGTGTACTTGATGAATTTCTGTGTGTGCGTGTGCACTACAGTTTCTGCTATTCCTTTTATTGTTGTACACAAGATAGAAATACGTTAATGACAGTCTTGGTCCTTAAGGAACTTATCCTCCATCAGGAGATGGAAATGAGGAAATAAAAAGATAGAGCACATACTAAGTGCTAAGTTACTTAATAATAATTATGATAATATGCCATTTTTGATTCTCAAAATAAGCCTTCGAATAAGGAAACTGAAGCTCGGGCAGGTGAAGGAGTTTCTCGAGATCACCCAGGTAGTAAGTAGAGAGTGAAGCTAAGGTTGGAAGCTTCATATGCTGGCTCTAAGCCTGTACTCTTTCAACCAATCCCACACGCACACCTGTAATACAACGCATGCTATGACACATTATGTTTTATTTATGACATAATCACATTGAAATTCAAAGGAAGAGATTCTTCTTGCCTAGAAAAACAAGAAGCAAGAACCAAAGAAGGCCACATGGTAGACGCAGCCATCAACGTAAGGCCATAAAGGTCTGATACTGTGATCCTAATAATGACAAATACCCTCATACATTATCTTTGCATTCAAAGACCAAAACTGTCCTGATACACAGTAGGTGCTAAAATTAATCACTGCAAAAACAAAAAAGGACAGTTTATCCCCAGGTAGGAGTTGTATAAAACCACAGAGATATAGACTGCTCCACAGACTAACCAGTGCTTAGACTTTTATCTGGCCTCCTGGAATTTAGCACAAAGAACTAGGAGCATGGCGGTTGGCTCAGAAAATATATATCTGAACCCAGGTTTGCAAGAACCTGGTTACATTCTTACTCTTTTTAATTTTATGTTGTAGGCAATGAGGAATGGGGCAAACACTCGATCAGGGAAATGCTTACACGATTCCTTTGGCAGTAGTTACGATATGAGGGGATGGATGGAGGGGCCTTTTCACTATTCCTAGTGGGGGGGATGCTGAACCAGTGTAATGCTAGGGAGGGTGGAAGAGGAGGTGGACAGATAAAACCTCCCTGAAGTAGAACCAATGGGACTTGGAAACCCAAAGATTTAAGAGTGAGTAAGAGGGCTTCCCTGGTGGCACAGTGGTTAAGAATCCGCCTGCCAATTCAGGGGACGCAGGTTCGAGCCCTGGTCCGGGAAGACCCCACATGCCACAGAGCAACTAAGCCTGTGCACCACAACTACTGAAGCCCACATGCCTAGAGCTCGTGCTCTGCAACAAGACAAGCCACTGCAATGAGAAGCCCGCACACCACAACGAAGAGTAGCCCCCGCTCACCACAACTAGAGAAAGCCAGCAAGCAGCAACAAAGACCCAACACAG
Organism: Aethalodelphis obliquidens; assembly: GCF_003676395.1. Taxonomy (NCBI): domain Eukaryota; kingdom Metazoa; phylum Chordata; class Mammalia; order Artiodactyla; family Delphinidae; genus Aethalodelphis; species Aethalodelphis obliquidens. The sequence goes on from NW_020837955.1 coordinate 23,626,168, forward strand.
CCAAAAATAAATAAATAAATTTATTAAAAAAAAAAAAAAGAGTGAGTAAGAGAACAGAGTTGAATATGACTCTAAGGCACTGAAGCTGGGATATAGGGAATACAGAAATACGGAAGCTCTAGAAAAAGTTGATTTTGAGTGGCGGGATGTTCCACTGCCAGCTCACATAAAATTGAAAGCGAGTGATGGTGTTTTTTAAGAAGTTCTCTGCAGAAAATGACTAGTTTCATAGATGTGGGTGAAGGATGAGGCAGAGTATCTTTAAAAAGTAGCCTTACACCTTATCTAATCCAATACTATCAAATACAGCATCACATTTTCTAGTTATTTTGCTGGCACAGAGTTTTACTTTATACATTACATTTTACATATATATGTATATGTACATATATATATTTGTTTTTTTTGTAACATCATTAGACTTCACCCCATTTCCAGTTTGCAAAACCTGAGAAAGGAAAAGTCGAGAGAATTCTCTTGTTACTGAATCCATTAAACCCATCTGGGGAAAGAGACAAGAGTCATCTCATGCCATATCCCCTCCAAGCCCCTTTGGTGTGAGTGGCTTAGAAGTCTTGAAGATGCTGTGTTGAATGCCAGCATATCTGAAGGAAGAAGAGGAAGGGTCATGGTGACCTGGTGAATATAAAACAAGCTATCAAACAACAAGGTAAATAAAATGCTGAAATTGGCTTGGCAGCAATATTCAACAAGGACTAGATGATGAGCAGTAGTGCCATGAATCAGCACAGAGAGAAACTTTTTTAAATCCCAGAGTGTTTTCTGACTATGGCCAGATATATTAACAAAAGTGTATGGATCTGCCTCTTATGCCTGAGGTTAGATGAGAGGACCTTGGGTAGGAAGTGATGACTTCATGTATAACTTTGCTGTACACCTGAAACCAACACAACACTGTAAATCAATTATACTTCAATAAAAAAACAAATGCCGGGCTTCCCTGGTGGCACAGTGGTTGAGAGTCTGCCTGCCGATGCAGGGGACATGGGTTCGTGCCCCGGTCCGGGAGGATCCCACATGCCGCGGAGCGGCTGGGCCCGTGAGCCATGGCCACTGAGCCTGAGCGTCCGGAGCCTGTGCTCCGCTAACGGGAGAGGCCACAACAGTGAGAGGCCCGCATACCAAAAAACAAACAAACAAACAAACAAACAAAAAACAAATGCCTTTGGAAACAAAAGGAAAGAAAGAAAAAAGAGCTGATGACTTCAATGAGCCTCTGGATCAAGTAGAGTCTAGAAAAAGTTAGACCTGATTTATCAGATCCATGAGCCAATACTGCTTTAAAATTTTTTTTTCTTAAAAGAGGTTGCATTTTTCTATCACAGGTCTTGACGGAGTTTTGATCAATAAATCATTTCACATCACTGATTTGAGGATTGTTTAAAACAACATATGCAAAGCACTCAGCACAGAGCTTGGCACACAGTAAGTGCTCAAGAAATGGGACTTGTTGCCAAAGATGTGCAATGGGAAGTCATTCATACTGACTGGCATTGAACAATGGGGATGAATGAGAATGTGGAAACTTGCTCAAACACACTGAGGATGGAGCTGGAAGTATCCCTATATCCCTCTGCTATATAATACAGCTGTCTTATGCCCCCTGAGGGATACCACTGAAACAAGATGGCATTCCAGAATAACAACAGGTTCATTGTCGAGCCGACTCTTAATTTTCCATGTGTGAATTTGTCACAGAAAACATGTTATCGCCATTCAGCTGTCCCTGTTTCCAGCCAGCCCCCTATACGTCAGAACGACATAATCAATAAGGTACATCTGAATGTATTTTTAATTAAGTGAAACAGTTCTAAGATTGCTTTGTCTTTTGCATAGATGAAGATCACTGAGTGGTTTCTAACGAAAACTGCCTTCCATTGCTTTGTCCTAAACTCGAATCAGATGCCAACAAACCACGTTCATCAACCTCTAACAGTAAACTTGGCTTCTGGCAAAAGCTTCACTTATTCAGGGCATTTGGCTAACATTGGTTCTCCATTTCTTGTTCTTCTTCAGTGTCAAATGCAGCACGTTGGCTCTTATCTATCCCACTGTTAAACTAACAGTTATTATGGGGGATACAGGTGGAAAATAAGTCTTGAGTTTTGAGCTGATCTTTACTATCGCAAGCAAGAGCCATGGACCCAGAGAGACCAAGTTTCAAAACCCGGCTGTATTACATTTTATGTTGGGTAAACTACATCACTTTTCTATTTCATCAAAACGAGAGTAAAAATCCCTACCTCACAGTCCTGTTATGAGGATCAAAGGGCACGATTTATCATGTGCCCAGACCACTGTATATAGTTAATTAACAAATACGAATCCCTTTTATGGAACAGTATCTTGCTGGCACTCAGTTCTCCCATCTGTATTTTTTCCGTAATGAAAATCTATCCGTCTATTTTATGATAACAGAACCTTTTTCTCTTTTTTTTCCTTTTTAGAAATCCTCTCTCCTCCAACCTTGAACCATGCAGTTTTACTGGGACTCAACACCATCTCTTATTTCAGTTATGTGTCTGACCTACAAGAGTAATGCAGACTACTGGGATTCAATCCCTGGAAACATGAGGCAAGAGGCAGACTGGTTTGATGGAGCTTCCAAACTGTTAGGTTGTAAGACCAAAGCTGATGATGTCCATCATTGCTATGTATGAATGGGGAAAGTGACCTGAGGATGAAGCCAGCATGGGGGAGAAACAAAACTAAGAGACGTAAAAAGTCAGCTACTGGGCTTCCCTGGTGGCGCAGTGGTTGAGAGTCCGCCTGCCGATGCAGGGGACACGGGTTCGTGCCCCGGTCCGGGAAGATCCCATGTGCCGCGGAGCGGCTGGGCCCGTGAGCCATGGCCGCTGAGCCTGCGCGTCCGGAGCCTGTGCTCCGCAACGGGAGAGGCCACAACAGTGAGAGGCCCGCGTACCACAAAAAAAAAAAAGTCAGCTACTATTAATAATACTACTATTAGCCAGTGGGAACTTAATACAACTCTTAGATGCCAGGCATATAACCAATTCACAAGAAACATCTCATTTGATTAAGTAGGTATTAATTATCTTCACTTTACAGGGGAAAAAAACTGAGGCACACAGAACTTAACTTCCCCATGACCCCCTTACTTAGTAAATGGCAAAGCTAGAACTCACATCTCAGTATCTCTGAGCCCCTTAACCTCCAGGCTGTACTGCCTCCCAGTATAATTGACTTCTGACATAGTAAAGAACAAGACTGCTATAGCAGTTAGTTGAATAAAAAGACATCTATTCTATTAAGGGCAATATTGTGCTCAAATATGTTTTATAAGATGCCCTAAACATGTAAATCAGTTTTGGAAGCAATTTAAACTCCTTGGAAGAAAGTTCATATGTATGTCAGTATGATAGTACTACCAACAACCACCGTGAATATAAGGATAAACTGTTAAACTCCATAACTGTTTCACAATTGCCATTGATTACTTCCAGGGGTGGCATTACTACTGCCACCCAAAATAAAGATATTTCTTAAGTGTACTAGGTGATGAGGAAAAGATATGAATTCACCTTCATTTTTCTCCATGGGAAATGCTATATTATTACCCAGGGTCACTCGTCAATTCAATTTAGCACTAGAAAATTTCCCCTTAGTCACCTCCACACTCCCACAGCCAGGCTTCAAGCAGAAATGATTAATGAGAGCTTCTTTCAATTAAGCTCACTGAATAATCCTAGATAGCCCTATAGTTCTTATGTAATTTGAAGCAACCGATTTCCAGGAGTCTAATAAATACTGCTTTGAAGGACACCTTTTCTGCCAGCCTTAGGAAGTTGCTCAGAGTCAGAAAATACAGACCATGTGGCCAGAGACCAAGAGATTTCATCAACAGTCAATGTGCACTGTGCAATTTACAAGGTCTCATGCTTTCTCTGGAAAAAACAACCTAGCTTAAAGAACCCAAGGAGGCCATTTGCCAAGCCCAGCTGGAGAGAGACACACACAGGCATGGCGGCCAAAAGAGCTTTGGATTTTCTCTGCTCATCTGCCTGAATGGGCTAGATTTCTAGGGCTCACAGCTGCAGCCCAGAAAAAACATTCCAAGAGGCCTAGGCAGTAGAGTCCACTAATTTAGTAGCTCATGGGCTTTGAAGCCATTCTGCCTGCATTTGAATCCTGGCTCTGCCGCTTTCTGGCTGTGTGACCTTGGCTAAATTACTTGACCTCTCCATGCCAAAAGTTCCCGATCTGTTAGGGATGATAATGCAACGCTTACTTCATAGACTCGTTCTGAGGATTAAATTGCTTAAGTTTGAATAACGCCTATCACAATATCAGAACTTGAATGGAGAGACTCCATTCCCAGAGGCAGAGAAGGGGTATCATTCATTTCACTCAACAGACAGATTAATTAGAATTTATATATGATCATGTGTATAGTTCTTATAAAGATAATGATATAACATTTGGTTACAAGGGCTTTGCTAATCAGGCTTACAGGTAGAAGGACCCCATTCCAAGAACGGATAAGAATGGGTTCAATTACTACCAGCCAAAGCAATGATGGATTTGTTCACCTCCCAAAGCTGTGTGTAAATAAGCCCTTCAGTGAGCTAGAAGATACTGTGTACCATGTACCGCTTAACATGGGAAATTCTCTCATCCGGTTTTTTTTTTTTTGGTTTTTTTGGTCAATGTTTTTCTTTGTTTCTATTGGTTGGAACAAACTTCTCTCCAGTCATTTGAGAACTGCAACTTTCTGCCTTCAATTGCTGGGTCCACATGCAGATATATTCAGTCACTTGAAAGCAGGACTTAAGGAATGATTGGTCCCTCATACCTTCTCACTGGCAAAGCATCAACTTCATTTCCAGGTTAAACCAGGGGAACCACATGAATTTAGTTTGGTCTTTTATTTATTTATTCTCTGAGGCCTTTCTATGAACATATAACACCCAGTAAAAGAGAAAAAAAATATGGACCTGCTTTCCAAAAAGTGACTTTATAATTTACAGGCAAAACACATGGAGATGCAAGGTATCTCATGAATAAGGGACAGAATGAGTAAGTGAGGAGGAGAAGAAATGCTGATCAGAGAAGGGAGACGCAGTGACAGTTACAACTGAATTCCTGGAGAAGGGCATCCAACTTAGATGCCAAAAACAAAGCTTCAGCCATTCCTGAGTGGGAGCAGCAGGGAAGAGGTGAATAAGTTCTGAGCAACAGAAACCCTATTTAGTTATCAATGTCTCTGTGATGCGGGAAGAGAAAGTATCTTTCCATATAGAAGTCTCTGTGTGTTGAGCCAGTTTGTTTGCAAATGACTTGTCTTTTACTTTTTCAGGCAGTTTCACTAGTGTTTTAAGAGATTTATCTGTTCTCTGGCTTTCAAATCCCACAGGGTCTTAGGGCAGTGTTTGAAAATAAGAAAGATAAAAATGCATTACTCTTAGAAGTGAGAGAATTGGAGTGGTGGGGGAAGCTATTAGGTACGTGGAAGTCCCAAGGCATGGTGAGAGGCAGTGTGATTTCAGGAGGAGTAAAGGGGAGACAACTTTTACTGTCCTAGCGGCAGGAAGCTCATTGGCTCCTAAAAGGTCATTGCGCCAATGATTCTCAATGATGTGAACAAGGGATATTTAAACTCTTGTCTGAGCTAGTTCTGCAGGGCACTGTTTATACTAGCAGAAGTCTGGAAACAACCTAGATGCCTTTTCCATAGGCAGATTAGATAAATTAGGATAAGGCAGAATCACGTCTTTCATAGGGTTTAGGTTGTAAATTCAAAAGGGATTGATAAGTAATGTCAACATTACACTAGAATACTTTGTACTTTGTTCTTATTTTGCTGGGATCCAGGCCCTTGGAAACTCTGAAGCTAAAAGGAACTTGTATTATCCCTTCTTTTCAATTGTAGTAACCCAGGGAGGGAGGCCACCTGTAATTTAACCAGGGGGATGGGCTCAGAAGGTAAAAAAAAAGAGAATATTACTTTCTTTCCCTCCTTCTTTTCTGTGTTGTTCAAGCCACCCAGTCTATGGTATTTTGTTATAGCAGTCAAAGCTGACTAAGAAAAAACAATTACTAATATTTATATTTACACGTATTTAGTAATTCAGAGAACATTTATGGAAGAAGAAGTAAAAACAATGGTTGCGTCCCATATGATGATGAGAATGTCTAGAAGACTTGAAAGCAGGAATGGGAAGAGGATCTGCTTTTAGACTAAATAAGATCTACTTATTTACACTGAAAACCTTTATATGAACATGCCGTATATGTGTATATCATGCTTTTAATAATAAAAGTCACTATTAAAATGTTCTTAAGTGTCTGTCTCAAAGTCTCATCAAAATATAACAAAACAACAGTTACAAACCCCCTGTTGTCCATTAATCTCAGTTATCTATGTTGGGTTTGTGAAGTGATTTATGACACTGCTTTAACATTCCCTTAAGATGTTTACCACCCCAATGTCACCTTCTGCCCTAGGGGATGTGTGCGTAACCCAATAAGAACAGAATTCACCTGAGAGTTCTGGGTGAGGAAAAGATTGCAATGCTCATTTTCACAGGTGATATCCTAAATGTGCTAGAAAATAGAGTGAGACTTACCAGTAGAACCTGTTCGGTATGACCCCTTCCTGGATAAGCTGCCACCTTCTCCCAAATTCAGCAGAACTGTATAACTGTGGACAACAGAAAGTATTCAACACCACGACTTTACGGTACACTGAATGCACAAACATCAGTTCACTGGATTATTATTATTAACAATAATAATATCTACCATTTATTTAGCACCCATTCTATGCCAGATGAGTGCCCTGCATATCAGTTCTACTCCCCACGTACATTCTGCAAGGCAGACATTAATATGCCCATTTTACAGTTGAGCAAACTGAAGCTCACAAAGATTAAGTGATTTGTTGGAAATCACATGCCACTAAATATTAGAGTGAACTGGGATTCATACCCCGTTTTGCCTGGTGAGCTGTACCGCTGGCCCCAGCATAGGCAGACTGTTGTCTGGAATACAAAGAAGTCCAAAATCTAGACCTGGCTCTCAGAAAGCCAACAGTATAGCCAAAACCTGACTGAAATAATGAGCATGCCACCAGTGATAAAGGAATGCAAAGGAAGGAGACTCAGAAGTCAATGAGGGATGCTTCCGAGATATGTGGGGAGTCAACTGGGATCTGAATGAATGGCAGAATTCAAACTGACAAAAATAGGACGGGCATTACTCACAAAGGGAACAACGTGGGTCAAAGGTGAGAAATGCAGGGACGGTATATGAATAAGCCTGGCTTATCTAAATAAATTTAGATGAAAATGTTGAGGGCAACTTGAAAAAGGCTTTGAAGGCCAAGTTAGGGAGACCAGAATAGATCCTGCAGGGAAGAGGAGCCAGTGTTGGTTTTTTAAAAAGGAAGCAGGCTCTAACAGCAGCTCACATGGACTAAGGTCTTACTATGATCCAAGTGCTTCTCCTGCATTCCCTCATTTAATCCGCACACCATCACTCCCAGTATTATGGCCATGTTACTGATGGTTATTGAAGATTTCAAGTCCAGTAGCTACACTGCTTCAGTGCTTTCCAAGGGCAACTGCAAGGAAACACTTCTCAAGAGACAGGGTCTAACCCTCCAAATACTCCTTCCCCTCCAAAGGTCTTTCTTCTCCTACATCTCGTTCTTCATTGCTGGCTTGCTCCGTACCCCTGCTCTTCTCCAGTAATTTTTAGAGCACCATGGAACCTTTTCTGCCTCTAGAAGTGTCCTCTGATGGCAGCCCAGAGATTCCTATTACTCTAGGTATTCTGGTTCCCATGGACGTTTGGCTGCTGATTCGAAAAGTATCATTTGGAACATCTCCTTCCTATGTGCCTGGTCTGTAACCCACTCACATCGCAGTCGTCCGCCACTGCATTTGCCAAATCCCACAGTGAATGGATGGTGAGTCACTCTGCACTGAGTACTATGACTTTCCTCCCTCTCCATCCCCAGCGCTCAGTGAAGGGTCAAATGAGTCACCAAGTGACTCACCAAGGCTGCAGATGTACCAGCCATGTCCAAGAAATAAGTCAGCTCAAGTGGGTACTTACTGACCCTTGGAAGAGCTTGCTACTACGACATTGTATCCACTGGATCAAAACACATCCTGAAATATTTGGCTACCAAAGTGAGCAGCTCACTTGGCCCCAACTACAGAGTATTTGGGCATCCGGCCAAGAAGAATCTGCGGCTTCTTCTTTCAAGTCTTATTATTTTTCTCTGCCCCATCATGCCTGAGGGAGAAAGGTTTCCTGGGTACATTTCATGCTTGATTCATTTTAAGAGCACCAAGGAGAAATGGGGAGACAGCTCCCCTCCTAGAGACGACAGAAGATAAGACAACATCCTCCCTCTTGATTCAGAACCCAAGCAGCCAGAAGGTGCACGTCCTGCTTCTTGTTTCCCAGCATGTCCTGAACACTTGCATTTTAATATTCAGACTTGGATTACAACAGCAAGCACTTGATCCGGAGTGTCTGATACTTCCTCTCCCCTTGCACCATCTTTTTTAATTGAAACCCAGAGCTGCACTGCTTTCTACAAGTTTAAAGGAAACAGAGATCACACCACTGTGTGTGTCTATATCTATTTATAAATGTATGTTAATACCTATATTTATATACAAAGATTTATGCAAATGTAAGAGAATCAGGGTGGTTTGAAATAATAATAATTCTCTGTGAAGGCTAGACTCGCCACATATATTCTGAAAATCATATATAAACTCTGAGCTCTCCTAAGGCTACACCAAGGGATTGCCATCTCTGCCTTTACACAGAATTCATCTCTGTGAGGAACTGTTGGGTTCCAGCATCTGTGTGTATATATTGTTTTTCTTCTATGTCTTTTTTAATTGATCCCCCTAGGCTTGGATTCAGAACCCGTGGACCAGTCAGGCATGTCCCATGATATTTGTTTTCATCCTCTTCGAGGGGATGCTTTGTTATTTGTGAGCGTCCAGAGGCCCCTCAAGCAGTGGGTACACCACACAATCCAATAAACCAAGCCTCTCTTACTAGCTCAGTGACATCTTTTATAGTTTCCTATCGCAAAAGGTACCCTTTAGTGTCAGTGGACTCACTTTCTCACCTTTCCATTCACACATGGGCACATGCCCCCTGCCATGCCTTCACTGGTGCTACCCACTCTGGCAGAGGTGGCTTCAAGACTTGCCTACCTCAATGCCAGTCTTCTTTTTCAGTCCAGATCAGAGGACATCTTTTCTATGAACCCTCTCCTACACACCGCGATTTCCCAGTGGCCTCATTTCCAAAGAATTACGGCACAAGGAATGCTATCAAACTGCAGCCCACGTATTTATATTTAACTTTCTCAGTGGCCTTTCATGAGAGCCTCTTATTAACGCAAGGCAGAAATTCCTTCCTGTCTAAAATCACTCTAAAATAGCTGAGATCACTCACTGCCTCTTTGATGAGATCACAAAGTTTTTAGGCGTCTGGAATCCCATCCTTCTGTGTCTATAGAGCGCCTAGCACATAGCAGATGATGCAGGTAGAAAAAAAAACTATTGACTTTACATCATGCAAATTACCTAGCAATGGATCTGCCTAGTAAAACACTCAGGTTTCCCAAAGGACAGACAAAGGTAATTTAGCAGAGGAATATGTTTTACTTCCATGGATCCATAGCTAGAGGTCTGTACCTAAAACCAACAAACAAAACTATAAATATCAGTACATTTGAAACTTGCAAAGACTTGCAGGCAGGGTCTTGAATATTCACCCCTAGACAGAGCTGCTCTATACACTTCACCTACTGTTTCAAACCTTTTCTCCCTAAGAAGTTAATTGTCCAGCCTGATGTTATACCAAGAAAAGAAGAAAACAACTCACAGCCATCCAAGATAATGGGCTAATTAAACCTGCAGAGTCTGGCAGCAAAGTTTTGCTCCACTAAAAACTGCGATCAAAGCCTTTTTTACCCAATGACTGTCTCAGCCACCAGTGGAAGGCTTTCCGTGTAGAACGAGTCAATGTCCTTTAATAAAATTCATAGTGTTGGCAGCACCTAAGTAAGATTTATTTCCCTCCCTGTCTGTCTCCAGCGCCAAGGTTTCTCAGTTCTGTCAGAACACAGAACTAAGAAATATCATTACTATCTGTCACATCAGAGAAGGCATCGGCCGCTTCCTCCAGCAGTGCCAAGCCTAGAGAACGAGTGAGGTAGAAAGATCGGGGGAGGAAGAGAATATTTCTACTAGTTTTAGGAGAGCGCTGCTCATCTACTAACCCTCTGTCATGAACCCACAAAGGCCATTCTTGGAGGGGTTTAGTTTCGTTTTGTTTTCCTAACACTGGTACAAAATATTGGGAAAAAACAGAGTAGACATTTTAGAAAAGGAGGGGGGAAGGATTCTGGTTAACTAAGAATGCAGGGCAGACAATCCTTCCCGTTTAGAATCACTCTAAACTAGCTGAGACTTCCCCATCTCAGTAGATACAACTTAATGGGCACAAACCCATTGTTCATCTATGCTCAAGACCTATTAGCAGCCTCAGGGCCCAACCCTCTACTTCCTAATTATGCTAGTCTGGGGCTGTCAACACTTCTTGCCATGCTCCTCCTCTGAAGATTTAGCCCATCCTTCCTCCCTTCCTCCCTCCCTTTCTTCTTTCCTTCCTTCCTTTCTTCCTTCCTTCTCCTATTTTTTTTTTTTTGACATCACTTACATTGACTTGTTTTCTTGCCATCTGCCTTTGTCTGCTATAAGAAGAGTGCAGATAAAAATACAGTTAATTGCAAAGGATCCAATTTCAAGGGTTGGTTTTATTAGGAGCTTTTAACCAATTGTACAATCATCTCTGTTGTCATGCTCCAGAGGCCTGCAGGGCTGCAGGTTGGCTGAGGGGCACAGGTTCCAAGGGAGAATAAAGAGAGAGGCCACAGGAGGACAAATAGCTTGGAGGTGGGCAAAAGTGAGATTCATTGACTTTGCTCAGGATACCTAAACTATAGCAGATTAAGATGGGCTGAAAGAAGTGGGGTATGAGAGCAGCTGTTTCCAACTTTCATTTTCCATCTTCTTACCATTCACATTTTGGTTGAATCCCTAGCAGAGTGGCATCTTTCTTTGAATAGAAATTCCACTTCCTTGTGTTAATGCAAAAGCTTGCAAGCACCACTGTCTCCAAAAAGTCTTCTCAACAGTTCTAGATCAGATCAGTGCAGCCCCTCATTTTAGATTGTTAGATAGGTACACATTAGGAATTTTCTTTTGCAGCTAGGAAATTGGTGCAAGGACACCATTTGGTAGAAGGTAAGAGTGACAGCATGTTTCAGTCTTTGGTTGATGGGATTGGATGCTTTCACCACAAAGGTCCCCACGGTGACTTTCCCATCAGGAGGCAGGTCCCTAGGTCTCCCCCACGTGGGCTCCTGCAAAGTTTCCTTGTTGGAGGAACACTTCTTGCAGTTGGTTCTTTTCAAGGTTGCCTGCTCCCTCCCCTTTCCTTCTCTGCCCTTAACATTTTAGAGGCGGGAGGCTTGCAAACTGCCCTTCCTGAAAAGGCTGACAGAAAACCCTGCCAGTTCTATTTGATTTGCTTCATCCTAATATCGCCCTGCGGATGGCCTGGGTGCAAAGCACTCTTCCACCTCATGCCTCTCCAGTTCTCACTGCTGTTACTGCATTCTTTAGCAAGAAAGAGATGGGACCTTGAGGACTTCAAATACATTTCTAATGCCAGCCCCCAAGGCATTGCAAATATCAAGCCCTTCCTCCCCCAGCCTCAATAGGAAGAAAATCAGTCCAGAGAAATCCATGGTCTTCAGAGATGAGCTCTGCTGCTCTAGTTGCACAGCACAGGAAGCCAGCACCCACTCTTAGGGGAAATCACATTATAAAGGACCTAAAACTCCACCCAGCACTGACACAAGCCTTCTCCTTGGCCGGTGGGTACAGGGAGAGATAGAGAACCATGATGACCCATCCCAGACCAGCTCCCCCAAACCCCGAGAGATGTAAGTTCCCCAGAGAAAAAGCTAGCTTCTCAGGGGATATCACACACAAAGTATCGTAAGTGTTGTTATATTTTGTCCAGAGTGTTATGGTGGCTTATGTAAGACAGGAAGAAGCTGGGGATCTGCCAAAGCTTTCAAGGTGGGACTAGGAATACAGTAAAAAGTTCTTAATTTGAAGATGTGAGAAAAGAGTGTTCCAGGGCAAGTGGGTCAGTCTGAGCAGATAAACAGAGCAGCCAAGATTAGGGCGGTATCTTTGTTCTTCTTTTGTCAACTTCAAGAGACCCAGTTTGGTGGAGGTGCGTAAAGGGAAGTGAAGTGGGAGTAGAGGCTACAAACATGGCCTGGGAGCAGACTGGATGAATGCAATCCTACCATAACTTGCGGGGAGCTAATGAGGACTGTTCCCAAAGGTCAAAATACAAGGGCACCAAGGCTGAGCGCTCAGGCTTTGCTGATGAAAAGAGAGCAGGAATGATGACATGTCACCGGCTCCATCAATCTCTCTGAAGGCTGGATTTATCAAATCTGTCACTGGCCATTCCCCAGCTGTCACCGAAGTCTGTCACATACCCCATAGTTGTGTTTGGCACTTTGAGGCAGGCTTGGGGGATTCGACATATGGAACTGGGGCTGGCTGGGCCACAAGGGTCAATATGTGGCCGTGGACCAGTTCAGTTCACGGACTCTTCCTGTGCTCCCACGTCTGGAGGTACTTAGGGAAATTTCAAATGGACTCTCAGCCTTAAAGCTCCTATAATATAGATATGGAAATAAATGGAAGATAAGTAAAATAATTAGAAGCTAGTAAGGATCTGTATCACAGATCCCCAATATCAAGACACTGATGGGAAAAAATGAATAGCCCTCAATAACCATGTAATCATCCCATTATTTAAATGAATATATGATGAAGCTCAGCAGGTTTTGAGAGACAAAAATAAGCAGGAGGAGAAAACTGTCACTTGGGACATAACTGGAAGTGTGCCTCTGTTAAGATGGATCCATTAGCCGTGTGAAGATGGAACAGAGGAGAGAGATCAGTTAGAAGGTGACTGTATCAGGGCAGGGAAGAGATGGATTGCCTGGGTGAGTCAGGGCCCCTGGGTGTGGGAAGGAGGAAAGGCAATAACAACAACAATAACAACAACAATAATAAACAAAATTTTAAAAGGAAAAAAATCTGACTAGAAGTAGAGCGTAAGAGAGGGTCACTTTTTTTTTAATTGAAATATAGTTGATTTACAATGCTGTGTTAGTTTCAGGTGTACAGCAAAGTGATTCAGCTATATATATATATATATATGTGAATGTGTATCTATATATACTCTTTTTCAGATTCTTTTCTATTATAGGTTATTGCAAGATGCTGAATACAGTTCCCTGTGCTATATACACACAGGGAACTATAAATTTTGTCTTAAATTTGAATGATGGGCTTTAGATGCTTTTCTGGAATATCCAGATATTTAATCTAATCATTCCAAGGACTACTGATTTATTTTTTTTTTATTTATTTTTGCTTTTTAATTAACTTATTATTGAAGTATAGTTGATTTACAATGTTGTGTTAGTTTTTGGTGTACAGCAAAGTGGTTCAGTTATATATATGCATATATATATTCTTTTTCATATACATATTCTTTTTACATATATGTATTCCTTTTCATATTCTTTTCCATTATAGGTTATTACAAGACATTGAATATAGTTCCCTGTGATGTATAGTAGGACCTTGTTGCTTATCAATTTTATATATATAGTAGTGTGTATCTGTTAATCCCAAACTCCTAATTTATCCTTCCCCCCACTCCCCTTTTCCCCTTTGGTAACCATAAGTTTGTTTTCTATGTCTGTTTGTTTCTGTTTTGTAAATAACTTCATTTGTATCATTTTTTAGATTCCACATATAAGTAATATCATATGATATTTGTCTTTCTCGGTCAGACTTACTTCTCTTAGTATGATAACCTCTAGGTCCACCCATGTTGCTGCAAATGACATTATTTCATTCTTTCTCATGGCTGAGTAATAAATAGTCCATTGTGTGTGCATGTGTGTGTATACCACATCTTCTTCATCCATTCGTCAATGGACATTTAGGTTGCTTCCATGTCTTGGCTGTCGTAAATAGTGCTGCTATGAACACTGGGGCACATTTATCTTTTTGAATGAGAGTTTTCATCTTTTCTGGATAAATGCTCAGGAGTGGGATTGCTGGATCATATGGTAGCTCTATTTTTAGTTTTTTAATGAATCTCCAGACTGTTTTCCATAGTGACTGCACCAGCTTACAGAGAGGGTCACTTCTGAAAGCTCCAGTCATTTTACCTGGGCAGGGTGAGATTCTACATACAGACCCCTGGGGCCAGAGCTGGTGCAAGGCTGGAAGAGATGAGCAGGGGTCACAGTGTTTCAGTCACAAGCTGGTCTGAGGGTTCACAAGGGACTGCTGTCTGCCTGGGAAGCAGCCAGGGGCAATGACCCTCTGACTTGCCGGTGCCTCCCTCTCCCTTCCTCTGCTGTGTGATCTTCAAACAACAGTTTTCTCTCTGCTGTGAAACTCAGCTCTTGAAATGTGTACTAGTGCATCTGTCAGAGGGAACAGGTCTCACGGTAGGTTGGAGAGTGGAAAGATGGTTACATAAAAATAGAAAAAAAAATTGGCAATTAAAGAAAAGGAAAAAAAGAAAAGGATCGCAATGGCTTTTGTAGGGAGGCAAGCGTTTTGGTGCAGCGAGGACTGAGTGAAGAGGGTCAAACCTGGATAAGACTCCTGGCTCTACCAACCACCTTGGGACTTTTCTTAACCTTTCAGAGCCTCAGATTCCCCCAATTCTAACTGGCATAATGATACATCTGATGTTTCATGTAAGAATAGAGTTGAGGTATCAGTGTGAAAAGTCTGGCATAAAGCTTCCCACAGAGTAAAAGGTCAATACTAGCTCTCACACTCTCCCCTTTCTGCTGATTATTGCCTCTAGCCCGAGCTGTCCACAGGCCCTGAGGAAAGGAGGAATGGCAAGGAGAAGAACTTGTTATTGCTTTTTTCCTCCTGACTTTCAGGAAGCCAAGGAAGGACCCTAAACAATGCATCCACGTACCCAGCCTCTGAGGTTGGATACTGCTTAGCATGGCCTTTCCTGGAGTAGCTGAGGCTGTTCGGCTTTGGATCACAAGTCTTCTTCTTCTGGGACATTTTCTCATCATGACTATACTTAGATCAGCCAGGCAGGCATTGGAGTTAAGCAAGTCAAGAGAGTGAGAGCCTTTCAGATCAGAATTTGTGACTCTATCTCATAGAATTTTTTCTTAACATCTTTATTGGAGTATAATTGCTTTACAGTGTTGCGTTAGTTTCTACTGTATAACAAAGTGAATCAGCTATATGCATACGTATATCCCCATATCCCTTCCCTCTTGCGGCTTCCTCCCACCCTCCTTATCCCACCCCTCTAGGTGGTCACAAAGCACCAAGCTAATCTCCCTGTGCCATGCAGCTGCTTCCCACTAGCTAGCTATTTTACATTTGCTAGTGTATATACGTCAATGCTACTCTCTCCCTTTGTCCCAGCTTACCCTTGCCCCTCCCCATGTCCTCAAGTCCATTCTCTACATCTGTGCCTTTATTCCTGTCCTGCCCCAAGGTTCATTTAGAACCAATTTTTCTTTTTAGATTCCATATATATTTGTTAGCATATGGTATTTGTTTTTCTCTTTCTGACTTACTTCGCTCTGTATGACAGATTCTAGGTCCATCCAATTCACTACAAATAACTCAATTTCATTTCTTTTTATGGCTGAGTAACATTCCATTGTATATATGTGCCACATCTTTATCCATTCATCTGTCAGTGGACACTTAGGTTGCTTCCATGTCCTGGCTACTGTAAATAGTGCTGCAATGAACATTGTGGTACATGATTCTTTTTGAATTACAATTTTCTCAGGGTTTATGCCCAGTAGTGGGATTGCTCGGTCGTATGGTAGTTCTATTTTTAGTTTTTTAAGGAACTTCCATACTGTTCTCTATAGTGGCTGCATCAATTTACATTCCCACCAACAGTGCAAAAGGGTTCCCTTTTCTCCACACCCTCTCCAGCATTTATTGTTTGTAGATTTTTTGATGATGGCCATTCTGACTGGTGTGAAGTGACACATCATAGTAGTTTTGATTTGCATCTTTCTAATGATTAGTGATGTTGAGCATCTTTTCATGTGTTTGTTGGCAATCTGTATATCTTCTTTGGAGAAACGACTATTTAGGTCTTCTGCCTATTTTTGGATTGGGTTGTTTTTTTTTTTTTTTTTGGTATGGAGCTGCATGACAGGCTAGTATATTTTGGAGATTAATCATTTGTCAGTTGCTTCATTTGCAAATATTTTCTCCCATTCTGAGGGTTGTCTTTTCGTCTTGTTTATGGTTTCCTTTGCTGTGCAAAAGCTTTGAAGTTTCATTAGGTCCCATTTGTTTATTTTTGTTTTTATTTCCATTTCTCTAGGAGATGGGTCAAAAAGGATCTTGCTGTGATTTATGCCATAGAGTGTTCTGGCTAGGTTTTCCTTTAAGAGTTTGATAGTGTCTGGCCTTACATTTAGGTCTTTAATCCATTTTGGGTTTATTTTTGTGTATGGTTTTAGGAAGTGGTCTAATTTCATTCTTTTACATGTAGCTATCTAGTTTTCCCAGCACCACTTATTGAAGAGGCTGTCTTTTCTCCATTGTATACTCTCGTCTCCTTTATCAAAGATAAGGTGACCATATTGTGCGTGGGTTTATCTCTGGTCTTTCTATCCTGTTCCATTGATCCATATTTCTGTTCTGCTGCCAGAACCACACTGTCTTGATTACTGCAGCTTTGTAGTATAGTCTGAAGTCCAGGAGCCTGATTCCTCCAGCTCTGTTTTTCTTTCTCGAGATTGTTTTTGCTATTCAGGGTCTTTTGTGTTTCCATACAAATTGTGCAACTTTTTGTTTTAGTTCTGGGAAAAATGCCATTGGTAGTTTGATAGGAATTGCATTGAATCTGTAGATCGCTCTGAGTAGTATAGTAATTTTCACAATGTTGATTCTTCCAATCCAAGAACATGGAACATCTCTCCATCTGTTTCTGTCATCTTTAATTTCTTTCATCAGTGTCTTATAGTTTTCTGCATACAGGTCTTTTGTCTCCTTAGGTAGCTTTATTCCTAGGTATTTTATTCGTTTTATTGCAGTGGTAAACGGGAGTGTTTCCTTAATTTCTCTTTCAGAATTTTCATCATTAGTGTATAGGAATGCAAGAGATTTCTGTGCATTAATTTTGTATCCTGCTACTTTACCAAATTCATTGATTACCTCTAGTAGTTTTCTTTAGGATTCTCTATGTATAGTATCATGTCATCTGCAAACAGTGACAGCTTTACTTCTTTTCTGATTTGGATTCCTTTTATTTCTTTTTCTTCTCTGACTGCCATGGCTAAAACTTCCAAAACTATGTTGAATAATAGTGGTGAGAGTGGGCAACCTTGTCTTGTTCCTGATCTTAGTGGAAATGCTTTCAGTTTTTCACCATTGAGAATGATGTTGGCTGTGGGTTTGTCATATATGGCCTTTATTATATTGAGGTGATTTCCCTCTATGCCCACCTTCTGGAGAGTTTTTATCATAAATGGTGTTGAATTTTGTCAAAAGCTTTTTCTGCATCTATTGAGATTATCATATGTTTTTTATCCTTCAATTTGTTAATATGGAGTATCACGTTGATTGATTTGCATATACCGAAGAGTCCTTGCATCCTGGGATAAACTCCACTTGATCATGGTGTATGAACCTTTTAATGTGCTGTTGTATTCTGTTTGCTAGTATTTTGTTGAGAATTTTTGCATCTATGTTCATCAGTGATATGGGCCTGTAGTTTTTTTTGTGACATCTTTGTCTGGTTTTGGTATCAGGGTGATGGTGGCCTCATAGAATGAGTTTGGGAGTATTCCTCCCTCTGCTCTATTTTGGAAGAGTTTGAGAAGGAAAGGTGTTAGTTCTTCTCTAAATGTTTGGTAGAATTCACCTGTGAAGCCGCCTGGTCCTGGGCCTTTGTTTGTTGGAAGATTTTTAATCACAGTTTCAATTTCAGTGCTTGTGACTCGTCTGTTTATATTTTGTATTTCTTCCTGGTTCAGTCACGGAAGGTTGTGCTTTTCTAAGAATTTGTCCATTTCTTCCAGGTTGTCCATTTTATTGGCATACAGCTGCTTGTAGTAATCACTCATGATCCTTTGTTTTTCTGCAGTGTCAGTTGTTACTTCTCCTGTTTCATTTCTAATTCTGTTGATTTGAGTCTTCTCCCTTTTTTTTCTTGATAAGTCTGGCTAATGGTTTATCAATCTTGTTTATCTTCTCAAAGAACCAGCTTTTAGTTTTATTGATCTTTGCTATTATTGCTTTTGTTTCTTTTTCATTTATTTCTGATCTGATCTTTATGATTTCTTTCCTTCTGCTAACTTTGGGGTTTTTTTTTGTTCTTTCTCTAATTGCTTTATGTGTAAGGTTAGGTTGTTTATTTGAGATGTTTCTTGTTTCTTGAGGTAGGATTGTATTGCTATAAACTTGCCTCTTAGAACTGCTTTTGCTGCATCCCACAGGTTTTGGGTCATCGTGTTTTCATTGTCATTTGTTTCTAGGCATTTTTTGATTTCCTCTTTGATTTCTTCAGCGATCTCTTGGTTATTTAGTAGCATATTGTTTAGCCTCCATGTGTTTGTATTTTTTAGTTTTTTTCCTGTAACTGATATCTATTCTCATAGCGTTGTGGTCAGAAAAGATACTTGATATGATTTCAATTTCTTAAATATACCAAGGTTTGATTTGTGATCCAAGATATGATTTATCCTGGAGAATGTTCCATGAGCACTTGAGAAGAAAGTGTAATCTGTTTTTGGATGGAATGTCCTATAAATATCAATTATTTCCATCTTGTTTAATGTATCATTTAAAGCTTGTGTTTCCTTATTTATTTTCATTTTGGATGATCTGTCCACTGGTAAAAGTGGGGTATTAAAGTCCCCTGCTATGAATGTGTTACTGTTGATTTTCCCTTTTATGGCTGCTAGCATGTGCCTTATGTATTGAGGTGCACCTATGTTGGGGGCATAAATATTTACAATTGTTGTATCTTCTTCTTGGTTGATCCCTTAATCATTCTGTAGTGTCCTTCTTTGTCTCTTGTAATAGTCTTTATTTTAAAGTCTATTTTGTCTGATATGAGAATTGCTACTCCAGCTTTCTTTTGATTTCCATTTGCATGGAATATCTTTTTCCATCCCCTCACTTTCTGTCTGTTTGTGTCCGTAGGTCTGAAGTGGGTCTGCTGTAGACAGCATATATATGGGTCTTGTTTTTGTATCCATTCAGCCAGTCTATGTCTCTTGGGTGGAGCATTTAATCCATTTACATTTAAGGTAATTATCGATATGTATGTTCCTATTACCATTTTCTTAATTGTTTTGGATTTTTTATTGTGAGTCTTTTCCTTCTCCTGTATTTCCTGCCTAGAGAAGTTCCTTTAGCACTTGTTGTAAAGCTGGTTTGGTGGTGCTGAATTCTCTTAACTTTTGCTTTTCTGTAAAGGTTTTAATTTCTCTGTCGAATCTGAATGAGATCCTTGCTGGGTAGAATAATCTTGGTGTAGGTTTTTCCCTTTCATCACTTTCAATACATCTTGCCACTCCATTCTGGCTTGCACAGTGTCTGCTGAAAGATCAGCTGTTAACCTTACAGGGATTTCCTTGTATGTTGTTTGTTGCTTTTCCCTTGACACTTTAAATATTTTTTCTTTGTATTTAATTTTTGATAGTTTGATTAATATGTGTCTCGGCGTATTTCTCTTTGGGTTTATCCTGTTGGGACTCTCTGCGCTTCCTGGACTTGACTGACTATTTCCTTTCCCGTGTTAGGGAAGTTTTCGACTATAATCTCTTCAAATATTTTCTCAGACCCTTTCTTTTTTTCTTCTTCTTCTAGGATGCCTATAATTTGAATGTTGGTGCATTTAATGTTGTCCCAGAGGTCTCTGCGACTGTCCTCATCTCCTCTGGTTCTTTTTTCTTTATTCTGCTCCCTGGCAGTTATTTCCACCATTTTATCTTCCAGCTCACTTATCCCTTCTTCTACCTCAGTTATTCTGTTATTGATTCCTTGTAGAGTATTTTTAATTTCAGTCATTGTGTTGTTCATCACTGTTTGTTTGCTCTTTAGTTCTTCTAGATCCTTGTTAAATGTTTCTTGTATTTTCCCCATTGTTTCTGAGAGTTTTGATCACCCCTACTATCATTATTCTGAATTCTTTTTCAGGTACGTTGCCTATTTCATCTTCATTTATTTGGTCTTGTAGGTTTTTACCTTGCTCCTTCCTCTGCAACAAATTTTTTTGTCATTTCTTTTTTTTTTTTTTTCTGATGGTTGGTGCTGCTTTCCTGTCTTACTGGTTGTTTGGCCTGAGATGTCCAGCACTGGAGTTTGTAGGCAGTTGGATAGAGCTGGGTCTTGGTGATGAGATGAAGACCTCTGGGAGGCCTCACTCTGATTGATGTTCCCTGGTGTGTGAGGTTCTCTGTTAGTCCAGTGGTTTGGACTCAGAGCTCCCACTGCAGAAGCTTGGGCCCAACCTCCGCCCTGGGAACTAAGATCCCACAAGTCCTCAGGCTGAAACTTCTTTCCAGGGACTAAGTTGGAAAGGAAGGACTAATTTCTTTAATCAGGAGCACAGCAAGAGGGCAGGCATGCAGGCCCAAAAAACCATTCTTATCCACTCTGATTCTGATAGTATTATTCTGGTATATTAATCACCTGCTATTCATAGTCAGATTATACTTTGCAATCCAAAAATGTTAATACACTGACTGAACTCACCATTCTGGCAAGAATCCTTTATATCGATAAATACTGAATTGAGGCCTATGTTCTTCTTAACTATTTACCTGGAGTAGTGGGATATTAGTACTTGAACCATTCATTATGATTAAAATGTCCTTGTTGCTCATGAAGATTAGAGGACCCAACCCTTCGCTCTGTTCAGTGGCCACCAACTGGATCCTTAGTTTCACTTAACTTCTTGGAAAATGCATGTTGTTGTTCACAAAGAGAACAGGAGGGTGGTGAGGCAATGTATCACTTCTTTGGTAATAAGTGTTGACATGCAGCAAAAATCGATTGAACGGAACCGAGGTGGTGGCAGTAGCGATGGCTGGAGGGGGGACCCGGGTGGGAGCAGCAGGGGCGAGGGAACCCACTCCACCGGCTCGGGAACTAGGCTTTTCTCACTTGAAGGGAAAAGGAGGTGTGGAAAGGGGCCAAAGAGCAAGCGAGGATGGGTGTGGGAAAGGGAGGTGAGGAGGGTAATTCTCCCATCTGGAAGTCCTGGGAAAGCCCTCTCATAGTATTTTATATTAAGGGTCTAGCTCAGTAAAGGGACCTGGTCATTTTAGAAGGGTAGCTGACTTCTGGTTTCTCTTCCTCTTGGCAGCTATGAGATCCTGGCTGGGCCTCTGGATCTCTTGGAATACCTCATGTGCCATGTGTAATCTGAACTTACAATATCCTATTGTACTGAAGAGAGGAAGTTGGAAAAGATAACATTTAAAAAAAATTTTTAGTATGAAACCTACAGAGTCATAACTTCACAAAATATGTCTATTTACAAGGACAAGACTCCCTCCTTCTCAAACCACTCCCCTCCTTGGCAACACTGCTGGCAGCAGCCATGCTTGACAAGGCAGGATACATGAAAATGTTACCATTACTAGATTCTAAAGGGCCACACTCAGAGATAGTTTTTTTCTGGATATCCCTCGAGCTCAGTTAAGAAAGAGGTCCATGCCCTCTTAGGATGTCAAGTGTCCTTCAAACCTTCCCAGACTGGTGCCTGGATTAAGGAGGCATCTTAATCCATTTAGACAAGTGTCGGTGGGTAGAACAGATCAAAATAACTGGCTAAAAAATTGCACAAGCAAAAATGTAATTTACTTCAAAGTTTAAATAGCTACCAAAAAGCATAATTCTATCTGTCCAAACCTTAACCCCAATCACTCATTCAAAAATGTCCATTTCTCCTTATTCTTGTAGCTCATTTCGTTCAAATTTGGGAACAGGTAGATCAAACTGCTTCAGGTAGCAATTGAAAAATAATGATACAACCTGGTTAAACAAGTTAGCTAAAGTGAACACAGGCCTTCCTCGTTTGCATAAGATGGCATTTCAGCTGGAGAATTTGTTTTATAAACAAGCATTGGGGTTGACGTTCAGCAAGCTCCCTGGTTTCCATTCTAATTGCCAGTTTTGTACTTGAATACTTAAATTATTTACATATTCATGAGATTAGAAATCAGCTCTGACATTGGGAAATTTCAAGCACATGGAAATCTTGCCAAAGCATGGTATATACCGTTCCACATATTTCTTATGAATAACTGAGTGCCTTTTAATGTAGTGCCTTGGGAAACGTGATGGCATTAGGTAGGTATCAGCTTCCTAAGTGTTTGTGCTTGTGCAGAAATCATTTGAATATCCCCAGGGGGTTGAATTTGAAGGATCCATTTATCTTTTATTTCAATCTTGCCCTTTTGACATTAAGGGGATGCTAGGTCTACTCAAAAACAAACAGAGTTGCTGTAAAGGCAAATACTTTAATATGTAATGGCTTATTGTTATTATAATCAATAATATTTCTGAGTACCATATATTGGTTCTTGCTTGCTCTGTTCATTCTGGTTCAGTGGTACCTTTTAGTGATTGTCTAAGAGGATATTCAACATTGGCTAAATACGTATAACGTCACGTATGGGAAAGACACCGGATTACGGCTAAGGAAGCCTTGCGTCTAAACCTAGTTATGCCACACCTGGTGGCTCTCTCCTAGGTCTTTGAATAATACATTGGCTGGCATTCACGTGGTGCTAGCCATGTGCCAGGTTCTGTGTAGAGTGTTTTACATACATTATCACAGCATCCTCAAACAGTCCTGTGAGCCAGGTACTGTTATTGCTTCCACTTCACAGCTGGCGAAACTCTAAAAGTTAAATGACCTGCTGAAGGTCACATGGCCATTTGGAGGGCCTGACAGAGAGCTGATGTTCCTGCCTCACTTGCTGCGCTGTCTATTGCTGGTGAGAAACCAATGTGACTCAGTTTTGGAAAATGCTGACATCTCTTCCCTTATATCAAGCAGTCATTATTTCCCAGAGAATTCCTGGCATTCAAAGCTGTCATGATAAACAATGGCCATCTTTTAGTGCTCAGTCAGGAAAAGTAGGAAAGATTAAAAAGAAAGTTGTGTTCTTTTTTTCTTTTTTGTTAAAGAAATGTATATGAAACTGTTTAAGTAAAATTGCAGGACTGGTAGAAAGAAAGAAGGGAGAAAGCTAAAAGCAGTTCTTCTTATAAAAATTTACTTTTATGCAAGTTACTAAAATTCTATTGTATGCGCTCAAACACACTGGCAGTATAATTTTCCTTTTCTATCAATATATGATTTTAACTCAAACTCTGCCTTCATTTATACAGAGAATGCCGCTGTTAATATTTAGGGTTTCAATTATTTGTGAATAGGGTTTCCTTATGAAAACGTGCTTTCCTCCTTTAAAGCCATGTTTTGGTTTTAAGTGTATCTTACACATATTTACCAAAATACTGAAGGTGAGGTCACCGTGCAAGCCTTAGGATTTCTTATTTCTTTCATAAACTTTGATACTTTGGAATATAGAGGAGAACAGAGCTCCTACAAGCTCCCACATGGTATTACTTGGACTGCTGACTCATAGTGCTCCAGAACAAGTGAGACAACACAAACTCATGAATATTCTAGAACTGCCGCAAAATGAAGGGTGACCCACCAAACTGTCCTAAGGGTTTTGTCCTCCCTCCACAGAATTAATCACTCATTTGCATGCATTTTTTTTTTACTTCACAAAACAATGGAACTTTTCCTGAAATAAAACTGACAGGAAGATCCATGAACAGGAGAAAAACAAAGATAATGGGAAAGACAGAGAAATCAGCAAAAAGGTGATCTGGGTACTAAGACAAGGCAGCAGATGAGGTTGACTTGCCCTGCACGGCTTTCTGTTTTAAGTTTTTAAAATGTCATATCTCAAACAAAGCAGGATTACTTCTCTCGAAAAACTCTGAAAAGTCTGGTGACATTGAATGAGCCATCCTCGGTGGCAAGAACAGCAGGCTGGAGCTCACGAAGATCCCCCACCACACCCCACCCTCCTGAATGAACACCTCCTCTCCAGTTTCCCACAACCCAGACCCAGCCGCCGTGTTCAGTTAGTTGCTTGCTTATCTGTGTAGGAACCGAGTCCACGGTCTAGAAGGACTTGGGCACCCAGAGTGGGGAGAAAAAGCTCACTGTGGAGGACTGGAGAAACGTGGACCCTCCTGCTTATGGTCAGGGGCAGCAGGTACATCTGTAGGAGAGGCCTTGCCGCCTGGATAAGCCGAGCAAGGGTGTCTCTCCTCCCCAGCTGTGAGGCACTCTGAGTCCCAGGAGCGTTCACGTTGGCTTCACAACATTGCAGACTCGCCCCTATACAATTCGCTCCGCAGTGTAACCCCTAACAGAGAGGCCCCGAGCCCAGAGCCCCAGGATGGTCAGCAGAGCTGAGGTAGATGCTTATTCTTACACATTTCTCCTGTGTTTTCCTTTCAGTCACATCTGTGTTTTGTTTTCACTCATTTCCACTGTCTCCCAACACACCATGTTTAGTGACGTGTTTGAGACAGACTGAGAGATGCCACTGGAGGCAATGTTTCATAGCACAGTTTGTACACTAGTTTATTGCCAAATTAAAATAAAGATGTAATCTGGCACACTTGGCCTGCTGCTAAGCCTTCCTTGGGTGGTTTCCTGTACTGAGGCAACAATGTGGGGGGAAAACAAGGAAGGAAGCGGAAGCTCTGTACCTCTGTTCTCCTGGCTGCTTGGTTTCCAAATGCCAAGAAACAAAAGGAAGGAGCAGAATGTTTGGTTTGCCAACTGCTTAATTACAGAAATAACAAAACTAAATAATGGAGAGTGAGATGTTGGGGATCCTGGTATAAATGCTGTGGAATTCTTCACGGCATCCACAGTGATTCACTGCTGTTTTGTAAGAAGCTTAAAAGGTGTGACTGTACATAACAGGTATCCCTCTGCCCATTTGGCATGAAGTTTCCATAATGTCTATAATGCTTATTTTTCTGAAAATTCCAGGGCTTTCCAAAGGCACATCCTCACATAGACCCTTCAGAGGCCAAGGAGTCTATCGCCTGTGTCTATACCATGGAAGTCCCCCAACAGGGCTTTTAAAGAAGTCAAGCTACTTCTTTTAGAGCTTCAAAGGGAAAAAGGTCCCAAATCTCTTCAGTCATTCTAGTGGTGGCTGGAGAGTCGCATGCTCATTCAAAAAAATTTTACCTCTTGGCAATCACCTACATCTTTAATATCACAGGTAGATTTCTCTAAGAAAAAATAAGAAAAACGGCTAAAATATCAAAATAACCTAATCTTATGAATTTTGAGAGCATTTGGTCATACACATTTCTCCCTGATTAAAAGCATTTTTTTTTTTTTTTTTAATCTGGCTTCCTATGGAACGATGGCCAGTAAAACTCTGTCTTGGGCCAGAAAGCACAATCTGTTCAACCAAACTCTTTTGAGTCCCTTAAAATGCTCACATCAAAAAGCCTCTACTGAGAGTCCAGACACTCGAAATGAAACGCAGCTGGAGCAGAACGCCATGGACCACATGGGCTCTTTCCTGCAAGCCAGGGATCCAGACGTTGTCTTCAGGGCCCTCAGAGTCTCATTCACTAAAGGTGAGAGAAAGCAGTGGCGGGGAAATAAGGGAAAAGTAAAGGTGGCTATGTATTCAAAAGGGGAGTGTATGCCTCAAAAGACTGACAGCAAACAAGGGAAGAGAGGAGAGGAGGACAGTGCACAGGTGAGTGCTGACGGAGCTGCCACCTCAACGCAATAACTTCTAAGAGACGGTGCTGTCTACCTGAGGATTCTGTTCACCACAGGCTGGTTGAAAACAGCATCTGGCAAAGGGAATCCTAGCACCAAAGCTACCTACCATCTTTGCTGAGAGTTCTGCAACAGTAGCAACTGTCACAGACATATTGATGAACAACACTTACGTGAAAAAATAAGTGTTCCCGCTTCCAAAAGTCACTGGCCTGCCAACACTAGCACAGGGCCCTCCTTAGGGCCCACGGCTGCATCTCATCAGGGTTCAAAGCTCCGTGATTCGCGGGTGATTGCCAGCTATTATTTCCATACCACTGACCTGCCTGAGTGGCCACAGACCTTCTCCACTTGACTTCGGGCCAACACCACCAGCTAATGGCTCATTGGATGGCTGCAGCCCACTCCACTCCCCGCTACTGCCCCACTCCTCATGCTGTGATTCAAGCCCTGATACATGGAGCCCTTCCCCAACCCCTACTCATATTAGCAGGTGATCTATAATTCTTTTTCCCCAGGATGATTTCTCCTTCATTCTCTTCTGGAGAAACAGAGAGCTTAGCAGAAAGGCTGGCTTCTGCCCCTTTGCTCATCTCCCGATATCCCCATCCATTTAGTAGTGAACCCTACTAAATATCATATTCAAATTCCAATTGCTGAACTTAGACATGTGACACCAATGAGTGGTTTTCCCCTTTGGGAAAATTCACTAACGTCTAAGATTTTTGGCTTGTTAGCTACATACAGAGCAAAGACTGTTAAGGCTTCTTCTACCTCTAAAACGATAGAATTCATTTGGTCTATGGTCACAAAAGATACTTTTCGGTCCCGACCAAGCCTGCTGTGACACCATCCTAACTGGTCTTCTCGGTTTTGACCTCACAGCACCACAGTTCATTCTAATATTACTACCAGATTAATCTTTGTAATCTATAGCTCTGAACACATAATTCCACTGACCAAAATGTTCAAAAGGCTCCTAATTGGGAAAACAAAAATTATTTTGCCCAACAGTCAAAGTGGTCCAAAAAAAAATTAAGATTAGGTTCCAGGAGTACATGTATAATTAACTTGCCCAAATTTCAGTTTCAGCCAAATAGACACATTCACAATCCTGTTTACATGAGTTTTCTAACTTTACAAATTTATATTATTGTTTATGACCTCCCTCTAGGGCAAAACGCGCCCCCTCCAACCCCCACAGAAATACGACAGTCATTAAAGTCCAGGTGAAATCATTTTATAAGATCTCCACCTCCTAAACTTGGGCTGCCAATTTCATATAATCCATCCAGCTACTCTGACTGGGTATCTACCATGTGTGAATGAAGAATCTATCTGCCTTTTTAGTCCCTCTTAGACTACTGAACTCACATGCATTTATATTCTTTCCCTAGATGGAATGAATACTCCTCGATATAGTTATTTTATACCAACAGTGCATCATGCCGAGCACATAAACAGACATGGAGTCTAATATTTGTGGGGTTTTTTTTGTTCTTTTCAATCTCATTGGAAGTGCACCTGCAATTATAACTATCCACACAAACACATTTTAAGGCAAAGAAAGCCAACCCCAAGTACCAATTCCCATACATGGCTGAGTCGGAGCCACATGTCCCAACTCCTCCAGAGTTATCCACTCTGCCACAGTGCTCATGGCATCACTGTCTGAAGTACTGGCACATGAAGGGTTAAATTTTGGGGCATCTCCTCTGACACAACTGCAAAGGTGCATAGTTTTCATTTAGCCAGGTAAATCTGGCCCTCAGTGTGCCTCTGGCATCAGGGGGAAAATTAACCAACTGTCAAATAAAATACAAAAACCCAGTGGATTAAATGACTAATACTCTTGCGTCCTGAGCTGCTCAGCTTTGCCTCTGGTAACTGCACCATCCTGGACTAGATGCACTGTGGCTTGACTCCAGGAATGAAATTGTACATTCTGCTGAAAGGGGAGCCAGGCTGCTCGAGAGGAAAAAAATACTAATTGTAAGTCTTTCCTATTTTTAGGCTAATGTGCATTTTATTTGGCAGTAAGGGCAGGTGCGAATAAAACTCCAATCCTGAGAATTTTAATTTGCTTCCTCAAAAATGCTCATGTCAGTAGAGACCCTGAAAAGTTGTTTATACTATTCCCCTCCCTTCAGGAAGAACCCCATACGTCTATACCAGCTCAGACGGTTTTAACCCTAGAATATTCTCCTCACTCAGGAAAGTCTAGTAGTTCTTTAAATGTATGTAATTTGTAACATATAATTGCTCTGAGGGTAATTCTCAGGATGACCTCACTGAACCATGCATTTCACAAAGAGCATTCAAACATTTTACCTATTTCCCTTTTGCCTTTTATGGCTACAGCCTCTCTCACATTTGCCTTTGTATACTTTTTGCCTCTAATTCTAATCCGATTGTATTTACTGTTGCTAGCCTTATACTCTACCTGAAATGTAAGTTCCTTAAAAGCTGGAGCTACATGTATTTTATAATGTATCTGCAGTACAGAGTACATGATATATTTTATAGCATTTATCCCATAAAATACATATACATATTGCGTGTGCACGCACACACATATATACACACAGATAAACATATGATAGCATAACTTCATTCAATGCCTTCCTAAAACGTAGACCTATCCTTCAGCCTAGCCACCAAGAGAAGAAAAGTCCTGAGATTGCCTGATTCTGAATGTTATCTATGTTATCTATGTTATCTATGTTATCATTTCTCTCACTATTTTAGCATATCACTAGCTAATGTTCTTCACTCTTTCAGGGTCATCCTTCCCTTGAAGCCTCTGAGAAAAGCTATGGGTTCTTAATTCCAAAAAAAAAAAAAATGATCACATCTCACATACACAAAGCACTGTCTCAAATTCCATGGGGGTTTCCTGATGGCCTGAAGCTTCCAGGTAAGAACTGCTCCTCCACAATGTCTCCCTTAGGGTCTAGCTTTTCCTTTGTGTGCTGTTTCAGATGCTTACAAAGCTCAAACAAGCAACCTGAGATCCACATTGCTGCCCCTCGCCCCACCGGCACAGGGTTCAAGCTGCTGCACAGAACAACCTGACAGCTGAGAAGAAACGTAGCGATGACTAAGTAGTTGTCTTTCCCTAGGACAACCGTGCACCACAGTCTCGAACAAGGGGATCACGCTCACCTTTTGGTCTTGGCTGTAAGCCAGAATCCAGTCCTCTTGCTTGGGGTGGAAAAGTAAGCTCTGGATGTAGAAGTTCAGCCGGTACTTTTGATAGGTTGCCCCTTCGTCCGAGCTGATCAGTAAACTGCTCTCAATCTCCGGGTCTGTGAGCAACATAATCTGCGGCAGAGAATTGTTCAGGGAAGAAAAGAACAGAAAGTTAAGTGTGCAAATTTACGAGGCTTAAAAATGAGCTAAATGTTTGACAAGGGAGGGAAAAGGAACAGGCAAAGAACGCTTGGCCAAACAAGGACCTTGACTCTGTCAGGTTTGCTCTCCTACCTTGGACCAAGGCCATGAAACTGTTTTCACCAAGAAATGAAAGAGGCGGGACAGACTGAAAGGAAGGAGGAGGAAATGTAGGAGTGCATTTTCTTCCCTCCTGTAGGGCTCCTTGGTTTTTTTCCCCAAGGTTATTTCCTTAATCTGAAATATTTCCCATTGTTCCCCTAACCCCAGCCCTCCTTCCTGCTGAGCCTTGTCTAGTCTCCATTTTGGGGGGATGAAACTTGTCATAGTCTTTTGTGAGAAAGGTGGAATGAAGTAGAAAGAGGATGGAGTCCACTGGTTTTTCTCTCCATCGCAAACCCTCCCGTTCACATCAATGATATCCCACGTCATCCTGCCTTTAGTCTGATTTTCTGAGTCTTGAGTCAAAGACTGTGCATTCGAAAGCCTGCTCTGGGTATTGTCCAAAGGCTCCTTTACCACCTGCTAACATATTAATAGTTTACTTAGTTATTTTCTTTATTGTCTATATATTCTCTCTAGAACACAAACCCATGAGAATAGTGATATTTCTCTATTTTTATCCCCACAAGTGCCTTCCCAGCAGCTAGAATGAGGTCCAGCATATATTATATATTCAATAAATATTTGACATGAATGAACGAAAGTTAAAGGGATGAATGGAAACTTTTTCAGAGTAGTCACATAGATCTAGAAAGATGCCCAGAGTAATTTGAGCAGATATGAATGTAAGTTCCATGGAAAAAGTCATTGGATGCCCTTCTCCATCTTTGGCCTATTGACAAAAGAATATGCTATACTCATGTAAAAATTCACAGCTCCAGAGGCTTGGGACTTTCTCCTTTTGAGGGTTAACCTTGGCCATAGCAGTGTGAACAATCCACAACAGGAGCAAGACAGAGGAGCTGCTCTGAAAACAGCTTTTTACTCTCTTGTTTCACGCCTCTAGGAATATGTGATAAAGCACCTCATTCCCGACTCTGCAGGTTGCCTTTCACTCAGTCAAAGTGCACACCTTATGCCTCCAGTCAGGTGGCCTTAATGCTGCCCACTGACTTCTTCCCCAACAGCTTATTCATTGGCACTTTCTGAGTTTGGTTTGGAGAAGCATGAAAGATGTGCTTAATGTGTGGCCGTATGAAGAGAGATCACTGCAGCCCAGGGTTTAAAGATTACCAGCTAAGGATGTGGCGGTTCCAGGAAAAGGAGAGAGAGAGAGAAAGGAAGAAAAAAAAAAAAAAAAAAAACTACAGCCCTGTCGTAAGAGAACAGAGTGCCAGGCAAACGCACAGGGCTTTCTCAGGCATTTGGAGGCAATCATATTAAAACCTCAGGACAGTTAGTGTCATATTCCAAAGTGGTGTCCGATCACGGCAAATGGCACACAACGATCTCACACCAGACACGCTCAGCCTGAACTGTGTTTATGTTACCCAGGATGAATTTCAGGTTCCTCGCTGTTCTTTCACCCTGCCCTTCTCGAAGAGGAGAAAGGGACGGATGAAGTGGAGTGAGTGGAATGCTGTGGCTGTCAGCTCTGTTCCGGACAAGACGAAGAGCACACACAATACTGGAGACTAATTGCCTCCCCTCCCATGTTCTGGTGAAGCCACTGTCCATCGACCATAAATTCTGACAAAGTAATAGGTCTCTCTGTCTTGTAGTCACCAAGCAGACAGTGTTCCCTTTCCGGATAACTGATGCAGAACCATCAGGTAATCTGCTGAGTACAAACTTCCGTGTCATCATTAAAGTCTACTGTATGTACTAAGTAAGCAAGGACGATCAGATGGCTCCTAAATTCCCAAGAATATTTCCAGGGGATTTCATATTTACTGGCACACAAAAGCTGTCATTTTCCAAAAACAAATAAGTCATCAAATGATCATATTGCTTTGTGTCTCCAACCACAATTAACAATAATATATAACAGTCTTTTGCACTACTGCCAGCAAGTAATTTCTATGATAATATGAAGAGGCTCAATTTTATAAAGCATCTATTATCTCAGGCAAGGTGATTTTCCCCACTCCCCTGCTTTCCTATTTCCCTGTAAACCAGAATATGTTTACTCTCTTCCCACAAGTGCGGATCTCACCACCTGCTTCTCCTGGCAGACTACTTCATCAAAATAAAAACCCTGGGCCTACAGAATATCATCAAATCAAGTTGATTATTTATCATTTATTTAAAATACTTCTGATACTCATTTATACTCTGAGTCAACAAACTGTATGAGATATTCTGCATCTAAGTACTATTGGATGGGGGAGGTAGAATGATACAAATATTTTCGAACATATGGTTATTTAACATTAAGTAAATAAAACTCCTGGCTTCCTCAGTCTTTTCTTCTGGGTACTAAAAATATGTAGACCAAAATCTCACCATTTCTTTACAGTCTTCACCTAAAACCTTCTATTTGGGAATTTGACATTTTGGAAATTATAGAAGATGTCAGGATATTCCCCCCTGTAAGATTTACAGATGTATCTGTATTAGACAAACCTTCCAGTGGTTCCTCTTTCAAATCTCTGCTCCAATCCACTCAAAACAAACAGGTCAGTCTGGATCCATTTTTGTTTAGCCATTTTTTATTGCAAAAACAACTCTGTAAGACTGCCAGTAGAATTCAAAATAAAAGAAAAATAGGGACTTCCCTGGTGGCACAGTGGTTAAGAATCCGCCTGCCAATGCAGGGGACATGCCATGACCCCTGGTCCGGGAAGATCCCACATGCTGCGGAGCAACTAAGCCTGTGCGCCACAACTTCTGAGCCTGCGCGCCACAACTACTGAGCCCACAAGCCACAACTACTGAAGCCCACGCACTTAGAGCTCGTGCTCCACAACAAGAGAAGCCACCGCAATGAGAAGCCCACGCACCACAATGAAGAGTCGCCCTGCTCACCGCAACTAGAGAAAGCCTGTGCGCAGCAATGAAGACCCAACGCAGCCATAAATAAACAAACTTACAAAGAAAAATAAATTGACCCTATCCCATCAACAAGTGAAACCATGTTTGTGCCCCCTTCTACTCCTTTATCCACAGCTACATATCATATCATGGATTGAGTTTTTGCTTGTTTTTTTTTCATTTAATATTATGGCCTATATTCATTTCCACCTGAACTGTAAACACACAAATGCATACACACACATTAATACACACCACTGTATACAATGTATTTCAATTGCTTAATCACAAGCTCCAACACAGTTAGGTTACAACTGGTTCAGTGGTTGAACCATAGTAAGTGCTTAATGAACTATTAACTGGATTAGTGGAATCTTATTATTTCAGTCTTCAAATTAGAATCTTTTAGTAATTATATTTCAAATGAGTTAAAGTTTGTTCTGTCATGTTGTAGTTTATGAAAAGTAAATATGTTAGTAAGCAAATAAAGAATTTAAGACCTAAATAGAAAATGTTTAACCCATTTGAGAAAAAAGATACAGTGTAAATAATAAGTGTGATCCAATCTTTAGACGAAAATGATGCCCTTTATAAATAAAGTTCTAAGCCATCAATATGGGCTTCCTTGGTGGCGCAGTGGTTGAGAATCTGCCTGCCAATGCAGGGGACATGGGTTCGAGCCCTGGTCTGGGAGGATCCCACATGCCGCGGAGAAACTGGGCCCGTGAGCCACAACTACTGAGCCTGCGCGTCTGGAGCCTGTGCTCCGCAACAAGAGAGGCCGCGACAGTGAGAGGCCCACGCACCGCGATGAAGAGTGGCCCCCGCTTGCTGCAACTGGAGAAAGCCCTCGCGCAGAAACGAAGACCCAACACAGCCAAAAATAAATAAATAAATTTATTTTAAAAAAATAATAATAAAGTTCTATCTTCTCAAGATGGTATTCTACTAGGAAATATTATCAAAATAGAAACTTCAAATTAGTGAATATTCCTCAAAAAATAATAGATTACATTCCTTAAATATATTCAGTGATCCCTGTTTTTGTTGATTTACATTGGTTATCTTCTTTTGGCTTTCTTTTTTCTCCTTTTTTAATTAATTAATTTATTTTTGGCTGTATTGGGTCTTCGTTGCTGCACATGGGCTTTCTCTAGCTGTGGCGAGCAGGGGTTACTCTTCGTTGTGGTGCACGGGCTTCTCATTGTGGTGGCTTCTCTTGTTGTGGAGCATGGGCTATAGGCGTGTGGGCTTCAGTAGTTGTGGCATGCACACTCAGTAGTTGTGGCCCACAGGCTCTAGAGCACAGGCTCAGTAGTTGTGGCACATGGGCCTAGTTGCTAAATGGCATGTGGGATCTTCCCAGACCAGGGCTCGAACCCATGTCCCCTGCATAGGCAGATTCTTAACCACTGCTCCACCAGGGAAGCTCCCTTCTTTTGGCTTTTCATGTGACTCTGAATAAATGGTGTTTTGCTGTGTTTAATCCTCTGCATTCTGGAATACAATCTGAATGACAGAACTTTAAAAGACCTTTATAAAAGGCATGACTCCAAACTCTGCAGGATTCCTGAAGTGAGCTCTCTAAAAAGAGGGCTTGTTTGCCTAGCATAAAGCTTGTTCCACAGTAGGTCCATACATCTTTGTAATTGAACAAATGAATGAATAAAGCAATGAGTCCTCCTCGTCCCTGCTTCTGCTAAATGCAGTTCATGGATCCCTGTGACATTGAGGGTTCTGAGTCCTCTGAAACAAATCTCTGCTGTTCTACTTGGAAGTAAGTGGGGTGGGTAGAGACAATGGGAAGAGTCTGCCCTTAACGGGAAAGTAATTATTCTCTGTTCAGATCAGCCCATGAGTGATTAGAACCAGTTTACTCCTGTCCTGCAGGGTGTGCTGCACTCACTGCATCTACAGGTGAACTGTTTTCCATAGAAAGTCAATAATGGTGACACCGGCTCCCACCACCCAATTCTAAGCAATCGTTCATCATCCACTTCAGGGGAAGGAAACAACTTTATTTGCTCTTCCTAGAGGTGATAAATGAACGTGAAATGCAATTTATAGATTTCAAATATGTCACTTCTACCTTTTTTTGGGGTATTAGTCCTTCTGAAAGCTCAGTGTCATCAAACATCAAATGCATCTCCACTCTCTTTGACTTGCTCCAGGTTCAAAATAGGGTTAAATGATGTAATTCTACAAAACGCTGCTTGACAGCTTCCTGATCCTTCCAGGTGTCTACTCAGAACATTCCTCCCAGAAGAGGTCCTACCATTTAGTCTTCCAGATTCTTTTCCTAGGTGTGTTGTTCTTGGAATTCCATTATCTACCTATTTAGTCAGGGTGGAGTTATTAATAAGAGGCAGCTTCACCACCCCAAGGCATACATTTTTTCCCACCATTTCTTTGGTCCTAGAGCAAAGAGTATTTACTTTATGTGTTGTTTATTATTTGTTTGCTCATTTGTCTACTCCTTGTCATTCAAGAAGAGGTAATATACTAGGGATATCTCTCTTGCTTTGCTCAAGGCTTAACTCAGACCCAGATGCCCATATCACAGGTGCATAAGTAATTTCCATAGTGATAATGACAATGACAAAGAAAATAACAATAGCAGCAATTGGGCACTCTAATTATCTAGCCACTCCATTCAAACAAAAATCTATCTATAAATAGTATAAGAGGCTATCTGCAAAACTCTGGCTCCAATATAAAAAACAAATTAAGCAAAATATAATCAGAGCAAGTAAATAATTGGCTGACCCATGTGGATGGAAGAGCTGCCTATTCCCAATGTGAGGTGGGCATTTACCCTTCCCAGATGAGCTGAGGGTGAAAGCAACAAGTGCTTAGCAATGGGCAACTGTTTGGAGGACAGTATTAGGGAAAGTTACACAGGATCCCAGAATGACCCATGAAAAGGAAGTCACTGAAGTACGAACAACAGTGAGAAAAGGAGAGGAAAGTTATTAAAAAGAAAAAGGTTCAATCAAGTAAACACGGATAGAAAAGAGTCTGTAGAAAGACGTACCCAGTGAGCAATCACTTGTCCTAAGTCCCACTCTCACCCTCTCCCCCAAACTCAGTGAAGCTCACCTAATGTTAAGTAACCCACCCATGTTCATTAACACGAAGGAGGGTCATTCAATACTAAGAGATCATCTTCTTGTGACCTGAATATTGATTCAATGAAATTGGAGAGAAACTTTTGCACTGTATTCTGTAAGTTTACTACTGAACTTTTTTTTTTTATGAGGACTCAAAGCTTTTGAATTTTCAGGGGGAAAAAAAGAGTTTTCAAGAAGTGTATCAAACAATTTCTGTCCTTCATACTTCTCTTAATAGCCTTAGAAGACCCAACCTATTACCTATTCTGTAATAATAATGATAATTCAGTCAATACTCTTTTTGCCAAACCCTGTAAGGCACAGAATAGTAACACCAGGAATGATAACATATGGGTTACGTATCGGTTACACTCCTTGGAAGACTGTTCAAGAAAGAAAGTTTATGGAAGATTGCTTCCGATTTCTCTTGGGACTATGGAACACAACCCTCTCTTTCGAGTTAACTTAGAGAATCTCAAACTAAAAAACACCATTTTGCTTTGAGACTCTGTTCCCATTACTGTGGTCCTCTGCATGCATGTGGACAGGTTGATATGCTGGGCTGAGTGTGGGGATACTGAACCACATGCTTGTTTTCCACAAGAAGAGCCGTGACCAAATCCTAAACCTGACCTTTGTCAATGTTGTGGGTGTGTGTACTTCCTCAGAAAAGAGGAAGAAAGTGAGTTTAGTGAATCCCACTCATGCCATGAGAAGAAGGAAAAACAAACCATAAATATATACTATAATCACAGTATCCCATGGGGCCTAACTCCAAAGATGGATTTGGGTTTCATTTCTGCCACGTCTCTGATGCCAATTTGAAGATCTCACAGCTCACTTAATCTTTTTTTGAGCCTCCGTTTCATCATTGAGGGTAGTGATACTATAAAAAAGCTTATATGTATTGAGCATCTGCTATGTACCAGGCACTCCACTAAACCTTTAAAATATATTACCTCATTAAACTGTTAAAATACTTCAGATAGATATTACGTCCATTTGACAGAAGAGGAAATGAGGCTTTGAGGAATGAGGTGATTTGCTTAAGGTCACACTGCTGATCAGGGGTAAAGACATCTATGGGATCAAATAAGATCATCTGTGTGAAAGCAATGTTAAGCTTTGTGTCAATGATACCATTATTACTTCACAAAGAATGTCACATTAGTACTGTACGTTCTGATAAAATGCGATAGTTGAGTTCTAAAAAAGAAAGAGATAAATCTTGTTTTACAAATATCTCATAAAAATATTGCCTAGATGGGAAGAAGTGGGGAGGCAATCAGGGACTAGGAGTTAAATAATGGAGATTCAATAACAAGATGATTGGTAAGATATTCTTGAAGAAATATAGATAATTTTGGGAGGGGGCTTTAAATATAAATCTATGGAAGCAAAGTACCCAGTCCTGGTTCACACTCAGATTTTTCACAACGGTGTTGGCCTCCTCTTCCTTATTCTTCTACCTTCGCTCCTCCATAAAACTGGTTTTATTCTTTATCATAAGTAGGGGTGAGAAAAAAATGATAGAAATGGTCAAAAAAGCTCTGACCTAATGACAGGACAGGTAAGGAAACAAACATTTCCATACAAGCTTGTTCTCAAAAAAGTTTATGCTGTGGAGCTTCCCTGGTGGCGCAGTGGTTGAGAGTCTGCCTGTCAATGCAGTGGACACGGGTTTGTGCCCCAGTCCGGGAAGATCCCACATGCCACGGATCAATAAAGCCCGCACGTCACAACTACTGAGCCTGAGCTCTAGAGTCCGCAAGCCACAACTACTGAGCCCACGTGCCACTACTACTGAAGCCCGCACACCTAGGGCCTGTGCTGCGCAACAAGAGAAGCCACCGCAATGAGAAGCCTGCGCACGGCAACAAAGAGTAGCCCCCGCTCGCCGCAACTGGGGAAAAGCCCGTGCGCAGCAATGAAGACCCAATGCGGCCAAAAATAAAATCAATAAATTAAAAAAAAGAAAAACACCATTCACTTAAAAAAAAAAAAAGAAATTCTAGTCTGTGGATTTTCAGGATACATAAACTGCCCAGATTAAATTATAGAAGAATATATCCATTAAATATTCATTAAAATGTGTATAATTAACTATTCAGTAAGAGAGCCCATATCTAGGCATTTCAATCCCATCATTTAATTAAGGATCTCATGCTATAAAAAATGAGTTTCTTAAGAGCAAAACCAGTTCTTGTCCCTTTATGTTCACAACAGAACCACCAATATCAATTACGACACAATCTAGCAAAAAAATGGGATATTTACTGTTCTCTTGGGTCTTAAAATAAACTGACTGACTTTTTAGGTAGCCTTGGACCAAAACAACAAAAGGCCATTTGTGAATGGTTGAATGGTAAATGTGTCCCAGAAACATACAGCAAGTTTAATTTTCATTGTACACAGGCTGGTATAAAACCATCTACAATTTTCATTTTATGTTTTTTATTTTATATGCATCCTGCTGTGTAGCTCAATTCCTATGGCTACTAGGCCAACCCTACAAAACACTCATCTGCTCCAAGTTACTACCAACGGGGAGTCCACACTTTAAGAAAATATCTACAAAACCAGCCCTCTTGACTTCAGTGGCATTTTTCAGCCCCACGATTCAAAAGGAATAAAAAGGATCCCCAAAAAGGGTTCAAAAAGAACAAAAATTTTGCCTTCATAGGACCTTTGCAAACACACGATCTTTATGTATCTGGGCTAATATCTTTTATGGATCTAGTCACCACAGTTGCTCAGAAGTTAGCATCCTTAATAATCAGAATGATACCTAATCAAGGTGCTATCATACAATCTAATTATAGAAGTTCCATTCTGTTTTGTGACTATGTAAAAGCATTTTCCTATTGAGATTCACGTTTGTGATGGGTTGGATATGCCCATAAAGATACCATCATTTACAAAGTTGACTGATCTTGAAAGAGCTGCTTTGACCATATGAGAGACTGTTCACAGGCAGTTTGGTTTTCTCCGAATGGATCAGAGATGAGGTGAATATATGTCATATTTTGTCCTGTAGAGTCCTGGTTTCCTCCTACTGTACCATCATAAATATTATTACTGACACTCAGAAATATATGGTTTGGACTATAAATTATATGATCATCCTACAGAGTGGAAGATTTCTTTATCTGAAACCCTCAGAGAATTCTTCCCAAAAGTGAATTTTCCCAGTAACCGAGCAACTTTTAAAAAACAGTGACCATGTTTAATTAAAGAAGAAAGTGCTATGTAACGTTTAAATGAAAATGACATGTATGTTATATACATGAGGTCCTACAAACTCATGGATAGACCACACCTTCCTTGACAGAATATACCATATATCATTTACCATTCCCTGAAATCCAGGGTCGTGAAAATACAACTCAGTTAATTCATTTGACTATAATATAGCAATGCTTTCTGGAACTACTGAAGTGTGCTGAGCTCTCCGCTGAACATGAAATAGTTTTCTAGGTTCAAATAATTCCCCATACTCCACCCATTAATTCCATACTTTTCCACAGTCAGACAGGCTCCTACTAATATAATAGAAACCTCCTTTCCACCTTCAATCTAAATAATTCTTCTGATGACATATTTTATTAAATTAAGAACACATTCTCAAAGTAAACCCTGTTCTAAAATCAATTTATGTTTTTTCTAGAACCCTCACTCAAATATCTTGATCACCAAATGAAGCCTTGCCTGTATAACACTGATGGCCACTTGCCTGTTCTTAGACATTCTAGAATTTCAGTTGTGTGGACCAGCCTATAAACCTGGCAGGTTCTTCTTTGGAGCCCACATTGATCATCATGTTTTCCTCTGAAGGTCACATGTGAACTGTGTCAGGCTGCAGCTTAGTCTTGTCACTGGGGAGCCTCTCAAACCCGGCCCCTCCTCAGTTCCCAAACAGCTGGTACTGAATCTAATTCCTTCAATTCAGAGTAAAAGGAAGAAGAAAAGAGCGCTGCTAATGATAGGGGTGTAGGCTTTAAGTTAGCTGGCAGGTGTCCAGTTTTTGATAAATATCAATGTACCAATGATATAATAACTTTGTTTCTTTTAAATTATTCATTTTATTTGCTTTAAAATTTAGTATTTTTTTCAAGTTTGAGTAAGAATTAACATGTGTTCATTGCAGAAAAGTTTGAAAAATGCCACCTCAAAAGTACTCAGAAATAAGAAAAATCACTCAAACATCACTATGCAGAGATAATTGTCACTAACATTTTGAAGTTTGCTTTTACAATCTTTGTTTCCATGCATATATAGATACACACACATACATAAATGGGAGGGAGACAGAGAAAGACAGAGACACACACACACACACACACACACACACACACACACACACACACACA